>NC_028641.1:14150682-14241537 GCF_001406875.1 Solanum pennellii | reverse complement strand
TATATATATATATATATGGCTTCATATAAACAACCCACACTTAAACTTTTGTTCGTCCTCGAGGAAGCATTAAAACTCATCACAAATAATTCATACTAGGAATGTCACTAATTTGGTAAATACAAAAAATTAGACCATATACCAATTTAAAAACATCAAGTACAATTTTCAATCATTATGCAAGATATCCAAATAAACAACAAATATCTAACCTCCTAACCTCAAGGAAAGAGTTTGAACTCATCAAATGGGAGTTACTCACCTACTCTCATCAAAGAAAGCTAATAAAATCACTTAGACATAATGAAAAGAGTGCCCTCACAAGAATTAAAAGTCCACACACTCAATTCAAAGGATTGAATATAAATTAAGGACTTCATATCAAGAACAACTCTCACACTCACAAATAAAATTCACTTGTATGCAAAAAGAGTCATATGCTTGCCCGTTATGTACATCTTCACTAATTAAGCATGCTTCAATATAATCAAATAGGACTTTAACGGGTTATAATGTATGTGAGGGATGGGTAGGAAAACTATATAATAGTGACTTACACTTATATAAGTACTTTGCAATTTTAGACTTCATCACCCATTATTTTCTTCTCTTTACTTTCAGTCTTCTCTTCAACAATTATTTCACAAGTAATTCTAATCATCTCAAGAATGTTTTAATAATTTTTTAGTTTTTAAAAATAAATATCCTTCATAATAGTCACCCTCAACTTTCATATTATACATGAATTAAGGTGCATGATGTCCTTGTTAGGACCAGGGTCATCATTAAGGTAACTACATTCGCTCATCTTTTAATTTCCATATCACATTCTTTCAAAGAGGGATTCTTATGCACTTTTTAGCTATTATTGATTACCTTTTAACTAAACCATCCCTTTTTCTTCAGAATTAACAATTACAATAAGTCTATGCTATACTCCTCAATAAAGCAACATGCAAAAACTATGGATTCAACAAAATAGCCAACGACAAAATATGGCTACCAACAAAAGACTACATGCTCAAACAGGCTAACTAGTGATATAATATGTGAAGAGACTAAAATTTACCAAAAAAATCAAAGAATGTCTATTATCATCTCCTAAGAAAAGAAACACTTTTTATTTCGCTTCAATAACATGCATGGAAAGTTCTAGACCAAGATGCAAAACATGGGATAAATAAAATCTCACGACACATTGCACAAGTATCAATCAAGATGAATCAATTCCACTTCTAAGAGATACAAGATCATAACAAACTAAAAAATAAAATATGTTGTATACAAAGTCACAATCATGAGCTTAGGTGTCAAAGAGTGCAATTTCCTTACCAATCAAGCATTTACAAGAAAATACTACTAAAAATATTAGGCCTAATTAGAAAGTATCAAACCACTTAAATGATATTTTCTTTTCCCTCAAAAAAATAAAATTAAATATAATAAAACAAAACTTATTCCTAAAAAAATAACATGCACTTGGTTCAAACTGAATATCCCTGGGAAAATCACTGAAAACAAAAAGTCAAGGAACCCATCCTTAAGAAATAAAAGACTCAATAAAACAATAAAATTTAGGAATTTATTCTTCCATCCCACACTTAAATATATGCTATGTCCCCAAAGTATCAAATAAAATTTAAAGCAAGGGTTAGAAAACTCCCTTGAGGCCCTTAGGCGTAGCTAGTAGCATGTTCTCTTAATTTTCATCAAGGGTTGTCACTCCACACTTAAGTAAAAACGTGCTCATATCCAAATTTTGTAAAATCAGACTTCTCCAAAACGTGTAAAAACAACACAAAAATGTCACTAAAACAAAGAAGTAACATATAAATTGGGTTGCCTCCCAATAAGCGCTTAATTTAACATCGCGACACGTCACAAGTAAGTTCACCACCTTTCTTTCAACTTTGAACTTATGAATTGTAACCCTAACTTTGCATCATTTTTTCTACTCCTCTCAAAGGGTGGCGGTATGAAGATAAAAGAACCAAGTAATATACGTCGCATCTTGCACTTCTTTATCCTTAGGTGATGAATGTCGTTTTGTCTACGTGGACTAACAAACTTTAGGATGTAGGGTCCTTCTACCTCATCTTTACACTCATCCATTAGTTAAAATTTTTAGAAAAATGTTTTGAATGAGATTCAAGTTGCCTCAACTCCAAAGCAACATTATTTACAAAATCGTCCTTTTTTTACTATTTCTCAACATCGATATTAAGGAATACAATACAGTTGATTGGTTTAAGTTGTTCTTGTTGCTCCACCAATTGGTCATAATCCACGAAAATTGGTAATTGACCATCAGACGCATTAATCTTTTTGTTCAAGTAAGCATCTAATCCACGAATACCTGCACCAAATTGATCTATTTCTTGTGTGAGCTCACCTCTTCTTTCAATTAGTTGGGTTGTCATGTACGTCACACCATAATTGATAGAGTCGTGAAACTTTAGAAGTTGAGTTTGTTCTTGTAGCCAAGATTGACTCACTATTGTTGTTTCTCCATAGCCTTCTCATTATTAGGCTTCAATCTGTTATAATTTCGCTAGGACTGTAATTTATAAGTGAATAGCATCAAGCTTATCTGGAAGTTTCATGATTTTTTTGTGCTCTTCCGTGCATTCAAATAATTGTTTTGTGATTTTTGAATTACCCTTGTCCTACATGTTTGTACATTCCATAAGTGAATTCATATTGTGCGCCTCTTGTTTTGAGTTCTCTGCTTTCATCTCCCCTACCTACATTACGAATAATAGAAGAATCATAATAGGGGTTTGGTGGAAGGAAGTAAGATTTAGGGAAATCATTCCAATGAATATATTGACGATCATATAGATGACATAAAGGACATTCATCACCCAATCACGATTTATCCCAATCATCCATATCAATAGGAGGTCTAAATTATTCAAATAAACAAAAAATTTATTGATTTTAAAAAAAAACAAATAGATAAATAGATAACTAAAGATAAAAAGTATAACCTAGAATAATATTTTATTTCTAAGTCACCGATAGCGGGTCCAAAAACTTGTTGCTCCCCAATATACACGCAAGTGTCAGTTGTCGCACAAGTAATATAGTGACTCTTAAAAGAACCAGATAATCAAACCCAAATGAATACTCAATTAACTATTTTTACTAAATTATACTCGTCTAATTATTTATCTAAGAGTTTCAAAAGAAAAGAATGCAAGAACAAAATAATAAAATTACTCAGAATGATTGGAAAATCCAGGGCTGCAGCATGCGACGAATCTCATGTATCATATTCTTAGCTTATAACTAATTTTAGTTGTCAAGTTAATCATTTATAGGGTTAATCTATGAGCCAAGCTACAGACCTCTTGTCGCCTACTCCAGTTAGCTATCTAACTACATCGTTGAGCGGGGATATATAGACTAATAGGCTAACATTTATATTTCATCCTATTTCGTAACCAAGCAAGTTGTTCGTACGGGCGTCACTCCTAAAAAAAATAACCATACTCAAATGGGTCGATCGAGCTCTCTATATTATCTAATCTATCTAACCCCTCCTCTCTCGATTTTAAGATTAGGCAATACATTTATCTTGTGGTGATCAAGCAAAAAATACTAAAACACGAATATAGAAGTAACTTATAATAACAACCAAGAATTAGTTCAGAAAGCCTTAAATAATCAACAATCAATCCACAGGTACAGCCCCAGAACAAGGGTGTTTAGTCATTATTCTCTACGAAAATAAAAAGAATAGGAATAAAAGAACCCTAAAAAGTATTGATGATTTTCTACTTGATGCCCCATGATTGATCTCCCTCTCTATAATTGTTCTATGGAATATTTATAGATATAGAAACCTTAAATGAAATAATTGATTCCAAAGCAAATCAAGAATCCAAAAAACAAATAGAGGTGGAAATGTTGTCTGCCTTTGCTGCCAAACCGCCTCAGAAATATGCTTCGCATTCAATGCAGCAAAGTTGTTTGTTTAGTGCAATTTTTCTTTATATATTACTAGGCAAATTGTCCGTGCTTTACGCAGTGGTGAATTACGTCAATAATCTATTTATGAACATTGAATAATAGAAGTGCTTTCAAGAGGGTACAACCCTATGATAAACTTTCAAGATTATTTTATCTAAAGAAGATATGAAATGTTTTTTCAATTTTAAAACGAAAAGATTTGATTCTAAGTGTTTATGAATTTTTTTATTTATTCTTCATAAAACTATAGTTGTATATAATTAAAGTCTTTCAAAAATATGTATTTTTAAAAAGTGGTACAAACATTTTACTCATCAACTGCAAGAGTTTTTTTCCTATTCAAGGCCTCTACATACAGAATCTAAATACTATACATCTTATATAATTAGGTGTGTACTTAATAAGTTTATTCAAATATAAAAAGATACATCTCTTGGATTTCAATGAAATAATGTATGTAGCTCAAATAATATGGATTAAATGATGTCTTTGAATGTCCCTTACTCAAAATCATATGCATTCGATGACTCTAATTTGATAGACAAACTATATATTTTGTTGTTTATATTTCGATCAATATAGTTACAATTTTATTTTTTGGAACTTTTAATCTAAAGTTTATAAGGAGATAATTATTTCTTTATATTTGATTAATATAGATTCATCCTACTTTGAGAGGTAATTCATTCACTCAAATCCAACATTTGCACCCCAAAGGATTGACTAAGGTTGAGTACAATACTTACCATCCCACTTCATTCCTTTATTTTTTGGATTTCACTAATCGATTGAATATCTCAATAAGATAGAAAGTTGAATAAATAAAACTCCTAGGTAGTTCGGAACTACTTAGATTTTGAACATTCAAAGTTCCTTCTTGGACATCCCGTGGATCTTTTAGCCACTCAAAATTAATCAAAGTCATTTATTTTACAAGTTTAAAAATTTAATCTACATGACACCGATAGTCTAATGATTACATTAAACTCTTGATTAACATATTTTTACTTCAACATAATGATCAAAAGCATAATCATAAACACACCTTAATCTTTAATAACAAAATGAAACATAAAGGAAAAAGTTGAGCCCACTGAATGCACATTGGCCCCTTAAGGAAATTATTTCATTCTTGTACTTGAGGTTTAAAGGAATAGATCTTCTCATGTCAGAACGATTTTGTTCACTAGTGTGGTGATACAAAAACAATGTTGTCAGTGAGCCATTCAATAGGAGCAAAGTGCACAAATATTTAATTGTGTAGACGAAGAAGAAGAAGAAGTTCAGAATTTTCATTGTGTTAAAATGAGAGAAAATTTCTCTATTATTGACAAAAAAGGGTAGTGTGAATAAATGCGTATTGTGCCTTATAGAAAATGTCACAACTCTTTGAACAAGTCACAATCTTTCATAAAAGTCATATTTTTTTCTAAAAGTTGCAACCCTTCGTAAAAGTCGCAACTCTTCATTAAAGTTGCTACTCTTCATAAAAGCCGCAACTCTTCGAAAAAAAATGAAACTCTTCGTAAAAGTCACATCTTTTCATAAAAAGTCACAACTTCTTGTAAAAGTTGCTTTTTTTCATAAAAGTCATAACTTTTCATGAAAGAGAAGGCTTATTTTGGAAATAAATAAATTAAAAGGGAATCCTGATTTTTGGTTGCGCCACATAGGCGGGCCAAGGATTCTCTTTTATATAAATTTATGATTATCTAGAATTTATTCCATTAAACTGCCTGCTTGATGTCCTTCTATAATCTTCCATATTCAATTCATTTTGAATTCAAACTACTTTAACGTTACGTCAATTTACTTTGACAAATAAAGTACACTATTTAGAACAATTCATAAAATTCATGCTCAAAAAGGAAAAATATAAATAATAAAAATGAGACAAATAATGATTACAAATATATATTTTTTACCACAGATTAGTTGCACTAACCACACGACTCATGATGAAAATTTATTCAAGGAGCTGAAGCCCACTACAATTTCCAAGGTTCGGGATAGGAAATGGAGATCACCTTCATGTCAAAGGAATTGGAACCATAGCTATCAAGACGAGCATTGGCACATATATAATTTCAAAGGTTCGTTATGCTTCTAAAATTGATTAGAATTTGCTAACCGTAGGACATCTGATGGAAAAAGGATTAAGGGTTTGCTTCGAAGATCATCACCATCAAATTAGTGGCACTACTGGAAATGAAATTTTTAGGGTGAAGATGAGAGGAAGGAGTTTTTCGTTTGATCCAAGAGTAAGAGCAACTAGCTTATTCCATGAAGGTAAGTGTAACAGAAACCTGGCACAAGAGACTTTGTCATTGTCATTTACAAGCACTATTGTTACTGAAGAATGAAGATCTGACAAGAAGACTACCAACTCTAGTTGATCACTTACCAAGTCGTCAAGCTTGTCAATTTGGCATGCAGAATAGGAATTCATTTCCTAAAGCAACATGGCAAACTTCTCAAAGGTTGCAACTGATTTCCATAGATGTTGAAGGATCTCAAAGAACACCACCCCTTAATTGTAGTCTATACTATGTTATATTAATTGATAATTATAAAAGATTCTGCTGGATTTTCTTTATGAAATATAAATTAGAAATTGCTGGAATTTTCTTGACGTTCAAAAAGATGGTGGAAAGTCAAAATAGTTGAAGAATCCAGTCGATGTGTTCTAACAATGTAAAAGAGTATACTTCTGAAGAACTTGACAAATTTTGTGATAAAAGAAGGTATTACTGCTCGAGATACTCCGCAACAAAATGGAGTTAGTTAAAGGAGAAACAGATATATAATGGAGATGTCACGGTGTATGTTGCATGAAAAAGACTTTCCAAAATGTTTTTGGGCTGAGGCACCTAATACGACCATATTTATCGAAAATCGGCTTTCTACTAAAGCATTACATTATAAAGTGCCATTCGATGCTGGGAATGGTTCAAACCGTCACTAAGATTCATTAAAGTATTTGGTTGTGTTTATTTCTTTCATGTGCCACAGGTTAAAAGAGAAAAACTTAACAAGAAGGCTCTTCCTAGAATATTTGTTGGTGCTTATCCTCCAAAGCTTACAAAAATATTAATCCACAAACGGGGAAGATGATTGTCAGTAGAGATGCGCCTTTTGCTGAGGAAGAGAAATGGGACTGGAAGGATAATCAGCTTTCAGTCAATGCTTCAAAGGAGCAGGCATCTAATCACTGGAAAAATGAGTTGGTGAATGATCTTTCAATTATAGGTACAACACTACTCTCTAACATCTATCAAGAAAGTGATGTGGAATTTTGTGAGCCTGCAGGGCACAATGAAGCACTTCAAGATTTTAAAAAAATGGAGAAACACCATGGAGTAGGAGATGCTAATGAACAAGACAAACAACACTTAGGGAGCTAGTGGATCGACCAAAAGATAGGAAGGTCATTGGAGTAAAATGGGTGTTTAGAACCAAGCTTAATTATGATGTTTCTATCAATAAATACAAGGCTAGGCTTGTTTTCAAGGGATATTCACAAATATTCTGTGTTGATTACTCGGGCAACTTTGATCCAATGGATCAATTGGATACCATTAGATTGTTGCTTGCAATAGCAACAAAAAGCGCTGGAAAGTGTTCCAGCTAGATTTGAATGTATATTTTCAAAAGGTGTACTACTGGAAGAAATCAATGTAGAGAAGCCCGAGTTTCTTTGAGCAATAAAAAGGAGAAAAAGTGTCTGCTAAAAAGGATTTTTATGGCTTAAAACAAGCTCCAAGAGATTAATATAGCACGATTGATGATCAGTTGTTGAGTTTGGGGTTTGTACGAGATGTATCTGAAGTCAATCTTTATGTAAACAATAGAGGAACTGTTCTTCTAATTGTTTCCATTTATGTTGATGATCTCTTGGATACAGGAAACAATGTGTGGCTAGTTAAACCGTTTAAGAGGTAAATGACGCAAGTCTTTGAAATGACATACTTGGGGCTAATGACACACTTTTTGGGAGTGGAAAATAAGAAATGTTGTGATGAAATATTTATCTGCCAAAAGAAGTATGCTCGAGAGATACTCAAGAATTCCATATGGAAAATTTCAAGGCAACAACCACACCAATTAATCCAAAGGAGAAGTTAAGCAATGAGGATGGAACCGATCAAATTGATGAAGGAAATTTAAAAAGCTTGATTGGATATTTTACATGGCCGGATATTCTATTTGTTGTAAGTCATTTATCTAGATTTATGAATTGTGCTATTGAGATGCATTTATGAGCAATAAAAAGAATAAATATATTAAAGGTACTATAGAATATGATGTCAAATTTAAGAAGTGTGATAACTTCAAGTTGTATGGATTCTCCGACACTGATTGGTCTGGATCCATTGACTACATGAAAAGTACATTAGGATAATGTTTCAGTCTGGGATCAGGGATTTTCTCTTGGTGTTCAAAAAAGCAGGAAATTGTAGCACAATCCACGACATAGGTTGAACTCATTATTTAAAATGCAACAGTAAATCAAACCTTCTGGTTGAGAAAAATATATTCTGATTTGCATATGGATCAAAAAGTAATATTGGGGTTCATGTTGATAATCAAGCTTCAATAGTCATTATTCATAATCCGGTTTTCTATGAGAAGACTACACAATTCAATATATGTTGTTTTTATTGAGGGTTGTGCAGAAAAAAAAGGAAAATTGATACTTGTTTATTGAAAATCTGAAGATCAGCTAGCAGATGTATTTATGAAATCCCTTCTTGTCAGCAAGTTTGAGTTCCTAAGGCGACAACTTGATATTCATAGGTCCTAATGCAAGGATGAGTAAATGTTAGTTTCTTTAGGATTGCAGTTTCTATTTCTAAGTTTCTTGTACTTTTTTCTTCAGTTATCTTAGGGGTAGTTAACATGGTTAGCACC
Organism: Solanum pennellii; assembly: GCF_001406875.1. NCBI lineage: Eukaryota > Viridiplantae > Streptophyta > Magnoliopsida > Solanales > Solanaceae > Solanum > Solanum pennellii. Next base: position 14,232,651 of record NC_028641.1, on the reverse strand, counting down.
ATGAATTAAAATTAGGACCAGGATCTATTTTAGTTTTTTTTAATTATATGTTTATGTATTTTATGGTTCTTTGTTATAGATTGTAGAACTCTTTGCATAAGATTTTTATCTAAGTCATCTTCACATTTAGTTCCTTGTATTCCTCTGCTTTCCTTTTTGTAGCAAACTAGATATTGTCTTCATTGTCTTATCTGTCATTAGTCTTATCACAATTTAAGGGGAATTTCATCTTTTAAATTGGGGAATTATGGGGACTCCGGATGGAAGGAATTCATGGATGAAAAGCTATCATACCTTGATAACAAAGTCCAAAAAAGCTTGAGTATTGGAGATTTGACCTAGATCCTAGCTTGAACTCTTCTTCTTCTTCAAGTCTAGAGAGAGAAATATTTGAGAGATGAACTTTGGGATTTCTTTTAGGGCCTTAGAAATATTGACTTGAATGGGTGAGTTTATGGGTTAAAGTCATTTATATAGGTGTACTAGTCTTGTGTTAAATGACCTAAATTTATTCTAATTAAAATCGGAAAGACCCAATTTAATTACCCCTCACTAAATAGTGTACTCTCAATCTCAACGAGATGCTCCACGAGCCGTGGTCCTCATCGTGGTCTTGAAACAGTAGCTTGACCACCATTTCTTGACCCCTATAAACCTAAGACACCATTATGACCCCTCCCACGACCGGTCAAGGCCTTCACGATGCTCCTTCTAGTGGCCCTGGGGAGGGACTCTTATTTGGGAAGCTTGGTGAAGCTACTGCCTCACCACCACGAGTTGCACCACGATCCGTGGTGGGCACCACAAGCCGTGAAGGCTCTCGTGGGAAGGTGGTGTAACAACCCAAAAAAAATGAATAGAATAAATACTTAAGGTGATTTATTTATTATTTAAAATCTAAAATTTTAAGGGCAAAATGGTCCTTTCACTAAGCTAATTAAATCAGGTTTTTATTTAAATTAATAAGGAGTCCTAGTTTGACTAATTTCCAAACTAAAACTCCTATTATTTTACTACTATCTCTCTCACATTCTCTCTCTCACGTTCATCATTCTCTCTCTCACGTTGGTTTCTGCCAAAAACAACTTCAAGAACCGAAAATACATCAAGAGTTCTTCACACTTGAAGAACTCACATGAAATTCTACGAAAAATAAACTAACCAAAACGTTAAGGTAAAGAGAACATTTCGTCGAGTTGGTGTTGAAACTTTAGGTGAGTTGGACGTGGTTTTGGAGAAGGATTTGGGCAGCAACTTCATGTTTAAACAAGCAAATTAAAATGTGGGTTTCTTCTCTCTTGGTCCCTTTCCTAAGAGACCCCTTACGATTCAAGATATTCACTCCGAAACTAAGGTCGTTCCCCGTTGCATGTCCTTGTCACTAGCTCGCAATGATTTCGTAGCTTGAGTATTGTGTGCTGGTAGATTTAGGCATGTATGATGTTTTTGTATTGAATGTGAATATTTTTATGTGCGTAAAATCACGAAGATGACAATCAAGGTGTGATCGAAAAATGAGGTGTGTGTGTGTGAGCAAGTTTGGCAGTGTGTTTTGGCCACTGCTTTGGAGACGTGTAAGGCATGTTATTTCTTGTATTTTATGTGCTAAGGTTTTGCAAATGTGATGTTCATATGGGGTGTAAAGTTATTGATTTTGAGAGAAAAACACTTGATGAAAGTAACTACCAAAATACAACTAACTATATACTAAAAGCTTCGTGAAATACCCTAAGAAACTAACATAAAAAGGTTGATGAAAGGAGCTAAAGTTGGGATTAAATTTCCAGATTTGTGTACTCTAGTTTCGGTCAACAATGAGGTTAAAAATCTGGATTTTTAACATGAAAATAAAATAAGTGAGGTCAAGGGGAATTGAACCCAACACCTCACATGTTAAGGAGGCTAAAAACGTGAAGGGGGTCAAGGGGAATCGAACCCTTTAGCTACTGGTTTCGCGAGAAAAGAAAAGGAAAAAAGGGGGCTGGGGGAATCGAACTCGCAAACTGGAGGAGAAAGAGGAGAAAAATAAATTAAACTAATAAATGGGAGGCGTGGGATTCGAACCCACGACCTCCAGGCACGCGTGAAAGGGGAGAAGAATAAAGAAAAGAAAATGTGAGGTGTGGGATTCGATCCCACAACCTCACTGCCAAGGTGCCTAGTTAAGGAAGATTTAATTAAAAATAAGATAGGAGGCTGTGGGGGTTCGAACCCACAATCTTCCAAGCCTCTAACGAATTTAAGTTGAAATAAGGAGGTTGTGGGGGTTCGAACCCACAACCTCCCTATTCAGGCAAAATAAATAACAAAAATACAAGGGGCTGTGGGGGTTTGATCCCACAACCTCTTGGTTTGGGCGAAAATGAGTAATGAAATATTAATGAAAAATAAAAAGAGGTTGTGGGGGTTCGAACCCACAACCCTTCGTCCAACTTAAGAGGAAGACTAAGTAGAAAATTATTGATACGATGTTAATGTTGGGATTAAATCTAGATCTATAATGTTATGGATATTAAAAATAAAATCAATGAAAAATGTAAACGATATCCAAGTGATACAAAATTGGGTTCCCTTGCCCAAACTTCCGTATTGATACATAAGTCATACGTAAACAAAATATCCAAGAATAATGCCACATATTTAGATCAAAATCAAGATCTTGGCATATATACAAGATTCATAAGTCTTGTACTACATAATCTTAGGAATGTAAGAATCACTTAGCGAACTATGAATGAAGCCCCATGGCATGTATGTATAGACACAAAAGTCTAACATACGTTCAAAAGTAAGTGAACCTAAGATGCATGTAATCAAATGATGAACCCTAGAAGGGTTAAGTATGAGTGTAAGATACACTAATTGGCCAAGTGCATTGGAATATGATGAAATGAACATTCACGTAATAAGAGGTGAGTAACTATGAAAAGCAAAGGTGATAATGATAAGGAATGTGGTGACAACATGATATGAGGCTAATGAAAAAGATGAGAGCAATCTCAAATGAGTCTAAGTAAGTGTTACCAAAACATACTCACCAATGAGAGTGTAAAGTTTATGAAGAGACCAGTCCGTATGAACACTCTAATGAAAGTATTGAGCTTAATACTAATGATGAGATGAGAAATCATCTAATAATCTATGATATCCTTATACTAGAAGCCAGCTTCCATGACGTATGATATGAATGAAATGGAACTTTATACTGAGCACCGATAGGATAGCTATGAGTGGTGATGCCTTCTTTCTGGAAGGGCGGAGGTTCTCGTAACTCTCATGAGATGAGACTCTTCGGCTTGCCGGGCATGAGTCTCCTTACATCTCCTAGTCTTCGAACCTATACAGCCAATATAAGGATCTGGCGGGGTTAAATTCCCATGTACGCTAGCATGTTTTGGGTCACTTTGGCCGGTGATTCCACCTCTTTTCGTTCTGGGGGAGACGCTGGATTTCATGATGCTCACATGGTCTATGTCGGTTAAAGTTCCCAATGAACAAATGAGGTCAACCTCAAATGATGCACATAATGAAATGAATGATAGCAATGGTGTTAGGATAGGATAATCACAAGGTGAGTTAGATTCAAGTAATGACATTAGGTCATTCTTGGTCATTGCACAAAGAACCTAATGAAAGCCTGAAACTACATCCTAGGTATAGCTGGTGTTTACACTGGCCTATGAATGAAATCAAATGGAGTACGTATGAATGAATGAAGCAGACTCTGTGTTTGCTAATGAAGACTCCCTATTTGAGGTCCCATCTGTTGAGCCCTCATTTCTGGGATATCTTGATGTTAAGTTCATGATTACAAGGTCTCATGGCATATGAATAAATGATATTAATGAGGTTATGTGCTACATGCAAAATAAGTTGTATGCTATATGTTATGTGCTGTGTGAAAATATGAAAAGTATGATGATGTATGTTATTCTCATGGCATAACTTTCCTATTCCAAATCTGGAAAGCTCACTGACTTTCTTAATCCAAATTTGGAAACCTCCTAATCTGAAATTGGCAAGTCTACTGACTTGACTTCCAAAAATCATGTTGTTAGGAAAGAGCTATTCTTTCTCATGCATGTCCTTGGTGTGTGCTTGCATATACCCATACTTAGTACAAGTGTGTACTAACCCTATACAAACTCTACTATTTTAGGTGCAGGCACAGGTGGACGATAGTGCTACAGGATCTTCGCTGCAGTTATCCAGACGTTCAGCATTCATCAGGCTTTGGTAGGTACTCATGCTTTCGAGGATTCTGCTGTTTTATATTCTAGCTTAGCTTTAGAGTTGAGCTAGTGGAGCGTGTTCCACTAGCATTTTTTTCTATTTTTATTCAGACTATGTATTGGTGGCATTTTTGGCAATTATACATTTAATAAGAATTGAACTATTTCTTTCAGTTTCTTATCTCTTAATGTTAGATGGTTGATGGTGAACAATTACGTATTTATGAGAATGTTTACCAAGGTCAAACTTTAGGCAAACCTCAAAAGTTAAAATACCTAATTACACAAACTCCAAACAAAAGCCTTGACACTTGTACCGATCATCACACTAGACCAAAAGACCCTTTTACAACTGATGGAACTAACAAAATCTCCATTAGACATCAAAATATCTAGATATTGACTGAAGTCAACTCTTGCACACCTTAATCCTACCAAATGGCAAAAACCACTCAATACTCACCGAACCACCTTGGGAAACATGTCACCCAACCCACAATCATAAAAAAGCTATACGAAAGCTACGAGAAGGGGAAAAATAGTAAAAGAACACAAAAATGACCTCAAGGGTCATTACACTTGATGAATTTTGAAATAAACCTTTATTAATTTAATTAATAAAGGCTGAGTAAATAAGAAATTGACAAAGTGTATAAGACGACTTACATTTGAAATTGTAAATGAATTGATACAATTAAACTGTCAAATAAATTATTAGAATGCAATCTTGAAGCTAGGTGAAAGAAGTCAACATCCTTTTCTTTATTGTCGTATCATTATCTCTCTTGTTTTTTTTCTCACAAACTACATTCTTCTTCTTCTTTTTTATACTTGAGTTTTCTTTTGCTGAATGATTCATATTTAGATCTCCTATAGTTGAAAGATTTCAATCAAATTCAATTTCAACTAGTGATAGTCTGATAGTACATACACTTTGGAATGCAAGAAAACATGACGAGATAATAGAATAAGTTTAACAATTTCTTTTTGAAATATCAAATAACCAAAAGTGAAGAATAAGCAAACTATAGTTGAAAAATAGTAGAAACTTGTTAAAAATATCAAATTTTCTAAAGTAAGATATACATAATGTTTATATGGATTATCTTATAGAGGTTATCAATCTAACACAATTTATTCTTCTCGATATTCCTTACATGATACGCTTTCCATCATTTTCATATGATCAAAAAGTTTGAGCCATAATTGACAATATTGTCAATTTTAAATACGATCGGAATTATTCGGAAGACTATGTTCACATGTAACTTTGTGGAGATTGCGTGATATATGTAAAGATAGTCTTTCGAATCATAAAAATCATATTTTAAATGAAAATATTATCAATTATGGTCAAACCTTTTGACAAAATATTAAGATGGTGGAAATTATCGTATTATGAAATGAATGGCGAGAAGTATAACATTTTGTTCCATCGATGACCTCTATAAGGTAATTCATATAACTATATGTCTATCCTACTTTATAATATCATATATTTTCAAAATATTTCTACTATCCTTCGATAATAGTTCGCTTCCCTTGTTTACTTTTGGTCAGTATGTATTTTACAAATAAAATAAATATTCTAGTATCAAAACAAGCAAAAAGAATGTTGGTCGTAATAGAAAAGGAAGATGAAATAATAACGAAACAAATAAAAGGATGTTGCAACTTTTTTCACTTAGCTTAAAGATTGCATTTTAATCATTTCTAGGAATGTACAATTGTATCAGTTCACTAACAATTTTACATTTAAGTCACCTTATTAACTTTTGTCAATTAATTCTTTGGTTTGTCTTCATTAACTACCCTTTATAAAGGTTTGTTTCAAAATTCGTCAGCAAGACCAGTATGATCTATCAAAATGTGTTTCCCATCCTTCTCAATCCGAGATTTATCTAGCTTACCCATTTTGTGTATTTGCCTCTATTAATCCATGTGTTATATAAGTTAGAGTAATACCATTGTTATTCCCATGGTAACTCTAAAAGCTTAGAAATCTTGAGCATTTCCTTTTGACATTTGCGTCATTTTGTAGCCATTAATTGTTCTTACATTTGTTCAATATACTTTTTGTATGAACCTAAGAGCATCTCGGGATTCCAATAGTCTAATTTTAAAAAAAAAACAAAAATTTAAAAAGTCACCTTCAAGGTGGAATTGTACTACATGTAAACTTCGGTAGGATCTTTTCCCGTGCTTGCTAATCCAAAGAGAACAACAATATACAACAAAGCTAAATCATTTGCAAAAATAATATACAATAAATATAATAAAAGTACTCATACATTTTTAGATTTGCTAGAGATAATCTTATTTCCTTCAAAACTAACAAGTTGTTTTAATTATTCACCTCGTAGCCAATCTTAGACACACTAAAAGATGCACCAATTTAGAAACAATGTACTCCTAAATGAATCAAGAAGAAATCCTCCCTTACAAAACAAAGATTCAGATTCGACACTTGAAACTGGAACACACTTGGATCCCAACTTTGAATTCTCAAAAAGTAAAATCTACAAAAAAAAAAAAAAAAAGACAAACTAGAATAATAAGCCAAGATTTTAACCATACTGATCAACCTAAACTAAGGTTTTCCAGGATAAAACTACAGTAAGCAACCCAACAATGGCTAAGTCAACTAACGATAAAAAAAAGCCTAAACTTATCCTAAATTCCAACAAAAACATACAATACTTCTCAAACTACAATTAATCTAAATGAGCCAAGTTGAGGTCGAAACACACATGAACTACATCTGAGGTGTTTTTTCCTTTCAAAGGGCCTTCGAATGATGTAAAGCTATCAATAACGCCATGGGAACACAAAAAAAAAACACAACAATACCCAAATAAATAAAGGAAATAAGAAATGGAAAGAAATCTGAAAAATGCTAATATGGGACCCGTACACAGAGTAAAAAAATCTGCTCCATCATGGGTTCCAAAATTTCTCAAGGAAGTTTGTGCCCCAAAAATGGGCACAATCCGAGATACCATCGAGCCTAAATAGTATCCCCATTTATTTAGCTCAAAGGAATCAACAATGGGAAATTGAGGAAGAACTTGCGGAGATAAACAATGAAAACGCCACATTAATTTCTCCCGGATTGTTCCCATGTACCTCCCCGATCAACTCCACCAAGAAACACTCAAATCCTTCAAAAAAAAATGTCTCTTAATCGCCCATACACCAAGTTAGAAATAATACATGTAAGCTGAAAAATACCGATCAAGTAGCTTAGGTCAGCAGAGTTGACCCTCCGCAAACCGGCACGAGGCTTGCGAATATAGAGTCTAGGCCAATCAACCATTCGTGAATGCAGCCACTGTACATAGAAAACGAAGGGGGCTACCCTTCGTGAATGTGGCGAGATCCACACAGATGCAGAGGACCAGGCACTTGGTCTCCATGAACACGTCATCTGCAAAACTATAATAGCACTTGTACAAGGAAGCCAAAGTCCTCCGTCTGGGGCCTTGTATTCGTTCTGAATCCATCAATCAAACAAACTATGCTAACTAGTGGCCGAAAACAACATTCCAAATGCAAAAAAAAAAACAATGAAACAACCAACAAAGGTCATTTGGTCACTTTTTTTTACCAAAGACTACGTGTATGAAGAAAAGCCAGTAAAACTCTAAGCGCCACAAGGTCATCACGATCACATCAAAAACTAAATCAAAGGTCGTTCTAGGTCAAACTCGGCATTCCATAGCCATTCGCGCTAACATAATTCCATTCAAGTGTTTTTACCAAGCAAGTTGACCAAGGTCAAACTTTCGGCAAAACTCAAAAGCTAAAACGCATAATTAGACAAATTTCAAACAAAAGACTCTACACCAAAACCGATCATCAAACTAGAGAAAATTACCCTTCCAGAGCTGATAGAACTTACATAATTTCAACTCGATATGAAAATATCCAATTGTTTACTAAAGTAAGCTCTTTCAAATATTAAGCCTACAAAATGGTTAAAACTAATCAAAACTCACCTGACCACCTTGGGAAAATTTCACCCAACTCAGCACCATAAAAAAGCTACGAGAAGGGGCAAAACAATAAAATCACACAAAAAATGAACTTGGAGGCCATTACAATTTACGAATTTTGAGAGAAACCTTTATAAAATGTAATTAAAAAATGCAAACCAAAGAAGTAATTGAAGACGTTTATAAGACTACTTAACCTTAAAATTGTAAATGAACTGATACAATTCAACATTCAGATAAATGATTAAAGTGCAAACTTGAAGATAGGTTAAAGAAGTTGCAACACCCTTTTGTTTTTGTCTTTATTGTTTACCCTCCTTTTTTTTCTCAAAGCTAATATTCTTTTTATTTGTTTTGATTCATGAGTGTTGTTTTGCCGAATGATTCATATTTAGATCTTCTATAGTTGAAAGATTTCAATCAAATTCAGCGTCAACTAGTGAGAGCCTATTAGTACACTTTGGAATGCAAGATAACATGACGAGATTTCAAAAATTTAAAAATTTCTTTTATTTTTCAAGTATCAAATAACCAAAAGTTAAATAGATGCAAACTATTGTTGAACAATACTAGAAACTTGTTAAAAATATATGATGTTCTAAATTAAGATAGACATAATGTTTATATGAATTGTCTTATAGAGGTTATGGATGGAACGAAATTTATTACTCTCGATATTACTTCATGATACCGTAATTTCTATTATTTTTATATCTTGTCAAAAACATTGAGCCATAATTGACGATATTGTCATTTAAAATATGATCATAATTATCCGGAAGACTATGTTCACATGTAACCTGGTTGATACTGCGTAATATATGTGAAGATAGCCTTGCGATTAATACAAATCATATTTTAAAGTAAAATATAGTCAACTATGCTTCAGATCTTTTGACAAGATATGAAAATGATGGAAATTAGCAAATCGTGCATGGAATAGTAAGAAGCATAAATTTTCATTCAATTGATGCCTCCATAAGGTAATTCATATAAACCGTATGTCTATCCTACTTTATAACATCATATATTTTCAATAAATTTCTAATATCGTCCGATAATAGTTTTCTTCTTGTTTACTTTTGGTTAGTATGTATTTTACAATTAAAATAAATTGTTAATCTTATTTTGATTATCTTGTCATGTTTCCTCCCACTCAACAGTGTATTAACAACCTTTCACAAGTTGAAGTTGAATTTAGTTGGAATATATCAACTAAAGAAGATTCAAATATGAATCTTTTGGTAAAAAAAGATTCAACTATCAAAACAAACAAAAAGAATGATTGTTGTAATCGAAAAGGAAGGTAAAATAATAAAGAGACAAATAAAAGGATGTTATGATTTCTTCAACATAGCTTCAAGATTGTATTTTAATCATTTCTTTGAATGTTGAATTGTATAAATTCACTAGTAATATTAAATTTAAGTTACCTTATTAGCTTTTGTCAATTACTTCTTTGATTCATATGATCTATTAAATACCCTTTATAAAGGTTTAGTTCAAAATTCGTTAGCAAGAATAATATGATCTATCCATGTGTATTTCCCATCTTCTCAATGAGGGAAATTATCTAGCTTAACCACTATATGTATTTGCCTCATTCAGTTCATGTGTTATATAAGTTAGAGTTATACCATTGTTATTCCCTGCTATTAATCCAGACCATGGTAATCAAAAATCTTAGAAATCTTTAACATCTCCCTTTGACATCTGCTTCAGTTTGTGTCCACTAAATTGTTCCTACATTTCTTCAACAGATTTTTTGCATAACTCAGGAACTTCTCGGTTATCCAATAGTCTATTTTTTAAAAAATTGAACTTCTCAAAGTCAGCTTCTAAGTACAACTGTACTACACGTCAACTACGATAGGATCTTTTTCCGTGCTAGCATAGTTTGAAGAGAACCAAAACATAAAAAAATACAACTTATTTGCAAAAACAATATACAATAAATATAATAAAAGTACTAATAATTTTTTAAATTTGCTCGAGGTATCCAGATCTTCCTCAACACTACGAAGTTAATTTAATTAGTCACTTCGTAGTCAATCTTGAAGACAAACTAAAATATGCACAAATTAGGAACAATGAAATTCCAAACAAAATCAAGAAGGCGTCCTCCCATACTAAATGCAGACTCGGATACGACACTTGAAAATGGAACAACTAATATATCAAAAGTCGTTTAAGATTGAGTTGTTAATCTAACTTTGGACATTTTCCACCAAAGTGGGATGTTAAAATCTTTTGTGCCATTCTCAGTTTATCAACCAAAACATTTATCTAATTCAATTCTATCATCCACACCTCCATTCTCAACTCTATATTGTTTTAGATCTTTCATGAGTGAATCTAAAAGTTCTTTACCTAGGGTATACTTACTTGACTATCAGTAATTGATTCTGATTTTCAATGTCCAATGGAAGAATCTTTGTCAATAAATAGTTGTAAATTTTTAAGTTACATATCTTCAATATCCTATTATTACAACATAAAGTCATTATATAGTAATTTTCAACTTATCTTCTAAGTTACAGAGGAAATTACAGTTATATATACCATGAAACTTGAATATCATTCTCCTTCTACTTTGTTTAATAAAAAATTAAAATTCATTTCATTTTTATATAATTCAAAGAGGAGGAGGAGGAGGAGGACGAGCTCAAACTACAAAAGGATATATAAAAATAATGAAAAAAGACAATTCAGAACCCCAAGAAGAAGAAGAAGCTCAAACTACATATTCATATACTTATTCCTCCGAAAAGGATATCTAAAAAAATGAAAAAAGAGAAAAAATAACCCCACCCTAAACTCATTAGTAAATAATAATAATATCTAGTTAAACTTAATATTATGCAAAAGGGATACTGGATGGTCTTGTTTAATGTAAAATTCAAAGTATAGAAGCAAAAATCATATAATGAACTTCAGGAAGACCCAAGAAACTATGAATCAACTTTGAATTCTCAAGAAAATAAAATAAGCAAGAAATAGGTTAAGACAAACAAGAAAAATGAACCTTGTAAAAGCCAAGACAACTTTGATTCTTTTTTGGTTTTCTTTAGCTCTTTGCGGTCATCCATAATGTAGAAATTGAAGAGGGCGAGAATATTTACTAAATAAATGAAAAAATATATGTATTCAGAAAACTTAGGATCATCCATTTTTCATATTTTTTCAAGAAGGATTGTTGTGCATAAGAAATTTAATACTTTTTAAAATCTAACCTTGTTAAAGTCACCTTCTAACATCAACTAATTAGGACTCCTAGAGCTAGTTAGCTGGAAATATAAGACTCCTAAAAGTACTTCCACTAATAGCACTAAACTTTTGAATCAGTCTACTTAAAAAATAGAATTGAAACCAAAACAAATGACAGCAGAGTAGCAAATCTCACCAGAAATGGAGGGTTAATGAAGACGTGGTTCATTGTTGTTAGTTCGTGTTGACCAAAAAACTTGAAAATGACAAAAAAAAATAGAAGGGGAATGGGTAAGAGGATTGTTTGTTTGTTGCGCGAGCTTGAGCTTGATCTTGCTGCTTGTAGTTTTGAGCAACAACGAAGTGGAGCAGTGGAGTTTTTTCTGTTGAGGTCTGGTGGCTCATTCGTCATTCACTGAAGTGGCAAAGAGGACACACTAGTGTTCTGGTGGTGAGATGTGGGGGTTTGTACGTCGTCCAGTAGAGTGGCAAAGAGGACAGAGTGGGGGGTTTTGGTTGTGAGATTTGAGGGTTTGATTGTGTTCATTGGAGTAGTGAAGAGGATGGATGGGGGTTTTGGCTGTGATATCTGGGGATTCCTTTGTGTTCACCGGAATGTGAGAGAACATGATTGGGTTTTGGTGGTCAAATCTGGTGGTTCGTTTGCTGGAGTGGCAAAGAGGATGGAGTGAGGTTTTCGTTCAGGCGCTATGGTTGTAGGCGGAGCTACTGTTGATTGTTGTTTTGTGCTCCGGTTCATCGGAGGGTGGAGCTCCTCACTTATAGAACCGTGAGAAGGGAAAAAGGACGATATGACAGTGGTTTTGGGTCTGGCAGGAGCTTTGAGCTCATTTGACCATCGTGTTTTGCCGAAACTTGGAGCTCAACTATGAGTTCTTCTATCGGTGAGAAGTTGTGATGAGGGAGAAAGGTAGAGTGTGGTTGTTTCGCAGAACAATGGTAGAGTTGAGATTTAGACAAGGAGGGGAAAACTTCTTTCAAGACTTACTCTCTTAGAAATTCCTCCCCACACCCCCATCCCCCCAAAAAACCTAAAAATATTCATCACTTTATTTCATTATTACGTAAAGCACTACAAAAGCAATCAAAATTATTGACTATTAAAATTTTCCTAAAACATAATGATAATTTAATATTTATATATGTAATTCATTAGTTGTATTCAATGAATTAATAGGTTGTGCTCAATTAAATATAATTAATAGCATATAAGAATATAAGAGTCAACTCCGTCCACAATTGTTTGTCATGTTAAGGTCATGCACACCTTTCAAGAAAAATTAAATGCAAGGTGTAATTTGACTAATATAACCCTACTATATCAAGAATATCAAAAGTCTACATAATTTTTCAATTGAACTATCATTAAGGGAAAATTTGGAAAAAGGTCACTAAATGTTTCTTGATTATTTAAATTGACACTTTATCTTGGACATCTATTTTTAGTATACCTGCCAAATAATTGTGGACGGATGGATTATCATTTATATTTCATTTAAGAGAAAAATATCACTCAACTATCACTATTTTCCTCCAAATATATTTTACACTTCAAAATCATCACTCTCTCCTAGTTGGCATGACATTCCATTAAAGTCTTTTTTTAATAATAGACTAATTTAACTCATTAAACTCATTTAACTAAAATAATGATTAACTAAATAATGAATAAAGACATTAAATCTAACCTAAATTAAAAGTCAAGATTTTTTTCGGATAGCAACTTGAATGACTGTCACGCCCCGAGCCTACACCCTGGACCTGACCGACACTCAATGAACATTGTTGCCCTCTAGAGGACACTTGTCCTGACATACATAACTCAGCGGAAGACTTCACTCAACGAAATAGTCTCATTCAATAACCTAAAGAAAATAAGTTGGCCAAAATGGCACTTAAGTCTCATAACCAGTCGGAGCTAGAATTTTGTCTTAGGGTGTCAAAATCTAAAAAAATAAAATCATGTAAAAGTCAAGGAGTGTCAATATGTAATATATATATACATAAAAATATTTTTATTCTAGCTACATAATGTAATTTTCCGATGAAGGGGTATCGGTCGACACCCCTTCACTACATGTGGCTCCGCCACTGCTCGTAACAAAATATCTGCAACACAAAGATAAGAGACTCAACACTAAATGTATGACTACCTATGAAGCCTCTATTATGCTAAAAGGGAAATTGGGACAGGCCCCACAACATCCTATAAAAAGAAAAACTGAAATACGAATGAATGTGTCCTCCAAAATGCAAGAAGGTTCACCATTGACTCTGAGTGCTCAACTGGATCAACGAGGCGCTAGATGATACTGATACTGATTACCTGCGTTCGCATCATAATACGATGCAGATCAACTGGCATCAATACATTGAATGTACGAGTATGCAAGCTGAAATGTTAATTACAACTTAAGCTTGAAAAAGAGTAAAAGGGAACACTTATCTTGACTCTACTCAACTCATGCATAACTTAACTTAATATAAAGAAATAAGACATAAGTAATATATAAAAGCGTGTAAAAACAATGAAAACACTTAGTTCGTTACAGAAAATGCAATAACAAACTCAACTTTGCTTATACATGAAATAATATAGTTTCTATGTGAGATTATCTAACCCACAACCTCCACTATGAGCCTAAGTGGTGATATAGTGTCTTGTCCATGCTTCCCGAATTGTCCTATATTTTGCATATCGTAAAACTACTTAACTTAGTAGATCCACTAGCTTAACTTACTTGATCATCTAAAAAGTATGACCCATTAATATACCCATGATGGCTACATTGTTTTCATGGAGACTTGAGTTAATATAAACATCATCCCCACATCGGTGCTCAGTACTACTCCAAAATATACTTTAGCTCATGCTTTTAAGGCAACTTATTTCTTTAGTTTGCGATAATTACTCAATGCTTAGCCCAAAGGCTCCTTTTAAATCGGTGTTCCCTTTTCTTGCTCAACTGTGAAAACATTTATAACTTCTTTGAGAATACTTAGTTCCCAAATAAATTTTTTAGAAGTGAACTCAAATCTTTACTCTTTTCTTAAATTAAAACTTGAATCTTACAACGAACTTAAAACGTTTATTAAAGACCCTTGAAACTTTAGGAAACTTACCTTTGACTTACTTCTTAACTTCTAAACTTAAGTCTTAACTTTGTTTACTTTAACCTTAACTTTCCTTAAATTGGATTATGGATTCAAGGATCATGATCTCATGTTTATGAATGATTTCATGATATGCTTAGATGTACCTTAGAGTGTTGGAATCAACTAAGAAACATGAATGCATCACTTAAGAACTAGTACGAAAGAGTGGGGAATGAATGGGTGAACTTGGCGTCCTTGGCGCTCTGAGAGGCATGGAGCGCCAGGCCCAAATCTTCAGAGGAAAAGTTGGGGCGCTCTGGCTGGCGTGGAGCCCCAAGGCCCTACGGACATACGTTCTCGACTCTTCTCCTCTATTTTCATCTCTAAACCCTCTAAACTTTCATGGTTCTTTCTCCAAACACTTAGGATCATTAGTACCCTAAATACGCAATATATTTAACTTGAAAAACAACCCAAAAGCACAAATCAATTCAACATTAGGCATGCAACAACTCAACCAACAAGAATTCAACAATGTTCTACAAGCACTTCACTTTTTATCATTCAACCAACTCAAAATCATAGAATTTAAACAAGTTGTTGTGTGGCTAAACTAACCAAACACAAAACGATCTCACATACATTGATAGGGATCACCCCCGATGAATTCCACTCGCAAATCTTGACGTTCTTGGCGAATTCTTGACTTTTGTCCCTTTCCTTATTCTTTTCTCTCTTCTCCAAGCGCTAAGCGTGATTTTGATTTTCCAAAATTGAACTGAACTTAGTGTTTACCCCAATAAACCCCTAAAACAAAATAGGAAATTAATTGGTAAAAATACTAGTTTGTCCTTCCTTAAATCCGGATTGGAACTTTCCTTACTTCAACAACCCAACTTTCAATCATTCGATATTGAAAATACGCAAACTTGGGGGCGTTGGAAAGACCTCTCAACGGTCTTTCCAACCATATCAAGAAATACCTCTAACTTATGCTGAGCTAGAATTTATAGCCGTTTGAAAATGACCAAAACTCACTTTTTTAGCTTAGGCAATTTTACAGATTTTTCCTTTCTTTCCAAAAATAAATATTTTTACACTATTAGTTTATTCTTAGCTATTTCAAATTTTTGAGATGTTACAATGACCGACACTAAATATTATTTCTCAAAATAGAATTCATTAAGTAGGTTCAAATTGTGACGTTTTAACATTATACTTAATGAGACAAATTATAATAAAATCTCAATGAATTTGTTGTTTCTTCTTTTTTTTTAACTTTTACGGATATACATTAGTGAAAAAGAATCAGATAAACTTAAATGTGATCCCTAGTAGATTATATTTTGACTGAGTTACCATAATCATATAGTAAGACAGTATAAAATTAACTATTCTAATTAGGAGTACATTACTTAAATGAATTAAAAACAAATCATTCCCCACTATATATAAGTGTATTATTTTGACTAGTTTTTTGTGCAACCAATTTATATTCGATTTGCCTGAAAACTAATGATATAAGTTAAGTTACATCTTGGTGAGAATCACAAAAACAAATTAAGCAATATTTAAATTTTAATCTACTATAAAGCAACATAAAATTTCTACTAAGGGAAAGTGCACAAATATGTCATCAAAATTTTATAAAATGCTCATTTATATCATTTGTTAAAAGTTTGACTCATATATGCATTTGTTCTTAAAGAAAAGACTCATTCATACCATTTTTTAACTCCGGTTTTGCAAAAGCATTTTAGACACCCAAACAAGGTTTAACACTTTTCAATTGGTCATTTGGATCAAATGTACATTTTTCTCTTCTACTTCTATAAGAAGATTAATAATTCCCAAATTTCAAACTTGTTCAATTCTATACGAAATCGCCTCAAATTTCTAGAGTATTTTACCACAAACCTAGTATCAAAACTAAATATCTTTTCAGCTTGAATTCAACCTAACTCAAGTACCAAACAACACCCACTTAAAACTTTCTTCAAAGATTCAAAATTTCAACATTCTTTGACAGTAGAATTTTATAAACAACTTCAAATCATTTAAATTTTAAACATAGACTCAAAAACCGTTAGGTGACAAAGATCAAATGTAAGAAAAAACTACAAAAACATGAACCAAAGCAAAATTTTAAAATTTTGGGACAGATTTTCATTTTTTTGATTTTATTTTAATACGGATAAATTTTAAACTCTACAAATGATTTGATAGTTTTAGTTCTTTTTTAAAAAGAAAATTAATGATGTAGCCAAAATTTGAGATGATTTCATGAAGAATTGAAGATGTTCAAAATTTCAGAGTTGTTTATGCCTTCACGTGTTTTGGTGTTCTTACAGAAAAAGAAGCAAAAAGTGTACATTTGATCAAAAAACTTTAATTAAAAAGTGTTAAACCTTGTTCGGGATGTAAAATATGATTTTGCAAGATAAAAGTTAAAAAATGGCGTAAATGAGTCTTTTCTTTAACAGCAATGGCATAGAGGAGCCAAAATTTTAACAAATGAAATAGATGAGCCCTTTCCTAAATTCGATGACATATTTGAGTCTTTTCCCTTATACTAAAAATGAATTTTGTCAAAACTGGAGAAAACAATAAATAGCATATATAACAAAAAGCTTACAGGGTCATAATTTGTGGTGATGCCACTACAAAAACATGTGAACTAGCATTTATCATAGATTTATTGTAGTGGGACATAGCCTACACTCTTCACTTATGATTTAAATGAGCAAGCAAATAAATTTTCATTACTCTATAACCATATTTTGTGGATTCTACTTATTCAAATATGAGTCTCACTAAATTATTCTCTGATAAAGAAAACCTGACTCATAAAATTTTTTCCAAGATAAGAAAATATCCATAAACTACATACATTTAAAGATCATAACATTAAACTTGTATGTAATATAGTCTTTGTCACGCACCGAGCCTACACCCTGGGTGGGACTGACACTAGATGACATTGTTGGGTCCAAGCGAATCCTTGGTCTGACTTACTTACTTAGCGGTAGACAAATTTAATATCTATTAAATCAAAGAAACTAAGGTCTCATTTGTTTGTACTTAATGGGGGTCTTAATCTTAATCAATCAAATTTGCCTCATTCCATGTGTTTATTTTTTAGGACTGGATCTTAATTATTCAGATTCATTTCATTTAGTTTATTTGTTTTATTTCCTTATAAGCCTCTTAATGGCTCTTAATACATCTGAATAAATCAGATTTATAATATACTGTTAACACCATTCAGACTCAAAAATAAGGATCCTATCTTAATCTAACTACATCACAACAACTCATAAAAGTTTTTTTTCTTATTTAATTAATGTTAATTAGATGCTTACCGTTATAATTTCCTTTATTCTTACTAACTTAATATACATCTTTTATTTTTATAAATTAATCAATACATTTACATTAATAAGCACTTCATGATATAATATTTCACACGGTTCTAGAAAATAAGAAAGTATTAATTATTTTATTGATAACAATAAAAAATGTCCATTATAAAATAAAATATTTTCATGAACATTATATTTCTACTCTATGTTAACTATACATTGCACTATATTAGATTCTCAAAGTTTTTGAGTGCAAAGAAGTCATATTAATGATGTAACTTAATGTTAAATTCTTAATAGATAAATCATATTACCATGTTACGATAAAAATGTTCAAAATATTATTTTTTTTTAAAAAAAAAACTATTTTACTAGAATGGGGTTTTTATAATATTTATTGATATAGCGTTTTAATTTCATATTTACATTCAGATATTGAAAATTAGCAGTCTCAATAATTTAGTGTTCAGATTGAGAAACAATATCTTAATATTCAAATGTTTATTCAAATTTACACATCTAGATCTTAATGCATATCTTAATATCGAGGTGTGTATTCGGATTTAGACGTCTTAATCTCAATGAAAACAAGTGAAGCCTAATTGAACTAATTAAAAACATAATAATTAAGGATGCATGTTTTAAAGATTAAATATTTAACTTGGTCGAAAAATGGCAACCGAAATCTTAATAATAGAAGTAACAGTGAAAAGATCCAAAATTCTCTATCTAGCCCCTAACATAACTAAGATGAATGTTGGGACAAAAATCACAACATCCTAATAATCTAAACGGAAAACCAAGTAAAAAAAGTCCTCCGAAATGCAAGGAGGCTCACCAACTAACTCTGGAGTGCTCAACTAGATCAACATGCACTGGATGCCAATCCTCATTACCTGAATTTACATCATAATACGATGCAGGCCAACTGGCTTAGTACATTGAATATACGAGTATGCGAGTTAGAAAGCTAAACAACATAGGCTTGAAGAGGTTCTGAAAGAAACACTTACCTTGGTTGCGCTCAACTCATGAATATTTCCTCACACATTTCATTATAAACCAGTTCAAATCAAGTGCAATACAATAGAAAAGTTGTTTTAAAACATGATGTCAACTATATGTATATGTAAGTATAAAACATAACTTTGAAATGTATATAAATATACAATAAACCAATGTATATAAAAATACAATAACTGCTATGGGAGTTTCTCTAACAAAAAACTATCACGTAAGAGCTACACTGATGATACATCGATCTACCTGACGCTGCCAGCGCATCCCATACTCAGCCAAAGGTATAGGACCTAAAATGCCTAATTTATCCACTAGTCTACTGTGAAAAGGGTGCATCTAAAAAGTATGACCCTTTTCTACCCAATGTGGCTTCATGCTTGAATGGAGACGTGAGTAATCGAAACTCATGTTCATCCTCAATTCGGTGCTCAATACTACTCCAAAAATATATTGGATCTTATGTTTTTAAACATACTTCTTATGTGAATTGGGATAAGTGTTCCAAAATTTAGCTCAATCTATCTTAGGAAATCTGACTTTCCCTGCTTGCTTCATTTAGAAAGCTATTACTCTTTTCAGAAAATTATCCAAAAGGTTCTATAGAAATCTCAGTTTCCATTCTTATTTAAAGGTGACAACACTTTAATACTTATTTGGGAATATTTAGTGCCCATAAATTTCTTTGAAGAAAAGACTTCAACATTTCTCTGAATTAAACTCAAAACTTAAATCTTAAAACAAAGTTAAAACATATATAAAAGACTTATGAAAACTTGAAATGAACTTCTCTTACTTGACACTTGACTTCTCTTATCTTTGATCTTATTTGCTCTTGACTTGACTCTTAACTAACCCTTGAATTTGAAGTTATGAATTCCAGGTTGCAATTTATGTTTCTAGATGATTTATATATGTTTACAAGTCACTTTGAGTACTTAGAATCATTATGAAGTGTTGATACACTTTAGAAAGGTTATATGGACTGAATGTTCAAACTAGATTAAAAATGCCGATTCGGCACGTCCAGGATGCGTCTCACCAGCCCCAAAGTTCAGAGGCCCCATTTGGGCGCACTTCAGGCGCGCTGCCCCAGGCCCTCTGGCACAGATGGGGCACGCCGCGCCGTTTTTTGACCTTAAATCATTTTAATTCGATTTTTTTCTCAATTCACTTTAGATTCTTGTACCCACATCATATACACAAGTAGCTAAACCCATGAACTCAAGAAACAACACTTCTACATCAAGGAAGTTCCTAAATCTCAACTTATGTTCTAGAACAAAAGCAATTCAGAAAAAACAACCAACAAGAACATTCAGTTTTCAATTGTTTTAGAACTATTTCACGCAGAATAAAACATGCTTGGCATGTGGGTGAATGAACCTAAATTTATGGAAGACTCAAATACCTTTTGAGGGAACACCCTAACGAGATCCACACTTAAGCTCGAATGTTTCTTGGCGATTTCTTGATTTCTCTTCTCCTTTCTCCTATTTTCTCATTTCTCCAAGCCCTATCATGAATTCTTTTTTTTTTCTAAACTGAACAAAGTCTTGTTTTAGTCTAATTAAATCCTAAAAAGGAATTAATATAATTAGGTAAGGAAAAGACCAAATTATCCTTCCCAAATCCGGATTAGACTTTTCTTAATCCAACAGTCAAACATTCGAAAGGAGTAACTCAATCATATGAACTCAGAATCACACAAACTTGGCGGCGTTGGGAAGATCATTCCAAGGGTTTTCCAACATACAATTACAAACTAAAACTAAAATCAAATAGTCCAACAAGATAAAATTAAAATCAAATATCTACAATTGTGAACCTAGTGTGAAGTGGGTAGAGAACTAATAATTTGATATGGTTATAATGTTTAGTTATATATCAAATTACTAATATATAATATTAAGGAAGGTAAAGTTGTAAATTATTAATGTCTTATTGGGTTATCGGTTTACCCATTAACCCAATAGTAAAAGATGATATCGAACCAATAACCCAATAATTTTTTTTAAAAACTCATTAGAAATCCAATAACCCAATAACATTTTTTCGATTCAATTTATTGGTATGTTCGGTTTTGCACACCTCTACACTTGTAGATCTAGGCACCTTGTCACGTCTAAGGAATATTCTACGATTGTGACACTGATGAACTGAAATTTGTTAACTAATAAAAATATGAATGAAATTACCGCAATGATGTCATTTTCGTCATTGCAATGTCAGTTCCGCCGATTAGAATAAGAGTAGTGCACTAAAAAGATATACTTCTAAAATATGGCGATAATTTTATTTTTAATATAACTTTGACACAATATACCTTTAGTATTTTTAATTACTAGGGTCAAATGCTTAACACATCGTAATAATATTTAAAAATATTATGCTATTATTTTTAGAATTAGTCAATGGTGTAAAGAAAATCTACAATGATAGTATTACGTACACCAAACAGACTCATATATTATATATCTGATCACTGGTCATTCTTCCATTTTTTCTATACTAATTGACTTTTGTATCATATCATATTAAAAGTATGAAAACTTTAAGTTCAAAGTTGGATTACAAAAATGAGTTTTTTAAATTGAAAAATACCTTACTAACTTTTAAATCAGACAAATAATGACACTTAAACTAGACCAAATATATGATTAGATGTAACAAATTTTCATTTTTCACTTTCTCATGAGGTTTAATTTTAGACTTTAACTTTAAAGCCTATAAAATATTGAATAATTTTTCGTCTTTCAAGAAAATATTTTATCAAGAATATTTAAGTGTAAAAATTTAAATATATATTTTATAAACATGATAAATACAAAACAATAGACGAAAAGGCAAATCATTCTTTTATATTATTTGAACTGATTTTATCTTTTATTTCTTATGAAATAAATATATATTCTTTTATGTTTTCTAATACATTTCTATTGTAATTCTTATGTTCTTCCTTATTCATTTTACATTTTACGTTCTTCATTCTTCATCCTTTAGCAATAAAAATAGAAGGTAAATTTATCACCATTTTTTATTCCATTTTGCAACAAAACCATACCCATACCTTTTTTCTCTATCACTTTTGCATTAACTCACAATTTTTGGTGTACACAATCTCTTTTTAATGAACTGGCATAAAATTTTAGTCAACTATATATATATATATATATATATATATATATATAAACTAGGAGGGCCATTTTAGTAAAGTGATTAAAAAAATTACAAATGGACTTAGCCCAAAGTGCTAAGTCCATAAAATCAGCAATAAATCCATAAATTAAATAGAACAAAAATATCAGAAAAGGAAAATACAAAAGTCAGTCCTCTAGAATAGCATCTTCCCCACGACTTCTACATAAATTAGCCATGGAGCTCCACAAATTGAGCTCCCAGAGGGGACCTGTCGATTGTGTATCTGCTGCTGAGGTGTGTTAACGGATCTGTGGAAGATCGAAATATTGGTTGCCAGTAATAATAAGGTACCCACCAACTCGATCATTATCTCCTTTGAATGTTGATCTATCTTCCATTGTAGTATTCACATTCAAACTCAACAATAGCAAGTTTATACCTCATCTCTCAAATCTACTCTCGGTGGATTGAATCCCAGACTAATATTAATACCACCACCAGAGCTTAGATCTTAAAGAGGGGTATTGAATTATTAAATCGTACAGGAAATTCAAGAACTCAGATCTTGAGGCTGATTCGCCGAGTAGAACAGTTGAACAAGAACTCATATCTTCTTGTAGAAATCAGTCTACACTTATCTTTTTCAAAGTGGCTCACCCACTCTTGATTGTGAACTGATAAGTTTTAGTCCACCAGGGCTTATCAGAAATATCATCCTGTTTCACATACTCCATATTTTGTTTGGCATGTTCCACTACATAAGCCAGTATGTGCATTTGATCTCATCATAATACCACCCATTATCATTCAGGAAGATCTTTATATCAGTCATGTTATGGAAAGTTTGTTATTCTGTAGGTTGTCCAAAAAGAGAACCCAATCTTGTCTAGTTATCATACCAAATAGAAGACGTACTACCTTTAGATTCTCACCTATATGTATTTCAATAATATCCCTATTCATCAGCATACACTTCCCTAGTTGTGATTCACTTTTCCATTGTATCAAACTTGGTATTTGCTTCTTACAATATTTATTCCACATGAAAATTAACCATAGAGTATTTTGAGTTATAAATCGCCACCAAAGTTTAGCATATAAAGCTTGAGACATGTCAATCATAGATCTAAAATCTAAACCTCTTCATGTTTAGGTAATAAAATATTTTTCCAGGCAACCAGTGTTGTCTCTTAATATTGACTTTGTTACTCCAGAAAAATTTGGCAAAGATGCTATAGATTTCTTTTAATGCCCATACTGGAGGCAAATAGCAGAAAGCACATGGATAGGAACACTTTGACGTACACTTCTCATAAATACTTCTTTACCTCCATAAGATAACGAATTTCCTTCCAAGCTTGTAACTTTGCTTTAACTCTTCCTATAAGATTAGAATAATGCTCTTTTCTTTTCCAAGCATGAGTGATAGGACATCCTAGGTATTTAAAAGGGAACTGACCTCTATTAAAACAAGTATTCTGTTCAAGAAGAGTTCTATCAACATCAGCTATATTTTGGTGAATATAAAAGTCACTCTTGTCTTTGTTAATCTTTTTCCCTGATTGATTATCATATTTCTTCAACACGGGCATAATCTTCTTTAAAGAATTTTTGTGGACTAATGTAAATATTATAGTATCATCTACATAGGCCAAATGATTTATGTTAACACTCCATTTTGGCATTCAATATCCCAGATATTGACTATCCTCAAATAAAGCATTTAGGGCCCTGGATAATACTTCAGATGACAATATAAATAATTTAGGGGATATAAGGTCCCCTTGTTTCACCCCTCTGGTGGAATGAAAGAAACCATGAGATTGCCTATTTATTAATACAGAATACCAGTTATTGGCCATTAATCTCCATGTCAAATCAACAAAAGTTTTAGCAAATCCCATCTTATTTTACACCTTAATCAGAAAAATCCAAGACACTTAATCATAGACCTTAGCCATATCAAGGTTAAATATAACATATGAAGGTTTACTATTCCTTCTACATATTTAACAACTCTTTTGTTAGTAACACATTTTCAATAATATTTCTACTTTTCATAAAACCTGATTGGTTTGAAGCGATTAATCTGGGGAGTAAGCCTTCCAATCTATTATGAACAACCCTAGAAATGATCTTGTTGATAAACTTACTCAAGTTAATTGGCCATATATCAGCAAAGGTGTAATCTGATCTTTTTTGGATAGTAAAATCAAATTAGTGTGAATAATTGACTTGGGTAGATATTTACCCCTAAAAAGCTCTTGGACATTCTGAAAATGTCTTGACCTATTATCTCTCAACAACATTAATAGAATTTACCTATCAAACCATCAGGGTCACCAACACTGTCACCATTTAGGCTTAAAAAAACTCTCTTCACTTCATTATGAGTAGGATCTCTACACAAATCTTCATTTTCCTCTTTTGTAATATTCTCATAAATGTGCCTCAATAGTGAAAAAGATGTAGCATCTCTCTCTTCAAGAAATTGGTTAGCATAGAATTCTGCTGCCTCTGCTGCTATTTCATTTTAACCAGCCAAGCACCCTTACTATCTTAAATTCTATTGAGTTGAAGTCTCTTTCTTATACGTTTCACAATGCAATGAAAAAATGTTGTATTTCTGTCCCGTTTCTCAAACCAATAAAATCTAGCCTTTTGTCTGCAAAAAAGTTTCTTCAAAGTGCAAGTATTTCTTGCGTTCTGCCTGAGCCTTCTGGAGTACTGTTCTGTTTTCAACATTGGGAAACTCCTCAAACAATTTCTTTTTAACTTTAATAATATCTTCTCGAATCACTAATTGTTTAAAGATATCACCATAAGTCTCTTTACTCTACTTACTCATGGCATTTTTAACCCTTGTGATATTTTCCTTTAATAATAGAAAAGGATTCAGATTTTCATTAGACACCCAATTCTGTCTCACAACTTCAGTAAAAAAAACATTTTCAGTCTTGATTTTCAAAATCTAAAAGGTTTCCTATGTCCTATCACCCCCTCCTTCATGTGTAGTAACACAACAGCATGATTTGATCATGTTCTAGCAAGATGTTAAACCTCCATATAGTGAACCAATTCTACATTAGTTGATTAGATAGGATTCTATATAGTCTCTCAAAGATTCAATTATTTCTAGCTCTTCCATTCCACAAGGTGAATGGACTTCCTTTGAATTGAATTTCTGCTAGTTCACAACTATGGATACAAACATTAAAATCTTCATGATTAGCATCTTGGACTAGTAATCCACCAATTTTTCCTTTTTCGTTCAAGACGACATTGAAATCTCTACCTATTAACCAAGGATTGTACATATCTGCTGATAGTTGATATATATCTTCCCAAAGCATTGGTCTATCCTCAACATTATATTTGTAATAAGTCATTTTTGACTTTGTTGTGATGTTTTAAGCATAATGTCAATTGTTGCTCAATATATATCCTTTACCACAGCAATATAAAAATCTGAATTGACGAAATATCATATTTTACCATTACAGCTTTCCTTCACCACCTGCATCTTCAGTCTTCTACAGTATCTGGCAATGTGTCTGGTAGGTTGGAAAGGTTCCAATAAACCAATGAAAGAAAATTTATGAAAATTATGCACTATTTGCACTCTATGGAAAGCTTGTTGGGATTTTTCACCAACCTAATGTTTTAAATTAGAGCTTTCATAATTAAATATTTGATCTATTTCTATTTGGCTGCACCCTAATACATTGATTTTCCACTCCACTTGCTTGCGCTTCCCTTTTATTGAGATTTTCAATAACTTTGGGGATAAGTCTGCTTCCTATGATAGATAATTCAGTTCCTCATTGGGATGTTCAACTTCTAATACACATGTAGCATCTGTTTGACTTGGTACCATAATGATAGCCTTGTAATTAGCTACCTTCTCTGTATGTTATTTCTTTGTTGTTTACTTGCTGACTATCACATTCATTATCAATACCACCACTGTCTTATGTAGATTGTCGTTCTATTGATTGATAATTGTCATTGCTATTATCTTTTACATTTGCAGGAATTATTTTGACATCCGATCCCTTAGCTTGATCATTTGATGTTTTGACAAAAAAGACTTTGTTGACCCAATGCTTAAATAATCTGTAGTATCTTCCCCTAGACTTGCAATTCTATTACTCTTCACAGCTCTCCATGTACCCGGGTCTCCAACTACCAATCCACTTGATAATTGCATCGTCTTTATTTTCCTCCTCCTTGTCTCCAATCTCCCTTTCTAGCACCACTATCTCTTGCTTTTTGAACAACATTGTCAATCCTTTTTGTCATGTACTTGCATATTACGTTCCCGACAATATTTAGGAACATAGTCATTTCTAATTTGAATTTCTTCAGATCACATCTCTCCAGTCTTCTCATTTATAATATCCATCATAACCAATTTAGGAAAATTTCCTTTCAAATCCACCTACCTTAAACCATTGCACAAATTGGTATAGTTTTATCAATCGCAGCTAGATTAAGTTGTACAGGCTTCCCCACTGCAAATGCCAAAGAAAATAAGCTTTCTTTGACAAAGAAAGTTTGCAATAGGTTTGAAAATGAAATCCAAGACAATGCCATAGTGGTTTCTTCATTAATCTTAAAACGTGCATCATAGATTAATGTGCGCATAAGATATAAGATCCATCGTTGCATTCAATATAGTAGAGCCCTTTCGAGATAAGGCTAAAAAAATCTGCATGCTGATTAAACCTAATAAGAATGTGTTTGTTGCGAAGTAGCTCAATATGACAATCCCCTTTAATATTACATTGCTTGGGAATTATCAATTGTAGCTCCTCCAGATCTGCTACAACATAAGTAAATTTGCCAACAACCGCATACTGCAAATTTTAAATTTTGTTCACAGTATCCACCTCTGCCAACGTCCATTAGATGCGTGGAACGCCTTTCACATATATTACTTCTTTAAATGCAATATGTACAGATGTAGGGGTACCATCTATAATCATATATCATATCATATATTTATATAAGAGAGAACCTTAGGCCCGCCTATGTGGCATCACAAGAAACCAAAATTCCCTTATAAATTTATGTATTTTCAAAACTAGCCCTCCCTTCTCATGAAAAGTTGTGATTTGATGAAAAAGTTGTGACTTTTATGAAAGTGCTAACTTTTTTGAAAAGTTGTGACTTTAATGAAGAGTTGTGACTTTAATGAAAAATTATGACTTTTATGAAAGGTTGTGACCTTTTTGAAGTGTTGAAACTTTTTTAAAGAGTTGTACCTTTCCGATAAGGCACAATAAATATTTGTTCAGACTATCTTATGTTGTCTATAAATAGAGGAATTTCTTGCCACTATAATTTGTAGGTTTTTTTCCCGCTATAGGGTAGTAAAACTCAAATACATTAATTGAGTTTTTATGAAGTTTTTTTCATTCTTAAAAATTTTCATGAAGCTTAATCTTTACTATAATTCATAGTGATTCATCAAACTATGTTAATTTCTTTTTCCTATTTTGCTGACCTTTTTTTTACTCTGTCAAAGTGCCAGCAAGGATGATTGAAAATTGATTTTCTCTTTTGTCCCTTTCTATAGGCTTCTTCATATAAATAAAGAAAATTGATTAAATTGCAATGCGACATTACTACTGTTGAAGTTTTTATTGCACAACTCATAACATTGCTGAAATGGTTGATGGTTGAATTTATTAGTAAATAAATCTTTTATTTGTGTCATTATTACTTTTATGTTTTTTCAAATTCAAATACATTAATTATGCCTCTTATAAAGTGTATTTCATTTCTCAAAGTTTTCTTCCTCCTATTTCATTAAGCTTAACTTTTTACTATAAATCATATTGCTTCATGTATCTATTGCAATTTCTTTTTGCTATTTTGGTGACTTGTTTGAATTATCTTCATAGTTCCAGTGAAGAAGATTGAAAATTTATCCTCTCTTTTGTCTCATTTTACAGGGTTACTTTATATACTTTTGAGAAGATTGCTTGTGGGTTGTGCTATATTTGATAGCACACAACAACAAATCTTTTATAACTAATACAGAACCAATGATGAAGTTCGTTAAAAGAACCAAAATTATTGCTCTCTTGCTTGCCACATTTAGTATAATATTTTGATTATTTTTTGTTAGGTACAAAAATTTGTATGACGTTGCACTATTTCTAGAATATTTGTATATAGACAATTAGTCCACATCTTTTATCGCAAGTTAACTAATTTGTCATACTTCTTCTTGTCTTCTATTTTAAGCATAATAAGAGATCTAGTTTTCGTGAAACTAACAAATGTCAAGAATACACTATAGCAAAAATATTTTTTATCTACAAAATTTATAACTTTTATAGTTTTATTAAGTTAAGAAATATGATATTTGTATTTAAGTTATTGTCTAAAAAATTTTTGTTCACTCCCAAATATAAATTTGTCTTAATATATTTGTACCCTGCTTTTGTTTTCTTTTTCTTTTTTTTTTTGTTATCGTTGTTTGAGAAATTGAGAATTTCATTAAATAAAAAAGTTTTGTTGGATAAAGTCGATATATGATTTGTATCTCTATAGGCTTTTGTCATTTACATAGCATTTGAAAAGGATAAATATATTGAAAAAAAATAGGATGGAAAAAAATATAGTAATATATTCATTAGTGAATTTTGAAGTATGATAATTAATAACAGTCCAAATTTGAAAAAAAAATTGAATTTATATATATTTGAATATTACAAAGGCATGTCACTCAAGGCTACAGATAACTTGAATTCATTATTAATGCAATGTCTGTAAGACACAAACATCTCACGGTATCAAATTATTATGGTTTAAAAAGATGAGTCGCTCTATTTTTTTATTTCTCATTTGATATTTAGTACTTATATTGATTAATTAATCTTAATTTGTACCACATAAGGACCTATTCAAGGGTGGTGCTCCACATCAGGAATGAGTCCTTTTATGTATACCTCCTCGTAACTTGTAAAAGAACAAATTGTTTGACATTAACTTTCTATGATTTTAATTGAAGAATATGATCTGTCAGACTTTTATTGTATTTCTTATGTATAAAATGACTTCTTTTCTACAGTTCTGATTATTATGGATAACATGGACAAATAATTTCGTCATTATTAAATCATATTTCGTCACTAAAAATATTGTGTGACGAAAAATAATTTGTCACTCGTTCGTCACTAAATGTGTGTCTCTAAAAGTATACAAAGACGATTTAGTGTTTCGTCGCTAAAAGTATTATATTAACTAAAAAAGGAAAAATCGTCCCCAAATGCTTAATCATTTGTGACAAATTTATTTGCTATAAAAAGTATATTTTTTGTAGTTAATAGTACGCTGTCACTAAAAAGGTTATTACTACCGACAAAATTATATCCTCGCTAATTATTTTACTTCAGTTAGTGACGAAATCAATTGTCTCTAAAGTTATATGTATTTTGTAGTTGAAAAAAATTAATTTCGTCACTAATGATATATATTTTATATACAATTTTTTTTTAAATGTACATATGATAAAATTTATCATTATAAATGATTTTTATATATATATAAAATCCCCTATCTCAATTTTTTTCAACGCCAAAAGCTCGCATATTATGCTGTCTTGGGAAATCGAACTCACAACCTTAAGGTTGGAAGTGAAGAGTGCTTACTAGCAGACCAAGACTCTCTTGTTGTTCTTTTTTGTTTTATTTTATACTTCATTCACTCCTTTCAAATTTAACTTTTGTAGAAACAGTATATTATATGATTATTTATACTCATACAAAAATGCATGAAATTTATCACCCACAATTCATTCAAATGTAGATTATATTTTAATTAAGCTGTGTATTTTTTAAAATATCTTAAAATATATTCAATATGATTTTGTCATTTTATTAATTTATTTTTTGTAAATTTTTTAAAATTATTCAGTACAATAATAAATTTATCTAAAATCAAACTTTTGATTTTATTAAAAAAAAGAATAATCCATTCAAGTTGAATATAGATACCGGTAACTATAGTACTTTATCATTATACATTTGAAATCCTCGTTATTTCATTTCTTTTATTTGTGCTTTCATTTTTTTAGTTTATTTCAATTTTCACGCTTGTGGAAAAATTTAATAGAAATTCATGAAATATATTGCACTTTTGTAAAGTCAAAGTTTGTAAGTCGATGTTATCTCTGTATAGTTACTTTACACACGTGTATGAAATTATTATTAATATGTACATATATATTGACAGAAGCAAATAGATCGACTTAGTTTATATAGTTTACTAAACACAAATCAATAGAAATGCACAAAAATTTGCACAAAGACTTGACAAATTATTATTTTTTGTCGTGCTTATCAAAGAAAGTGTATCAAATAAAAAACAAAAGTGCTAAACTAATAGATATTAGTGATCTAGTGGTAGAACGGTGCCACTCACAATAATTATAACCCGGATTGTATTTTCAAATGATGCATTTTATAATTGAGTAATTTAAGAAAATTGATGTATTGAACTTTTTCATTTTTACAAATTCGATCGAATTCATTAGTTTTAATATTTTCACTTGTCAATTAACAAATGGACTATGTCTACTTCTTATGAAGCACTTGTATTATTCTTTTTGTAAGTTGTCACTTGTAATTATGAACCATTGTAGCAAAAAAAATTGTATTTTGATATGCATTTTCTTCATAGCAAATAGTTTAGTTATTCACTACAAATTTTAAGTCGTCGCTCTTTAACACCTTACATATTTTTTGACAATTTTTTTGTTATCACTAAATCATAATTAGAGACAATAAAATATTTGTCACCAACTATTTATATTATTAGTGACGAAATAAATGTCATAATTAAATATAAATTTTCATAGCTAAAATTTATAATATTTAACTACGAACTCTAATTTGTCGATATTGCAACGATATATTTTTTTAGATGAAATTTTTTTGTGTCTAAAATTTAATAAATTATAAGATAAAAAACATATTGTTATATAAGTTACTAGTGACAAAATAATGTTTCACTGTCGTGACTAATACTACTTAACAAATGACGCCAATTGATTTTTTTGTGGGAAATTTTAGTGAACAAAACATTACTACAAATTTTTATGTTTCGTCATTAAATGTATGTGTCTCATATATTTAAACACGAAAAGTAAATTTTGTCACTAAAAGCGAATAATTAGTGATGAATTTGATGTCGTAGTCTGTCATAAAATACATACACTATTACTGATGAAACAATATGTTACCGATAACTTTAAATTCATGACTAACACCACTTAACAAAATGACTCCAAATGATTTTTTAGTGGGAAACTTTAGTGGATAAAAGTTTGCTACGATACTAAAAGTATGTATCTCATATATTTAAGCACGAAAAGTATATTTTGTCACTAAAAGTGAATAATTAGTGACGAATTTGATGGCGTAGATAATAATTTTGTAGCTATATATCATATAGGCAAAACCAATAACATACCTGTGAAATTTGAGTTCTTTGTCTCAAAATGTTAAGGTAATGATTCTAGTCTTTTTCATTAATGTAACGACCCATTTGGTCGTTTTGAGTACTAGAGATTTTTATTTGATAAAATACGATATCATGGGGTAGTTTTAATAACTTATTTAGTTGGTGATTAAAGAATATAAAATTAAAATTAGTTAGATTTAATATTTAATTAATCCATAATTTATACCCATATATATAATTAATAAAAAAATTAATTTATTAGTTAAAGAAAGAAGGGTTGTCATTATTTTGTTATCAAAGACAAATGACATGCGCCTCTTCTTCTTCTTCTTAGCGCCGCCGACCAGTTTGATATCAATGATAGAGGTAAAACTCACTTCAATTTCAAATTTATGTTATGAATGTTAATAGTTGGTTGTTTTTGTTAGTGTTAATGTATTAAAATGGATTGAAACGTTATTTAGTTTTTATTAATGTTAATATATTAAAATTAGTTGACACGTTATTTAGTGATTCACATGAGTTTGTGTTCTTGGCATTATCTTAGGACATCTTAATGACCAATAAATTGTTGACAGTGAACTAATTCATTATATACATATAGTATATAGAATGAATAGTGTAACATCCCATCACCAAAACAGATCAAAAATTAGTTTTTCAGAAAAATCTGCAGGTGCTATCAACGGTGGCATCGACGGACCGTAGCCTGAATCACGGTCCATCCTGCACAACCGTCGATGGGATCAGAAACTCCTAAAAATTTTAGCCTAGAAAAATGGGTTATGTCTTGGACGACGCACGGACTTACGGTCCGTAGGTCAAATAACAGTCCATAGTACGTCACCGTCTATCAAGACTCCCTTCAACCACTCTATGACAAGAGCTATGGATGACCAACATGGTTCGTAGGTGGACCTACGGTCCGTAGGTCTGATCGTAGGTGGAAAATTTGCAGCCACTAGAGGGAAATGAGTTGGGCCAACTTAAAATGATCATAACTATTAGCACAAAATGAATTAGGTCTCCCATGACCTAACCACAGATACATAATTGAATTACCTTTCCATATCCACCAACCTTGCTAAAATCAGACCTTCGAGTAAAAAGTTATGCCCATTTTAGTAAAGGTCTGTCGAACATGCCCGTTTAAGCCTAGAAACATAATTAAAACATATCCAAGTCAAATCATTAAATCAAAACTTAGAAAATTAGAAGCAAGAGAGGAGAAAAAATCTCAAGAACCCTAGTTCAAGAACGCCACATGCTCCAGCAGTTCCAGCCTCGAAACTTAAGTATTTTTCCGTGGATTTCATCACCAAGTATGTGGGATTTCACCAGTGGGTTCCTTTCACCCATTGGGTCCTTACTTTTAGTCAGCTCTTGATTCTCTTATCATGATTAAACCTAGGGTTTCTAGAACTTTGATATAACTTCATGAATTTATTAAATATATGTTCCAAATCAGATTATCATGTTATTACTCAGATTATCGCATGAATTTCAGAACCGCAGCTTTGTATTTCTTTAGTTCTTGAATTACACATGCTAAGTCATATATTTCAGATATACATTCCTCAATTATAAATGCATAATTACAAGATTAATTGTTGCATTCTCAGTTTGCATGTTCAGTTTTGAGCTATCCAGTATTTACAGAAATTCAGATATAATCAGTTAATTTACAGAATTCATTGGGAGTAGCATAATATCGAGTTGAACTAGGGTTTAGCGTACCCAATAGTCCCAGAACTACTAGCCGAGTAGGTGTAAGTCCCCTCTATGGTCAATCAGTTTACTGATCACGCCAGCATGCCTTTATACCTTTGGCAAGGTATATTGGGTCCTCTCGATGGGGCGTATACATCGGACTCCACATTTAGCTCATGTGGTTTTATTATCGGTTATTAGTAGCTCCCACAGTTCAGTCAGACTCTCTGCATTGACCATTTATCAGTATATTCGGTCAATTTCAGCATGTTATAAATTGGTCATTGAATCTAGTTAGCTCAGAATTCAGCACATCAAGTTTAGATTATTTTACTTGTTTTTGTGCTTGTTCAGTTATGTTTTATTTCAGCTTTACTCTATCCTACATGCTTAGTACCTTTCAAGTACTGACGCATACGTGCTCTACATCTTCTCGTGATGTAGGTTCAGGTTTTCAACATCCAGATCAGGCATAGATCGATTTCCCGATCTCCAGTTCAGCAGATTCAGTGGTGAGTCCTCATTCTCCGAGGACAACAGTCGTGAGTTTCATTTCAGTCTTTAGTCATTTAGTTTCAGTTTTTGCTAGATTTAGCTAGGGCTTGTCCCAGTATTTCTAGTCTAGTTTAGAGGCTATTTTCAGACATAGTTAGATTCAGCTTAGTATTGAATTAATATTTCTTTTGTATTTAACTCATTATTTTCAAATATCTCAGTTATAGAATATGGGCATTCCCCATCATTTCATTTTAAGTATGATTTTACTTCCGCAATAGTTTATTATCTTTATTATGCTCATCATCATGCCAGCAGGGTTAGCTTGGGATCACTTGTGGTCCTAGGTTCCGTGTCATTGTCTCGGAGGTAGCTCGGGGTGTGACAAAACTTGGTATCAGAGCACTAGGTTCAAGAGTCGTAAGATGTCTGAAAAAGCCGCACTAAGTAGAGTCCTTTTCATGGGTGTGAAGTGCACCACATCTAATGTTAGGGCGGCTATGAAGTGTTTTAGGAAAAATTTCACCTTCTTGTTACTCTTATCGTGCGTAAGGTATGATCTAATTCCATTCTAACTCGACGTTGAGCACTTAAGATCATGCCTTCTTGTAGAGCTTAGGCATGGAATTCTAATGCACGTAATGCTAACACAGTTCCTCTAGTACCAGATAAGGAAGTTCAAATGCAGAATTTCAGAAAGCCAATTCAGCTTTTGGCTCAGAGTATGACCAACCAGAACAATCAACAGGTTCTAGTTCCTACTAATAGAAATGACCGATTAGTGGCAGCCAGAGTTTGTCATTTTGTAAGGATGAATCCGCCTAAGTTTTTAGGGTTGCAAGTTGGTAAGGACCCACAAAAGTTCATTAATAAGGTCAAGAAAATATTTGGTGTGATGTCAATAACTGGTAGTGATAGGTGAGATTGGCATCCTACTAACTCAAGGATGTGACTCACATATGGTTCACTCAGTGAAAGACAACAGACATGACTTTGTCTTTTGTAACTCAGTATAGCAGTCCAATTCAGTGTTAGTCCAGCAACTCTCTCAGAACCTTTGTTGGTCTCTACTCCAGTCGGTGACCCAGTTATAGCTAGACGGGTATACAGAAATTACCCTATTACAGTATCTCAGAAAGTTATCTCAGCAGATCTAGTAGAGTTAGAAATGGTAGACTTCGATTTCATTCTAGGCATGGATTGGTTACACTCATGTTATGCCTCATTCGATTGTAGAACTAGGATTGTTTGTTTTCAGTTTCCAGACGAACCAATCTTAGAATGGAAGGGTAGTATCCTAGCGTCTATGGGTTGATTTATTTCTTACCTTAAGGCCAGAAAGATGATATCTAAGGGTTATCTCTATCATCTAGTTCGGGTTAAGGATCCTAGTCTTGAAACCCCATCTCTTGAGTCAAATCTAGTAGTCTGTGAATTTCCAGAAGTGTTTCCAGAAGATCTTCCCGGAGACCCTGCCGAAAGGGAAATCGACTTTGGTATTGATCTCCTTCAAGATACCAAGCCTATTTCTATTCCTCCTTACAGAATGGCTCCAACAAAGCTTAAGGAATTGAAAGAGCAGTTGAAAGACCTTCTACATAAGGGTTTCATCAGACCTAGTATTTCACCATGGGTGCACCAGTATTGTTAGTAAAGAAGAAAGATGGTTCTCTCAGAATGTGCATTGACTATAGACAGTTGAACATGGTCACAATCAAGAATAAGTATCCCATCCCTAGGATTGATGACTTGTTTGACCAACTTCAGGGTGCTAGTCATTTATCAAAGATAGACCTAAGATCAGGTTATCATCAGCTCAGAGTCAGAGATAGTGACATTTCGAAAACAGTATTCAAAACTCGGTATGGTCATTATAATTTGTAGTTATGTCGTTTGGACTAACCAATGCTCCTGCAACTTTCATGGATTTGATGAATAGAGTGTTCAAACAGTACTTAGACTTGTTCGTTATCGTCTTCATTGATGATATCCTCATTTACTCTAGGAGTGAGGAAGAACATGCAAGTCATTTGAGAGTTGTTCTGCAGACTCTCAAAGATTGCCAGTTATTCGCTAAGTTTAGTAAATGTGGATTTTGGTTGCAATCCGTTGCTTTTCTTGGTCATATTGTATCGACCGAAGGGATCTGCTTAGATTCACAAAAGATAGAAGTAGTGAAACAATGGCCCAGACCTACCTCTACTACAGCTATCAGAAGTTCTTTATGTCTAGCAGGTTATTACAGAAGGTTCGTGGAAGGATTTTCATCTATAGCCTCACCACTGACTAGGTTGACTCAGAAGATGGTCAAGTTCCAATAGTCAGATGATTGTGAGAAAAGCTTTGCAGAATTGAAAACTAGATTGACTACAACTCCTGTATTGACTCTACCAGAGGGTTCAGATGGTTATGTGATCTATTGCGATGCATCCAGAGTTGTCCTTGGTTGTGTGTTGATGCAAAGAGATAAGGTTATATCTTATGCTTCTAGAAATCTTAAGGTGCATGAGAAGAACTATCCAACTCATGACCTCGAGCTTGCAGCAATGGTGTTTGCACTCAAGATATGGAGACACTACTTGTATGGTGTTCATGTAGATGTGTTCACCGATCATAAGAGCCTTCAGTATGTGTTCACCCAGAAAGAGTTGAATCTTCGCCAAAGGAGATGGCTTGAGTTCTTTAAGGATTATGATATGAGTGTGCATTATCATCCTGGAAAGGCGAATGTAGTGGCGGGTGCTCTTAGTAGATTATCTATGGGCAGTGTAGGCCATGTTGAGGGAAAAATAGAAAGGAGATAGTGAAGGGTGTTCACAGGCTTGCTCGCTTGGGAGTTCGCCTTATGAGCATATCAGACAACGGTGTAACAGTTCAGGATGGGGTAGAATCGTCTTTGGTAGTGGAGGTTAAGGAAAAGCAAGAGAGTGATCCGATCTTGCTTGAACTAAAGGGTGCAGTCAACAATCAGAGAATGGAGGTTTTCTCCCAAGGGGGAGATAGTGTACTTCGCTACCAAGGTAGATTTTGTGTTCCTGATGTGGGAGAGTTGAGGCAGCATATTCTTGCAGAAGCTCATAACTCCAGGTATTCTATTCATCCAGGTACCACTAAAATGTACCGCGGTCTGCGGGAAGTCTATTGGTGGAATGGCATGAAGAAGGATATACAAGCTTTGTGAGTAAGTAGCTCAATTGCCAGAAAGTCAAGTAGAACATCAGAAACCAGGAGGTATGACTCAAGAGATCGATATT
Source organism: Solanum pennellii (assembly GCF_001406875.1). Lineage (NCBI taxonomy): Eukaryota > Viridiplantae > Streptophyta > Magnoliopsida > Solanales > Solanaceae > Solanum > Solanum pennellii. The sequence goes on along the minus strand of NC_028641.1, from coordinate 14,195,644 downwards.
CCTACTTGGAAGTGGGATGTGATCAATATGGATTTCATCACAGGGTTACCTCGTACTCGTAGACAGCATGACTCAATTTAGGTGATAGTTGATAGGACTTCTCGCTTTTTGGCGGTCAAGACTACATATTCGGCAGAGGACTATGCCAAGCTTTACCTTACTGAAATTGTGAGGTTGCATGGGGTTCCTTTGTCTATCATCTCAGATAGAGGGCCTCAGTTTACCTCTCATTTATGGAAGTCATTCCAAAAAGGTCTTGATAGTCAAGTTAACCTTAGTACAACATTTCATCCATAGACGGATGGGCAGGCAGAGTACCATTCAGACCTTAGAGGATATGTTGAGAGCTTGTGTGATCGATTTCAAAGGTAGTTGGGATGATCACCTTCCTCTTATTGAGTTAGCCTACAATAATAGCTACCATTCCAGCATTCAGATGGCCCCTTATGAGGCTTTATATGGGCGTAGATGTAGATCTCTTGTTGGTTGGTTTGAAGTAGGTGAAGCAGTTTTGATAGGGACAGATTCAGTCCTTTATGCTATGGAGAAAGTACAACTCATTAGAGATAGACTTAAGACAACCCAAAGTCGTCAGAAATCTTATGCAGATGTAGGGAGAAGGGAACTAGAGTTCCAAGTTGATATGTAGGCCCTTACAAGATCTTGAAAAGGATTGGCAAGGTGGCATATGAGTTAGAGTTGCCAGCAAAATTAACAGCAGTGCATCCGGTCTTTCACATCTCACTCTTGAAGAAGTGCGTGGGTGACCCAGCCTCTATAGTGCCATTAGAGAGTGTGGCGGTGAAAGATAGTCTTTCTTATGAGGATGTACCAGTTGAGATTCTTAACCGTTAGGTTAGAAGGTTGAGAAACAAAGAAGTAGCTTCAATCAAGGTTTTGTGGAGGAGTCAGTCCGTAGAGGGAGCTACTTGGGAAGCAGAAGCAGCCATGAAAGCCAAGTATTCTTACCTCTTTTTTTACAATTCCACTCCAGCTTGAGGTAATAGTTCCTCTTCAGTTTTATAGTCATTCATGCGTAAATTTAGTTTTAGAATCTATTCCCTCAGTTTGTACTTTCATTTTTAGCGTAATTGCATGTACTTAGAACTCAGTTTCAGTGTTTAGTAGTGGGTTTACACCTCTCTCCCTCTATTTCAGCTAGTTTAGTCTTCATTCGAGGACGAATGTTCCCAAGGGGGAGATAATGTAACACACCGTAGCCAAAACAGACCAAAAATTAGTTTTTCAGAAAAATCTGCAAGTGCTACCAACGGTGGCATCGACGAACCGTAGCCTGAACCACGATCCGTCCTGCACAACCGTAGATGGTATCAGAAACTCTCAAAAATTTCAGCCTATAAAAATTGGTTAAGTCTTGGACGACGGACGGACTTACGGTCCGTAGGTCAAACGACGGTCCGTAGTCAATGACCGTCAATCAAGACTCCCTTCAACCACTCTCTGTCAAGAGCTATGGATGACCAGCATGGTTTGTAGGTGGACCTACAGTACGTAGGTCTGACCGTAGGTGGAAAATTTAAAGCCAGTTAAGGGGAAATGCAGTTGGGTCAACTTAAAATGATCATAACTATTAGTGCAAAATGAATTAGGTCTCCCATGACCTACCCACAGATAGATAATTGAATTATCTTTCAATAACCACAAACCTTGCTAAAATCAGACCTCTGAATAAAAAGCTATGCCCATTTTAGTAAAGACCTGTCGAACAGGCCCCCACGACGGAGCCAACGACAGGGCGTCGGGCGCGCGACGGACCGTCAGTCCTAGCCGTCGTGAGGACCGATAGCAACCTTGCCATGGGTCTTTTGGACCTTTCCCACTCAGTTTAAACCCTAAGTTACATCGTTTTGACCCTAAATCATCATATTTTAGTCAGTTTAAGCCTAGAAATATAATTAAAACATATCCAAGTCAAATCATTAAATCAAAACTTAGAAAATAAGAAGCAAAAGAGGAGAAAAAAGTTCAAGAACCCTAGTTCAAGAACGCCACAAGCTCCAGCAGTTCCAGCCCCGAAACTTAAGTATTTTTCTGTGGATTTCATCACCAGGTATGTGGGATTTCACCAGTGGGTTCCTTTCACCCATTGGGTCCTTAGATCAGTCAGTTCTTGATTCTCTTATCGTGATTAAACCTAGGATTTCTAGAACTTTGATATAACTTCATGAATTTATTAAATATATGTTCCACATCAGATTATCATGTTATTACTCAAATTATCGCATGAATTTCAGAACCCTAGCTTTGTATTTCTTTAGTTCTTGAATTACACATGCTAGTTCATATATTTCAGACACTTCAGATATATATGCCTCAGTTATAAATGCATAATTACCAGATTAACTGTTGCATTCTCAGTTTGCATGTTCAGTTTCGAGCTATCCAGTATTTACAGAAATTCAGATATAATCAGTTAATTTACAGAATTCATTGGGAGTAGCATAATACCGAGTTAAACTAGGGTTTAGCGTACCCAATAGTTCCAGAACTACTAGCCGAGTAGGTTGTAAGTCCCCTCTGTGGGCAATCAGTTTACTGATCACACCAGCATGCCTTTATACCTTTGGCAGGGTATATTGGGTCCTCTCGATGGGGCGTATACATCGGACTCCACATTTAGCTCATGTGGTTTTATTATAGGTTATTAGTAGCTCCCACAGTTCGGTCAGACTCTCTGCATTGACCATTTATCAGTATATTCAGTCAATTTCAGCATGTTATAAATTGGTCATTGCATCTAGTTAGCTCAGAAATCAGCACATCACGTTTAGATTATTATACTTGTTTTTGTGCTTGTTGAGTTATTTTTTATTTCAGCTTTACTCAATAGTACATGCTCAGTACCTTTAAAGTATTGACGCATACGTGCTCTACATCTTCTCATGATGTAGGTTCAGGTTCTCAGCATCCAGATCACGCATAGATCGATTTCCCGATCTCCAGTACAGCAGATTCAGTGGTGAGTCCTCATTCTCCGAGGACAACAGTCGTGAGTTTCATTTCAGTCTTTAGTCATTTAGTTTCAGTTTTTGCTAGATTTAGCTAGGGCTTGTCCCAGTATTTCTAGTCTAGTTTAGAGGCTATTTTCAGACATACTTAGATTCAGCTTAGTATTGAGTTAATATTTCTTTTGTATTTAACTCATTATTTTCAAATATCTCAGTTATAGAATATGGGTATTCCCCATCTTTTCATTTTAAGTATGATTTGGCTTCTGCAATAGTTTATTATCTTTAGTATGCTCATGATCAAGTCAGCAGGTTTAGCATGGGATCACTTGTGGTCCTAGGTTCTGTGTCCGCGTCTCGGGGGTTGCTTGGGGTGTGACAAATAGAGTCGCATGAAAGTTAGGGTCTTGGATACTACACATAATTTGAGTATCTCGTTATAAATTAAGTTTTGAAATATAGAGATAGGTAATTAAATATTAGGTACATCACATAATTTAAGTACATTTAAGATTATCTCAATTGAAAGAATTAAGACTTAACCCTAGCCTTAAATATAACAAATGAGAAACTTAGCATATTAATTGATCTCAGGAATATGTACTTGAATATAAATTTGTGCTTGATGACTTGTGGAATCTAAGCTAGAAATATAATAATATAGATGTTTATGGACTCGTATTTACAAATATGGTATACTTGATAGATTGGAAAGACATAGAGACTTTGAGGAAAGGAAACGTATTGGAGAAGTATCTTACTTGACTTTGGTTCTCGGTGGAGGTAGGTTATGGTTTAATTTTATTTGATAGATAAACTCTCAATAGCAATTGATATGTATTGAGTGATATTATGAAGTTTCATATGTACTTGATTGTGTGGTTGTATATCTTGGTTGTGTGGTTTGTGGTTGGCCTAAAATTCTAAGACTGTTGAATTTACAATCTTGAACCCTCTCTATCGAAATAATGTCTTGAATAAAGAAGATTTTATTAAATAAATTAATGAGATAATTAGATCGGAGTGTCACGTTCCGACACGGTATTATTGGATCGAAGTGTCACGTTCTTACACGTTATTATGGGATTGGAGTGTCACATTCCGACATGATATATGGGATCAGAGTGTCACGTTGCGACACAATATTATTAAAGAAAAGGAATCTTGAATTAACGTAATATACTCACTCTCAAATAACCCATTATCCAAATGAGTATGGTGTGGAGGCATGAGTCCTCATAGGTGTGCTTGATATTGTGATTGATTGTGTACCTACTATGGCGTTGTTGTCACTGGTTATGTTGTTTGTTGTTTGCCACCTGCCAAATATTGTAGTTGATTTTCTTTTATTATTCAATATATATTGGTTTCTATTTTGGGTTGGTCGATGATACCAACTCAGTACATGATGCCCGTACTGAGCCCTACTTCTGTTTCCATGTTCCTTTTATGGAGTGCAGTGGGTGTACCAGAGACTTCGACTCGCCTTCAGCTCTAGCCAGTCTCAAGCATATCAGGTTCTACATTGAGCTACTCATTCAAGCTCGTGTCGAATTCTCCTGGTCATGACATGATGTCCTTAGTTTTCGGACATAAACTATTTTATTTAATTATTTTTGTCTCTTTAATACTCTTAGACTTAGTATTTGAAAATTAGATGTACTTAATGTGATGACTTTTAATTTTTGGAAATCGATAGTTAATAGGCTTTAGTAGATTTGTGTTTCATACATTAATAAGATTTAAGCTTCCGCATTGTTGTTTGTATTCTGCAAGTTGAACAATAAATATAAGTTAAGATTGAATTCTTTGGTTCGCCCACATAGAAAGTTAAGTGTAGGTGTCACTGACGACTCGTTTTGGGTCGTGACAAACTTGGTATCAGAGTGTTAGGTTCGATGATCTCATCACACAAGAACAAGTCTAGTAAAGTCTTGCGGAACAGTATGGGGACGCCTTTACCTTTCTTCGAGAGGATATAAGTCTTTAGGAAAACTTCATTCCTTCTTTCTTTCATGCTACTACTTGAATTCAATTGGTATATAGATGATACAAATTGGTATCTGAACATTTTTTTCTCACTCTGTTTCACATATAGTTGGTACTAGAGTATTAAAATTTGAAATAACAAAAAAAATGTTGTGTCCTGTGAAAAGGTATATTTTTCAGTTGATTACATGGCCTGTAATGACTAGTGATCAACATGATTTTTTTTAAGTTCATAAATTTGAATTCTTCATGGGTATTGATTATGAAGATGCTTATGCTTTTATTGTTGATTGTTTGAGTTGTTTCATAAAATGAATATAGTAGAGAGTCTTGGTGTTGAGTTTTTACTTACTAGTTTCAGGGAGACCCAAAATGTGGTGATAGTCTCATGTTTGAGTGTCGTTTAGTAAAGACACTACCTATGACTTAAGACAACATTTTATAGCTTTGTCATTCAATTATATACCCCAAACTTGAACGACAGAAGGAGAGATGATTTTCTGAATATAGAGAACGGAAGATATGTGTTGCAACCTATGAGGTCAAATTTTATACTTTATCTTGATAAGTGACAATATGCAAGAAGCTGCGTAAGTGACAAATAGAAAATGAACATCATTACTTTAGAAAATACAGTTGGTAAAGTTTTCATAACATGTACGGATTGCTGAACACCTAATTAAATCATGTTGCACCAATAGAGGTTAGAAGCTTTTCTAAGACTCTATGAATTGATTATATATTAAAGTGTGTCATGATATTACTACTACTACAATAGTACTACCAATGGTTACTTCATTAGATTTATGATGTGCGTTACTTTTGTTATTGACCTAATGTAAGAAAGAATACAAAGTGCTTGGGATAAAAACAGAATAGATTGGTAATGTTTTGCAGTAATTCAAGAAGTAGAAATGTGTGGGTTATTTAGGTACAATATTATTAATAGGTATGGTGTGTTCTAGTGAGGTATGTAACGGACTTTCATGGTGTGCTAGTACTAGGGCAATGTGAAAATGAATAAGTCTATTTTCAAATGAGAATACTAACGGTTTAAAGAGCTATTGTGGTATGACATGTTTAGATGATGAGATTTGATATTACTTTTACATTTCAAAAAAATAAAAAAACCTACCTCTTTACCCCTTACAATTTGAGAAAAATATTTTTGCTCTCACTTCTTTCTGAAGGTTAACCTACATTCCATCAATTTTATTTCATTTTCATTATGACTCTAGCTCCTTGAAATTAAATATGAGTGGTGTCCAAACATCACCTGAAACTTGTCACAGGACCACATTACTCGCTAATTAGTAAAAATCTCAACATTAGATACTCGCAAGTTTTTATTACTATAAAAAATTCACTTACTCAACAAATCCTTATTATATAGTTGTTTCCCAATCATAATCCTCACAAATTCTTTTTACCATCATGCTTAGTTAGCCCTTGCCATTACCACGAAGTCAACCTTTTCATCAACAAGGCACCTCAAATCCGGTTATATCGATCAAACCAAATCAGTTGCTCAATTTTAAATGCAATTTCATACTAAATTCTTCAATTGACTTCACCCAAGTATTCTCGTTAGGCCTTTCCTTACCTATAAGTTTGTCATTCTAGTACCAATCTATGCTTTGAGGCTTAATATAAAATCACTTGTTCTAGAACCCTCAAGATAGACCTTACTACCTAATGCATTAATACCATACCCAAGATCCACAACTAAAAACATCCTTAAAACAATGGTCAATCCAAGCGCAATTAGTAATAAACTAGTTGTGGTGATTAAGAATTTTTTAAATGTGGATATGCGGTATATAATGGTTTGAATGGTAGTTGAAATTAGGTTATGAAATATTGTGTAGAGTTGTACATAGTGTGTGATTCAATAGCTCTATCTCGATGGGAGAGTAATATTAGATTTGAATTTAGTTCTATGAGTCTTCGGTAAGACCCTTATGTATCATAGGTTGTTCATATGGAAAGCGAGGGAGCCATAGTTTGAAACTTTTTGAGGCGACAATGTGTTTTCTAAGAAAATTTTTATTCGAGTGACAATTTCAGAGTAAGTTAAATGGACGGTATTTTTATGATGTTCGATAGAATTAAGAGTTATCTTATCATCGGTATCATGTTTTGGCTATGTGTGATTGAATGTGAGAACCATTAGGTCTAGTTTTGTCATTCTTAAGGTTTGTCTATAATAGCTTGTAATCTTGCATTTTGATAGTGTTGTTAGAGGTTCCTTACGCTTGGGTGTATTGCTCGATGCAGGGTTACTTGATCATTTTCTTCTTGAGTTTAGGTAAGTTTAGTTTTCCCTTGATGAGAACCTTATGTCTAAAGATCATTTTTTATATAACTTAAGTTCGTGAAAAGTGTATGTTGTGAGATACATTTAGTTGTTAGTTGAGTTTACATACAACAATAGCTACAACTTGAGTAGTTATATGACCCTTTTTATGACATAGTATAAGAAGAGATGTCGCTCTCTCATTAATTGGTATGATGTGTTTGAGGTAAGACCTTGGGAGACTGAGCATGATATTCACAAAAGACATTCACACATTTTTGTCGATTCTTGTACCCTTTCTTACCCTCACCTTCTTTGATCGTTCGAGGACAAACGATGGGTAAATTAGTATCTTATATAACGACCCATTTGGTCGTATTGAGTACTAGATATTTTTATTTGATAAAATACGATAAATTTTTAAATGAATATTTTGGATTATTCGTAACTATAAGTATAAAATTAATGGGATAGTTTTAATAACTTATTTAGTTCGTGATTAAAGAATATAACATTAAAATTAGTAGGATTTAATATTTATTAATCCATAATTTATACCCATATATATAATTAAAAAGAAAAATTAATTAATTAGTTAAATAAAGACGGGTTGTCATTATTTTGTTATCAACGGCATGCGCCTCTTTTTCTTGTTCTTAGGGTCATCACCAGTTTGATATCAAGGTTACAGGTAAAACTCAATCAAATTTCAAATTTATATTATAAATGTTAATAGTTGTTTGTTTTTGTTAGTGTTAATGTATTAAAACAGATTGAAACGTTAGTTTTTATTAATGTTAATGTATTAAAATTGGTTGACACGTTATTTAGTGATTCACGTGAGTTTGTGTTCTTGGCATTATCTTGGGACATCTTAATGGCCAATAAATTGTTGACAATGAACTAATTCATTATACACATATAGTAAATAGAATGAATAGAGTCGCATGAAAGTGAGGGTCTTGGATACTACACATAATTTTAGTATCTAGTTATAAATTAAGTTTTGAAATATAGAGATAGATAATTAAATATTAGGTGTATCAAATTATTTAAGTACCATTAAGATTATGTCAATTGAAAGAATTAAGACTTAACCCTAGCCTTAAATTTAAGAAATGAGAAACTTAGCATATTAATTGATCTCAGGATTAGGAACTTGAATATAAATTTGTGCTTGATGACTTGTGGAATCTAAGCTAGAAATATAGCAATATAGATGTTCATAGACTCGTATTTACAAATATGGTATACTTGATAAATTGGAAAGGCTTGGAGACTTTGAGGAAAGGAAACGTATTGGAGAAGTATCTTGCTTGGCTTTGGTTCTTTAGTGGAGGTAGATTATGGTTTAATTCTATTTGATAGATAAACTCTCAATAGCAATTGATATGTATTGAGTTATATTATGAAGTTTCCTATGTACTTAATTTTGTGGTTGTATATCTTGGTTGTGTGGTTTGTGATTGGCCTAAAATTCTGAGACTGTTGAATTTATAATCTTGAACCCTCTCTATCGAAATAACGCCTTGAATAAAGAAGGCTTGATGAAATAAATTAATGAGATGATTGGATTGGAGTGTCACGTTCCGACATGGTATTATTGGATTGGAGTGTCACATTTTGACACGATATTTTGGGATTGGAGTCTCACATTCCGATAAGATATATGGGATCGGAGTGTCACGTTCCGACACAATATTATTAAAGGAAAGGAATCTTGAATTAACGTAATATACTTTATCTCAAATAACCCATTATCCAGATGAGTATGGTGTGGAGGCATGATTCCTCATAGGTGTGCTTGATATTGTGATTGATTGTGTACCTACTATGGCGTTGTTGTCACTGGTTCATGTTGTTTGTTGTTTGCCACCTGCCAAATATCGTAGTTGATTTTATATTATTATTCAATATATATTGGTTTCTATTTTAGGTTGGTCGATGATACCACTCAGTACATGTTGCCCTTACTGAGCCCTACTTCTGTTTCCATTTTCCTTTTATGGAGTGCAGAGGGCGTACCAGCGGCTTCGACTCGCCTTCAGCTCTAGCCAGTCTCAAGCATATCAGGTTCTACGTTGAGCTACTCATTCAAGCTCGTGTCGAATTCTCCTGGTCATGATATGATGTCCTTAGTTTTCGGACATAAACTATTTTATTTAATTATTTTTGTGTCTTTAATACTCTTAGACTTAATATTTGAAAATTAGATGTACTTAATGTGATGACTTTTAAGTTTTGGAAATCGATAGTTAATAGGCTTTAGTAGATTTGTGTTTCATACATTAATAAGATTTAAGCTTCCGCATTGTTGTTTGTATTCTACAAGTTGAACAATAAATATAAGTTAAGGTTGAATTCTTTGGTTCGCCCACCTAGGAAGTTTTGTTGGTTCCACTTACGACCAGTTTTGGGTCGTGGCTATTAATTTTTTATGTGATTATTAAAAAATTTAGATAGAAACGTATAGAATTTATATTAAATTAAGAAGATATAGCAAAAAATTTCTGAGGATAAAATCTTTATTTTAGGTGTCGAATCACAATCTATTTTAGCTCAAATTTGACATGTGAATTTATTTTATGATGAGTGAAAATATTCAAGAATAATATTTTAGGTGTGAATTAGGAGGCTCTGGGTAAATTTTAACCCGTTTTTTAGTCGAACTAAATATAGCAGTACAGGTATTAGATTTTTGTTCTTATAAGGATTATACGTATGAATAAATTTTAGCCAATCACAAGTGTTACAGAAGGAAAAAATCGTAATTTGACATTTGAGCTTTAATTAGAGGCAAGTAGAAATTTCTTACTTCTTTGAAGTGTTAGTTTTAATGTCCTAAATAATTACAAGGAAAATGGGTAATAAGGGAGTCCCGTATAAATGTGATAACGAGCATTTATATCAGTATCAATGTCATGAAATGGGAAAATTAACATGAAATTGATTACTAGTTAATAACGTAATATACAATTAGTTGTGATATGATTTAATTGTTGAAACTTGTGAATTATGTAAATTCGATTGTGATTGATCATCCTCCGTTATAAGGTCGATTCATGAACCCATATTATATAATTTTCTTCATACATTACAACTCTTATTATTTACATGATAACTATTGGTTGATATTTTCCGTAGAGTTATTTATGATACTCCTATTCTTATTACATCGATGGAAAACGTGGGTGATATTTTGTCGATGAAAAATAGTTTGGGCTAGTTGTTGTTAAGCTGCTGGTAAATGATTCTGATAGGTAATTGGACCTCATGAGTCTCCCTATATCCTGAATATCGAATAGATAAAAGTGGGTGTATACTGACTTTTAACTAGTGCATTGCGTTACATTTCTTATACCTTACATTTTATATTGATTTGGTGCTTAGTGGTTGAGATTATTGTGGTAGCAATTTGACTAAATACATTTGAGACATCTTATTATATTATCAATGGTGTAACTAAGAGTTTTGAAAAACTATATTCTTAATTGTTAAACTGAGGTGAATTGTTTTATAATGTAATTATTTGGAAAATGAATTTTTATGATATACCTGATTATCACTTCTTAAAAGGGTTAGTAAACGAAGTTTGTTGAGTGTAAAGTGTTTTTTATATTTACTGTATACTTGTTGCACCTTCGTGTGTAGGATTGAGCCAGGTAGAAGACAAGGCGATAAAAATAAATATAACATGAATAAACACATTAAACCTAACCTAAATTAAAAGTCAAGACTTTGTTTTGGTAGCAACTTGAATGACCGACAGTAAAAATTATTTCTCAAAATAGAATTCATTAAGTAGGTTTAAATAGTGATCTTTTAACATTATACTTAATATGAAAAATTATAATAAAACCTCAATGAATTAGTTTTTTTTTTAACTTCCACAGATATAATAAGATAAAACATAAATGTGAATCCCTAGTAGATTATTGTTTAGCTCACCAGTTACCACAATGAAGAAGTTTCATTAGAGTAATGCAATAACTATTCTTATTCTGCTTACATTCCTTAAATGAATTTAAAAATCATTCTCCACTATATGTAAATATATTATTTTGGTTAGTTTTTGGTGCAATCGATTTAGATTAATTTGCCTCAAAATAATTTAGAATAATTTTTATATAAGTTACATTACATCTTCGTGAATATCATACAGTAACAAAAAAAAAATTAAGCAATACTTAAATTTTAATACACTTGAAAGCAACATAAAATTTCTTCTAAGGGCAAAAAGCTCAAATATATGTAATCGAACTTTAAAAAAAAGTACATTTATATCATCCTTTAAAAGTTCAGCTCATTTATGTCTGGTGTTAAAGAAGAACGCTTCCATATCATTTTTTATAACTCCGGTTTCGCAATTTTTGACACCCAAACAATGTTCAACACTTTTCGTTTGTGTTCTTGGATCAAATGTATATTTTGCTCTTCTACTTCCGTAAGAACATTAACGATTTCCAAATTTCAAACTTGTTTAATTCTTCATGAAATCGCCTCAAATGTCAAGAGTAGTTTCCCTCCGACCTAGATACCAAAACTAAATATCTTTTGAGCTGAAATTCAACCTAACTCAACAAGACCCACTTAAAATTTCTTCAAAATTTCAACATTATTTAATGGTAGAATTTTCTTGACAACTTCAAATTATTTAAAATTTTAAACATACACTCAAGCCCTCCTCCATCAACTCTGGTTGTTTTGTGTGCAGACAAGCAAGGAGAAGTGTACCTTAGAAGAGTGAACACAATCCAGCTCCACCAGCCCACTCTTAATCTATGTATATACATGGAAGTGTCACTACTCCTTATAGTGCTTCTGTGATGAATGTAAATCTTGGTGTTCCTGCTAGTTCAGTGACAGTGCCACAAAACTCTATAGACATCTTTTGATATATTAATATATTTTCTTGTTCAGCAAAAAAAAACACTAGGTGACAAAGATTTAATGTAAAAAACAACTACAAAAACACGAACCAAAGCAAACTTTTGAAATTTTGGATCTGATTTTCATTTTTTGGATATTTTTAGTTACAGATGAATTTTTTAAACTCAACAAATGACTTTATAGTTTCAGTTTTTTTTTAAAAAAAAAAAGAAATTAATGAAGTAGGAAAAATTTGAGATGATTTCGTGAAGAATTGAAGATGTTCAAAATTTGAGAGTTGTTTATGTCTTAACATGTTCTTGGTGTTCTTACAGAAAAAGAAGCAGAAAGTGTATATTTGACCCAAAAACTACAACTGAAAATTGTTAAACCTTGTTTCTAATGTAAAAAATGGTTTTACAAAATTAGAGTTAATAAATGCCGTGAATGAGGTTTTCTTTAACAATAGTGGCAGAGATGAGTCAAAATTTTAACAAATGAAATAAATGAGCCTTTTTTTTAAAAATTTGATGGCATATTTGAATCTTTTCCCTTCTACTAAATATGAATATATTCAAAATTGGAGAAAACAGTAAATAACATATATATAAAAAAAAGCTTGTTGGGTCATAAGTTGTGGTGGTGCCACTACAAAAACATCTGAACTAGTATTAATCATAGACCTACTGGGATGCAGCCTGCACTCTTCACTTATGATTTAAACGAGTAAGCAAATAAATTTTCATTACTCTATAACCATATTTTGTAGATCCTACTAATTCAAATATGAGTCGCACTAAATTATTCTTTAATAAAGAAAAATTGACTCATAAAAGTTTGTGTAAGATAACAAAATATCCATAAATTACATATATTTTATGAAAAAGGGTAAAAAAAATACCCTTAAACTATCTGAAATAGCTCATATATACCCTTAAACTATATTTTAGCTCAAAACTACCCTTTCCGTCACACTATTGGGTCAAAAATGCCCTTCTTATTAACGAAAATTGTTAAATGTCATATGGATGCCATATGGCACCCCAATAGGTTTTCACTGCCATATAGAATAAAAGGAAAAGGGTCAAAAGTTACCTTAAACTATCTGAAATAGCTCATATTTACCCTTAAACTATATTTCGGCTCAAAACTATCCTTCCCCTCAAACTATTGGGTCAAAAGAGACCTTCTTATAAGCGGAAGTTGTTAAATTCGACATGTGCCACCTTGACTAAATCCCTAAATCTTAATTACTCATTTCCCCTTATTTTATTATTTTTTCCAGAAACGATTTCACCCCTTCTCCCTCATTTCGCGGCTAAGGTTTCATACTTTTCTTTGTCGCTGGGTTTCAAAGTGGATATTCGTGGTTATAGGTTAGTAACTTTTTTTCAGATTTTATTGTGTTTACAACCACGAAGATCCACTTTGAAACTCATCACCGAAGAAAGTTATGAAACCTTGGCCGCAGAATGACGGGAAATTTGTGAAATTCTATCTATCATACTTTAAAATCGTAACTGTAATAAAATAAAAAAAAAATATTTACTAACCTACAACCATTAATATCCTCTTTGAAACTCAGCCCCGAAAAAAGCTACGAAGCCTTAGTTGCGAAATTAGGGAAATGTTGTGAAATCCTAACTATCATGCTTTGAAATCAAAAACATAATAAAATAACAAAAAATATTTACTAACCTACAAGTGTAAATATCCACTTTGAAACTCAACCACGAAGAAAAGTATGAAACTCTAGTCGTGAAATGATGGAGAACGGGTGAATATATCATTTCTGAAATAATGAAATGAGGGGGGAAATAATTAGGATTTAGGGATTTAGTCTATGTGGCAGTAGAACCTTATTGGCATGCAATGTGGCATCCACATTACATTTAACTTCTGTGAATAAGAAGGGTACTTTTGATCCAATAGTTTGACGGGAAGGGTAATTTTGAGCAGAAATATAGTTTAAGGGTATATATGAACTATTTTTGATAGTTTAAGGGTATTTTTGACCCTTTATATTTAGTCTACGTGGCGGTGGAATCCTATTGGCATGCAATGTGGCATCCACGTGGAATGTAACAACTTTCGTTAATAAGAAGGGTATTTTTTACCTAATAGTATGACAGGAAGGATAGTTTTGAGCCGAAATAAAGTTTAAGGGTATATTTGAGCTATTTTGAATAGTTTAGGGATATTTTTTAGCCTTTTCCAATTTAAGATCATAACATTAAACCTGTGTGTGATACACTCTTTGTCACACCTTGAGCCTATATCTTGGGTGGGACTGACACTCGGTGACCATTGTTGGCCCTAAGCGAACTCTTGACATGACTTACTTACTTAATGGAAGACAATATTCATATCTATTAAATCAATGAAACTAACTGAAGTGAAAACATAATAAATGAGAATATTTTAAAGATTAAACATTCAACTTTGCTAAAAATGGCAACCCAAGTCTTAACAATAGAGGTAATAGTGAAAAGACCCAAAGTTGTCTATGAAGACTCCTACATAACTAAGATGAATGTATGGACAAACCCCACAACATCTTAATGATCAAAACTAGAAAGAAAGTAAAAGAGTCCTCCAAAATGCAAGGAGACTCACCAACTGACTATGGAGTGCTCAACTGGATCAACGGTGCGCTGGATGTCAAATCTCGTTACATGCATCTTCCTAATAATATGTCGGCCAACTAACTCATTATATTGAATGTACAAGTATGCGAGTTGGAATGCTAAACAATGTAGGCTTGAAGAGGTTTTGTAAGAAACACTTACCTTGGCTCTGCTCAACTCGTTAATATTTACTAACTCATTTCATTATTAAACAATTTAAATCAAGTGCAATATAATAGAAAAGTTGTTTATAACATGATGTAAACTTTGTGTATACGCAAGTATACCTTTGAAATGTATATAAAAATACAATAATCTGGTGTATATAAAAATACAACGGAAAAGAGTCAAAATTGCCCCTGAACTATGCGAAATAGATCATTTATACCCTCCATTATATTTTGGAATCAAAAATACCCCTGTTGTTATCCTAAGAGACCATAAATACCCTCAAGAGTTAATACCCCAATTTTTTAGTGACGTGCCATGCCACATAGGAATAATCCCTCCACCTAAGCGTTGCCAACTAAGATTCACTACAAAAGAACTTTATCTTTAGTGGCGACAAAGTTGCCACAAAATCTCAAAATATTGTCACTAAAGGTTATGAGTAATTGTTAGTGATGACTAATAGTAAAACCTATTTTTTCAACAAAAAAAATATGATAATTAATTTGATTGCAACCTAATTTTCTAAAATAATTAACTTGAAATATTAATATTAAAAACACCCAATATTAATACGAAAAATCATGAAAATTACTTCTTTACATCTCCTACTATATAATGCATTATTATACATTTTATACATTTTCATATAATATAAAAATAAAACAGTATCTTTAGACTCCTACTTAATCGATATCATTTTTGTCTTTTAAAAAAATAATGAAGAAAAAACACAATTAGAATTTAATGTTAAAAACTTAAAGTGACGATTTTTTGGGCTTTTGTGGCGACTATTGTTGCCGCTAAAGGTCTAGTTCTTTTGTAATGAATCCTAGTTGGCAACGCTTAGGTGGAGCATTAGTCCTATGTGGCATCCCACATCATTAAAAAATTGAGGTGTTAACTCTTGAGGGTATTTGTGGTCTCTTAGGATAACAACGGGGGTATTTTTGATCCCAAAATGTACCGAAGGGTATAAGTGATCTATTTCACATAGTTTAGGGGCAATTTTGACCCTTTTCCAAAAATACAATAACTGGTATGGGAGTTTCTCTAACCGACAACCATCACATAAGAGCTATAGTGATGATACATCGATCTACCTCACGATGCCAACACATCCTATACTTGGACAAAGGCATAGGACCTGAACTGCCTAATGGATCCACTAGTCTATTGTGAAAAGGGTTCAACTAAAACGTATGACCCTTTTTTACCGTGGCTACATGGTTTTATGGTGACGTGATATCTGTACTCATGATCCTCTCGAATTCGGTGCTCAATATTACTCTCTAATTTACTGCTCTTATGTTTTTTATACATACTTCTTCTATGAATAAGATAAGTGCTAAAAAACGTAGCTCAAAGTCTATCTTGAAAAACTCTTTTTTGAGCTACGTTTTTTAGCACTTATCTTAAATGTTTCCTTGTTTTCTTCATTTAGAAAGTTATTACTCTTTATTGAAAAACTAGCCCAAAGGCTCTTTGGAAATCTCAGTTTCCATTCTTATTTAAAGGTGAAAACATTTTAATACTTAGTTCCATATACTTCTTTGAAGAAAAGACTTCAGCATTACTTAGAACTAAACTCAAAACTTAAGTCTAAAAACAAAGTTAAAACGTATGTAAAAGACTTAAGAAAACTTGAAATGAACTTCTCTTACTTGACTCTTGACTTCTCTTAACTTCGATCTTATTTGTTCTTGACTTTACTCTAACTAACCCTTGAATTTGAAGTTATAGATTCAAGGTTATAATTTATATTTATGGATGATTTCTATATGTTTAGAAGTCATTTGGAATACTTAGAATCATTAGAAAGTGTTAATACACTTTAAAAAGACTTAAATGGACTAAATGCGGAAAATTGGGTGAAAATATTGATTCGGCGTGTCCAGGGAGCGCCACGCCAGCCCCAAAGTTCAGAGGCCCAATTTGGATGCACTACAAGCGCGCCTCCCCAGCCCTTCTGGCGCAGATGGGGTGTGTCACGCCTGACTCTCCCCAAGTTTTGCCTGATCAATTTTCCTCTTGTTTTGTGACTTTAATTCGTTTTAATTCGATTCTTTTTCTCAATTCACTTTAGATTCATGTACCCACATCATATATACAAGGATCTAACCTATGAACTCAAAAAAACAACACGTCTACATCGAGGAAGTTCCTAAATCTCAACTTATGTTCAAGAACGAAAGTAATTCAAGAACAACAAACAAGAACATTCAATTTCCATTCAATTTAGAACTATTTCACGTTGAATCAAATATGCTTGGCACATGAGTGTGTTGACACCCAATATTAACCCTTCCCCAGATAAATTAACCTTCGAGCTTCATTAATTTCTTACGAGTTAAAATAATTGACTTTATAATATTCAAATATTTTTCGAGACATTGTTTAAAGTATCTTTGGTCGATTTTTATAATTTTTAAGTGATATATTTTATATTTTCTTATATAATTAGTTTATTTTATGACATATTCAAAAACGTCTAAAAAAGATTTTAATTTTGCTTAATGCTTTATTGAAACTAATTTCGGCTAATTTAGTGATTTATATTTTGGGTCTTTAGTTTATATTTAATTTAATTATTTTATTTCCCTAAAGTTAAAAAGCTCATAAATTAATTAAATAGTCTTGATTTAGTAAATTTCTCTAATATTAAATAGGGCAACTTTCACATATAACAAACAAAAAATTCATATTTGTATGCTATAGCAAAGTTTGCATAATTGCGCTCCATAAAAAACATAAAACTGTATAATTCGCTATACATATACAATTGTATAATTCGCTGGCCTAAATTGTATAATTCGCTATCCTATTTCACTGTAATTGTATAATGCACAATTGTATAATTTGCTGCCTATTTCGCTGCAATATTTGTATAAAATTTGCTTTGCATACAATTGAATCAAAGTAAAATATATGTATATTGCATAATTATAAGTGTATAGGAAGAAGATATATGTTTTTCTCTCGCTTTATACAAAAATAGAAACACAATATATACACTTCTCTTGTATAAAGCGAAAGAAAATTGTATTTCACTACAATTGTATAATTCGCAATGGTATTATTCGTTGGCCTTTTTCGCTGCAATATTTGTATAAAATTTGTATTTGTCTACAATTTAATTGAAGTAAAATGTTTTTATATTGTATAATTAAGTGTATAGCACGAAGATATATGTTTTTGCATGTGTATATACAATTTTCTCTCGCTTTATACAGAACAGAAACATAATTTATACACTTCTGTGTATAAAGCGAAAGAGGCGAGTAGAGGGAGAGTGGCGAGCGAGATTTTTGGGAGAGAGGCGACTGACAAACTTTGTCTAACGTTTGCTATGGAGCACAATTAAATCAAACTGTAGCTACTCCATTTATTTTAGATTATTAATTTGCTATTATATACAATTATCCCTATTAAATATTGCAGGTATAACTAACCTTGAATTTTCTAGACATCAAACTTGGGCCATTCTCAGCAACCCTCCTCGAAAATTAAAACCAGCCCATCACCTTTCAAATCACCCCAACCCCAGTTAATTTTTAATTTTTTTTAACAAAATAATCCAGCACCTAATTCCAATTTTTTTTCAAATTCTCCAGCCGACCCAGCGGGTCAACCCGTCCCACCTCTTTATTCTCAAAGAAAGCAGAAGCGGTGTGAGAAGACACGTGATCAGGTAGCACTACGACTTTTGTTGTCGTCTTCTTCATTTCCCACGATAACAGTACACCCGCGCAGCTCTCTAGCAGAAAAAGCATCACGCGTTTTCGTCCTTTTGGCACGAGACGGAGCCACGTTGCTAGCCAAGAACAATGAGATTGATCCAGCCGTCTGTTTCCCCTTTCCTATTCTGGAATGGGTCGTAATTTCAAGAAAAAGGTGGTCTCTCCTTAATGGTGAAACGAATTCAAGTTTGAATTTGAGATGGGCCTTGAACCCTAATTCCATCCTTTTCCCCAGAAGTCTGCCCTAATTTCTCTTATAAAACCCTACCATCATCTTCTTTAGGGGGGTTAGAAAAAGCTTACAGGAGGGTGATGAAAAAGTGAGATGAAATATTGGAATCAGCTATCCCTTTAAAATACAAGATACGCACTAAATTTCCAGCAATACTATGATATAAAATATTTAGGATAGTTTTTAGAAATCCAAATTTTGGTCGAGCCCTTGTTCTCGTCGTACCCAGCTGCTGATAGGAATTCTAGGGATCACGTCTTAGTGGCGAAAGATCGTTTCCGTTCAGCTCGTTTGTTCTCTGTTCGCTTCTCAAAAAGAGGTAAGAAACTCTTAGCCTTTTTCTTTTCTTCTTCTTTCCGATTCTGGCGAATGATAGAATCATGAAAGTATTTGTTACTGGATTATGATTTTACTTGATGTGTTTTGAATCTAAGTATCTTTTCAACGTAGTCTTTCATGACCATTATGTGTACTTCCTTTGCTTAATGTGTTCCTTTTTCCTCCCTGTTTATGGATTTTCATAAGTTTTCTCGGTTGTATACGCCCGTCTCGATTTTGGTATATTTATCTGTGAGTTGCATCCAATGTTGTTTGTTGTGATTCTGTCGGAATTGCAAGCATGATCTTATTAGATGTTTTTTTTCAAAGGTCATCTAAATGTGTTAAGCTACTGTATATTTGTTCCTTCCAGCTGATTTGAGTCGATTAATGTATAAAGTGTGTCCTTCATGTGAGCTAATCGTCTTTAAACATTTAATGGACATTGCGAGTGGACTAATGAGACTATTTGTTTTGTTTTACCAAGTGCAACTGCTTTATTTACCGTAAAGTTTGTTCATGAAGTATTTTGAGGTTTGTTGTTAATATGTTAGAGCTGGTTATTCGAGAACATGATCTCTAAGTGTGTGCACGTGGGCTACCTGTATTTTGAGAATATTTTTTCTAGCCTAAAATCGTTACATTCCTTTTACTTATTCTGTTGAGTTTTCATCTATACAACTCATTTAGTCCTTAAACTGTTTTGCTTGTTTATTCCATATTCCTTTGTCATGAATCGACATCATTCACTTTGCCTCGGGCGTCTTGTGCTTCATTCTTTCTCTTTCTGAACGAATGAACCGGGATGCCAACAGTAGGGAATCGAGTTGTATTTATTTGTCACTGATTGAAGATCATATAGTGTGTTGTTTGCTCGTTTTTGAGTGATTTCGTAGTTCCAAGAAGATCTTAAACTTGGACTCTATCGTATGTTAACTAAATCAACTTGTTTGGCTTACATCTTACTCTGATTGGTGATCGATTGCTTCCGTCATTGTTGTTAGTGTTGTTATTCACTTGGAGATGGAATATCAAGTTAGTCATATCAGGAGATTTAGAGAGATTTCCGTACCTTTTCTTTACTTTGATAAATAAAATTGCATGAGTTGTATCGTTTCTTGTCCATGCTTCATTTTAAATTCCTCGTTGACCTTTCAATTTGGTATACTGTCCTAGATCACTAGCCTTGTATTAGTGCTAAATATCTTTTATGGCATACATTTATTTTATGATTTCTTTCTTTTACTATAATTGGTTTAGTTGGTCAAAACATGTAGAAAGTTATCAAAGAGTTATCATGTGATATCCTTGAGTTCAATTAGTCCTAATTCAATGTTTTCCCCTCACTGCAATGCTTAGGCAGTAGCATACTTTGGTTTTCTATTCTTGTCTGCTTATATCAAACAGTTATGAATGACTACTTATAAGTTTACATCTTTTTGTCACATGTAAAAATTCGTATCGATTTCACCATGAACTCCCACTTCCCCACCTCTTTCATTTCGGTAGAGCCACAGAGGCTCAAAATTTCTTCATCGAGTTAAGCTCACAAAATTGACGTACAGATCGAGAATCGAAGAGATTGGGGCAAAGCCAACATTTTATTTCATTTTTAGATGTATTTTGTTAGTTATTAGGCCCAAAGCCTAAAGAAAATATTTATCTTTTCATGATTATTTTAGGACAGGTATCTAAGGTGACAAAATTGGGCCAAAAGCACAAAACGAAAATGGGTCCAAATATCGGTTCAGGCGGACAGAAACCGGATTCGGACCCAACCCCTCTCTCTCTCTCTCTCTCTTTTATCGCTTAACCATTTGTTTATTATTTGTCGTTAGCATTAGGGTTAAACAATATCAAATCCCCACAAGACGCCACTTTGTTTTAACGACTTAATCAAATCAAGTAAATAACTTAAAATATTTTTTTTACAAATTAAAATTCAGTTAGACAGTATAATTAACACTTCATTTTCGAACAACTCTAAATAATTTTTATCTCAAAATTTAAGTTAGACATTTTAGCCAAACGAAGTTAGTTGTTGGATAATCGCGAGTATTTAGGTTCATAAAAACCTTTCTAAAATATAAATATGAATCCCCGAACCACCTTAAGAATTTTCAAAAGGTTTACTGTTTTAATGGATTGAAAAATAGTTTTTCTTGATTTTTTCTTGAAAAGATTAAGCGGCGACTCTAAAAAGTCTCAATACTAAAAAATATTTTTTTCCTTTTTCGAAATAAAACAAAGTGAACGAACCCAACTTTATGGAAGACTCACATACCTTTTTAGGGATCACCCTCGACAAAATTCACACTCAAGCTTGAAAGTTTCTTGACGATTTCTTGATTTCTCTTCTTCTTTCTCCTATTTTCTCTTTTCTCCAAGCCCTAGCAAGAATTCTATTTTTTTTTCTAAGCTGAACAAAGTCCTGTTTTACCCTAATAAAATCCTAGAAACGAATTAATAAAATTAGGTAAGGTAAAGACCAATTTTCCCTTCCCAAGTCTAGATTAGACTTTCCTTAATCCAACACCCCAACTTGGGAAAGACATAACTCACTCAGGCTCTCCAATCGGGTATAAGCCAATGCAATTTTCATTATTACGTGATTTAATGAAGTAAAATGTACTATAAATTTTTACACATGACATGCAATAATCCAAAAATTACAACTTACCATTACAAACGAAAACTAAAATCAAATAGTCCAACAAGACTAAAACAAAAATCAAATAGGTACAATTGCGAAACAAGTGTGAAATGGGTAGAGTACTAATTATTTGAGATGGTTATAATGTTTTGTTATATATCAAATTATAAATATCTAATATTTTGGAAGGGTAAAGTTGTAATTTTTGGGTTATTGGTTTACCCAATAACCCAATAGTAAAAGTTGATATTGAATCAATAACTCAATCCATTTTTTTTTATAAACTCATTAAAAATCCAATAATCCAATAACATTTTTTTCTATTAAATTTATTGATCTGTTCTGTTTTTACACACCCGTACACTTGTAGCTCTAGGCACCATGTCACGTCTAAGGAATATTCTTGGATTGTGACACTGATGAACTGAAATATTGTTAACTAACAAAAATATGAAAGAAATTATCGCAATAATGTCATTCTCCGTCATGGCAATTACAGTGCCGCTAATTAGTGCACTAAAAAGATTTACTTCTAAAATATGGTGATAATTTGATTTATAATATAACTATGATTCAATTTATCCTTAATATTTTTAATTCTAGTTCAAATGCTTAAAATATCATAATAATATTTAAAAATATTATGCTGTTATCTTTATAATTGTTTGATGGTGTAAAGAAAATGTATAATGATGGTACACCAAACACACTCATAAATTATATATGTGATCATTGCTCATTCTTCTTATTCTAATTGACTTTCTTATCAATCATCATATCATATTAAAAGTGTAAAAATTTTAAGTTTAAAGTTGGATTACAAAAATATGTTTTTTAAAATTAAAAAATATCTTACTCTAACTTTAAAATCAAATAAATAATGATAGTTAAACTTGACCAAATACATGATTTAGATGTTACAACATTTTATTTTTCACTTTTTAATGAGGTTTAATTGTTAGTCTTTAACTTTAAAGCCTATAAAATATTGAATAATTCTTTTGTCTTTCAAGAAAATACTGTATCAAGAATATTTAAGTGTAAAAAAAAGAGGTAAATTCATTCTTCATCTTTTACCAAAAAAAAACACAAAAGTGGAGGTAAATTTATCACCATTTTTTATTCCATTTTGTAAAAAAAAAAAACATATCCTTCTACAAAATCAGCTAAATTTACTTTTTTTTCTTTATAACTTTTGCATTAACTCACAACTTTTAATGTACACAATTTCTTTCTTAATAAATTGGGTTAAAAATTTTACTCCACTATACTTTTGTATTTTATCTCCTTTTTTTTTTTAATTTAAAGACACGAGGGTCGTTTTTATTAAAATGATAAAAATTTACAAATGGACTTAGCCCAAAGTGATTCATAAATTAAATAGAACAAAAATATTATAATAGGAAAGTGGAAAAGTCAATCCTCTAGAATAGTATCTCCACCAACACCTCTTTATCGATTAGCCATGGAGCTCCACAAATTGAGCTCCCACCGGGGACCTGTCGATAGTGTATCAGCAGCTGAGATGGGTGAAGGGATCTCTGGAAGATCGAAACGTTGATTGCAGTAAGATAAAAGTACCCATTAACGCGATCTTTATCTCTGTTGAATGTTGATCTTTGTTCCATTGTAGGATTCAAATTTAAACTTTGGTGACTGCTTCCTCGATGTCAACAATGGTAAATAAGTCTATACCTCATCTCTTGAATCTACTCTAGGTGGGTTGAATACCACAATGGGATTAATGCCACCACCTGAGCTAGATCTTAAAGAGAGGTATTGACTTATCAAATCATAAAGAAAATTCAAGAACTCAAATCTTTAGGCTGAATCGATGAGTAGCACAGTTGAAAAGTTCAGGTACCCAACTGCATCTGCTATATGTTATCTTAGATTGTTGAAGCAATAACATAATATAATACATCCCAAATATATACATGCCTGACACACTTGTCCTGATTTTATATCAGTTGTGACACCTTAAACTCTCACTAGATGCATGATATGTAACCAAATGAATCTAATTTACACTGAAGTGGTATATAATCCTGCTTAGATTAGGAATATTTTAGCAGTTATTTAGTAAATCTATGTATTGTTGGACATAGGATGATTAGTCTGTCCTGTTCTATGATGAGGAAAACCATATTTGTCTGCATTTATTATAGCTTTCCCTGCTCTAGGAACTTCCTGAAACTGATTAAACTCAATTATACCTGGAAAATGAAAAACTAAGTTAGCAAAAAAAATCATCTAGAATATTTCCCTCCCTTAAGAAGTGTTGTACTCTTACAGTCATCAATTCCCTCAATCTATTAATGGAGTTAACTTCCAAAGTCACACTCCATGGAACATCTCGTTCTCTATTAAGCATTTTCACCAAAGCATAAGAACCAGATTCCAATAGAACTTGTACCAAACCATGTTCCCAACAGTATTGTATACCTTCCTATTAGAACACCTAGTCCTAGGACGCCAGTTAGTAGTTTAGTCGTATTAGGATTGTCTTACTAGTTCAGCAGTTATTATTTAATTAGACTACTTTAGTTCAGTTCGTTTAGGAGTCTTATTACTTTCATTGTAACTCTATTTAAGAACTTGCTGCCTTCATTAATAAAAACATTCAGTCTTCATATGGTATTAGAGCTCTTAACGCTCTAAAGAGTACGATCCTGTTTTTTTTCCCTCTCCTCACGCAGATCAGCAACAATGACCAACAACAATGGCAATAATCCCAGAGTTGTCAATGCTGATAACACGACAAGCACCAATATTATCATTCAATTCCATCCCGCATCCCAATTACCCATCAAACTAAGTGGTGGTCACAACTTCGCCACCTGAAAAGCCCAATTTTCCATGCTTATGTATGGCTACAACCTCTTTGGCCATCTCGATGGAACCAGTCCGTCCCCTAATCGCATGATTACCCTCGGCACGAATATCTCTCCCAATCCTGCCTTCTTAACTTGGTTCCGTCAGGATCAACTCATCCAGAATGCTCTCATGGCTTCTGTCGAACCCACTATTGCCCCTACTGTTGCAGCCGCTGACTCGGCTAAATCAGCTTGGGATGCCTTGCATACCACTTATGCGAACAAATCTCAAACCCGAGTCTTCAAACTGCGTGATCAGCTTGCCCGTGTCACTAAGGACTCTCGCTCCATTACTGAATATATTCATACTATTCGGTCCTTTTTGGATGAGTTAGCCACTGCTGGTGCTCCTGTTTCCAATCCTGAACTCATTGTCAAAATACTTAGTGGTCTAGGTCCTGAATTTCGTGAAATATCTGCTGCCATTCGTGCACGCGATACGCCTATCTCCTATGAGGAACTGTTTGAAAAGTTACTAGACTTTGAACTCTTCCTCCGCCACGAGGATACTAAGAAACTATCTAGTACCATCACTGCTGCAGTTGCTACTCCCACTAAATTCAACTCCAATAATCGCAACAACCGTAGACAAACCAACAACTCTCAACAATGGCGCCAGAACTTGCGTCCAAGCGCTCCACCACAAGGGCAATCCAATTCAAATCCAAACGGTATTATTCGCTGTCAACTATGTAACAGAATTGGCCACACCGCCAATGTTTGCCGCTCGAGATCTCATAATCACTTTGAAGCAAAAGTCAACTATGCCGCTGGGTTTACAACGGAGACCAATCCCTGGATAGTTGACTCAGGAGCCACCCATCACATCACAACAGAGCCGCACAACCTACAACCATACCGCGGTAACGAAGATGTCTCCATGGGTGATGGTAACAAAATTCCTATCTCTCACACTGGTTCTACTAAATTAAATGCATCAAATAATGTTTTTAAGCTAACTCACACTTTGTGTGCCCCTTCCATCAAACACAAGCTTATCTCTGTTTCTAAATTCTGTCAAGACAATCTTATGTCTATTGAATTTTTTCCTTTTAACTTTGTTGTGAAGGATCTGAAAACACGGCAGCCACCAGGTGAATGGACTTCCTTTGAATTGAATTTCTGCTAGTTCACAACTATGGATACAAACATCAAAATCGTCATGATCAGCATCTTGGACTGGTAATCCACCAATTTTTCTTTTTTCGTTCAAGACGACATTGAAGTCTCCACCTATTAAACATGGGTTGTACATATCTACTGAGAGTTCATATATGCCTTCCCAAAGCATTAGTCTATCCTAAGCATTATATTTGTAATAAGCCATTTCTGACTTTGTTGGTGATGTTTTAAGCATAATGTCGATTGTTGCTCAATATATATCCTTTATCATTGCAATATAAAAATCTGAATTGACAAAACATCATATTTTACCATTACATCTTGCCTTCACCACCTACATCTTTAATCTTCTACAGTATCTGGTAATGTGTATGGTATGTTGAAAAGGTTCCAATAAACCAATGAAAGAAAATTTATGAAAATTATGCACTATTTGCACTCTATGGAAAGCTTGTTGGGATTTCACCGACCTAATGTTTTAAATTAGAGCTTTCATAATTAAATCTTTGATCTATTTCTCTTTGGCTGCACCCAAATACATTGATTCTCCACTCCACTTGCTTGCGGCTTCCTTTTTCTTGAGCTTTTCAATAACTTTGTGGATAAGTCTGCTTCCTATGGTAGATAATTCAGTTCCTCATTGGGATGTTAAACTTTTGATACACATGTAGCCTAATTTTCTCCAAGACCAGTAGCTCCTCATCTTCCAAGTTATGAGACACTATATCATGTAAATCTGACTTTGAATACTGTTATTCCTTTGTTGTTTACTTGTTGACTATCACATTCATTCTCTATTGACTGATAATTGTCAATTGTTGCTTCCTTAATCCCTTGGCATGTGTTTCTTCTTCTGCAGTTTTATCCACTTTTATTTGTTTCTCATTGCTATTATCTTTTACATTTGCAGGAATTTCTTTGACATCCGATCCTATGGCCTGATCAGTTGATGTTTTGCCAAAGGCTTGGTTTCCCAATCCTTAGTTGTTTCCATATTTTTTTTGCATCTCTTCCCCTGTCTAAACGCTCATGTACATTACGCTCATGTAGCACTCAAACTACCAATCCACTTGAACGCAAGGTCTTTCAGACTTTTTAGTGTAATCCATTGCATATTGCATTTCAGACAATATTTAGAAACATAGTTATATCTAACTTGAATTTCTTCAGATCGCATTTCTCAAGTCTCCTGATTTACAATATCCATCACAACCGATTTTGAAAAATTTTCCTTTCAAATCCACCTACCTTCGCGATAGTACAACTTGGTCTAGTTTTATTAATCTTTGCTATATCAAGTTGTACAGGCTTCCCCACTGCAGATGCCAAAGAAAATCAGCTTTCTTTGACAAAGAAAGTTGGCAATAGGTTTGGAAATGAAATCCAAACCATTGCCATAATGGTTTCTTCATTAATCTTAGAATGTGCATCACAGATTAATGTGCGCATAAGATATGAATATCCATCGTTGCATTCAATATAGTAGGCCCCTTTCAAGATAAGGTTAAAAAAATTTGCATGTTGATTAAACCTAATAAGAATGTTTTTGTTGCGAAGTAGCCTGATTGACAATCCCATTTAATATTACATTGTTTGGGAATTATCAATCGTAGCTCCTCCAGATTTGCTATAACATATGTAAATTTGCCAACGACCGCACACTGCAAATTTTCAATTTATACGTGGAACGCCTTCCACATATATTACTTCTTTAAATGCAATATGTACGGATGTAGGAGTACCATTTGTGATTAAATTAATATAAGACTTTTCCATAGGCAAATTAGGAGCTGTGAGATGTATTCTAGGGTTGAGATGTGGGAACTCTGTCATAGAAAGATGACCAGTCTCTCTAGAGAGCTGGGCGGTAGTCGTGGAGATGCCGTTCACCATACTAGGTTTTCTCCTCACAACTTTTGTATTTTATCATCTTATAATTTTATGATATTTTTTGTTTATTGATTATTCTTTCTTATTCTCATTAATTTATTCTGTTTAACCATTTTTATTATGTATACATATGATTAAATGTATATTTTATTATTTGTAAGTTAATTGAGTTGATATTACAATTTTTCTGTACATGAGTTAGACCTATATAAATTTTCCAACATAATAGAGGTCAGATGTGCAAGACATACTTCCAAAACTAGTTATGTTAATGAGTAAAAAACGAGATGATGAACAAAATATAATGTAAATGAAGACATTAAACCTAGCAATAACTAAAAGTCAAAATAATTTTTGATACCAAAACATAAATGATTGACACTAAAAGTTATTTCGAAAAACAAAATTCACTAAGTAAGTTTAAATTGTGACCTTTTAACATCAAATATAATGCGGAAGACTATAATAAAAACTTAATCAATTTAATGTTTCTTCTTCTTCTTTAAATTTTGTAGATATGCATTAGCTAAAAAAATCAGATGGAACTTAAATATGGATACCTAGATTATTATAGTTTAACTTACTTACCGTAATGAAAAAGTTTCATCAGAGTAAAATATCTATTTTTTATATAATAAAGATTTAGTAAGACAATCTGCAACTAACTATTCTTGTTTTGAATACTTTCCTTAAAAAATCCTTCTCCACTATGCGTAAACATATCATCTTGATTAGTTTTTTTTTGTGCAATCAATTTATATTTATTTGCCTAAAAATATTTTAGTTTTCTTTTTAATATAAGTTGTCGGCTTCTTGATGAGTATCCTACCGAAAAAATAAATTTAAGAAATATTTAAATTTTAATATATTGGAAAGCAATATTAAATTCTATTAAATATGTACTTTTTCGAACAAATAGAGAAAATTATATTGTATACTATAATCACTTCAATAACTATAATCTTACACATATTACAATTTATAATTTAATAAATATTTGAATTTCTTTTTGGTATGATAATTAACTTAACAGTTTTATGCATGTTGAAATATTATTGAAATTGATATTTAAAAATTCTCAGTCACTTATAATGTTCGATCACTTATAATGTTCGATTGTTTTAATCTTTAATTTTGTATATATATAAAAAATTAAAATATATATTTTTCACGTATGAATTAAATGAGTAAGCAAATACATTTTCATTA
Source organism: Solanum pennellii (assembly GCF_001406875.1). Taxonomy (NCBI): domain Eukaryota; kingdom Viridiplantae; phylum Streptophyta; class Magnoliopsida; order Solanales; family Solanaceae; genus Solanum; species Solanum pennellii. The sequence continues at coordinate 14,166,686 of NC_028641.1, read as the reverse complement.
CTCTATGACCATATTTGGTAGATTGTACTTGCTCAAAATTTAAGCCGCACTAAAATTATTCTCGTGTAAAAATGTTTGTTTCATAAAGGTCGGTCAAGATAAGACATGATCCATAAGCTACATATATTTTAACATCATACCATCTAACTTGGTATGTAACACACCCTTATTTAGTTTCATATTGACGAGTGTCGTATCGTATCGAAACAAAAATAAATCTAAGAAATATTTTATTTTTAATATACTGGAAAACAATATTAAGTTTCTATTAAATATGATTTTTTCAAAAATAATAGAGAAAATTATAATGTGTTCTATAATCCCTGCAATAACTATAATCTTACACAAATCAAAATTGAAAATTCAATAAGTAATTGAATTTCTTATTGATATAATAACTAACTTTATAGTTTTTAGGCACGTTGAAATATTACTGTAATTGATATTTCAAAATTCTTAGTCATTTAAAATGTTTGATTGTTTTATTCTTTAATTTTGTACATATATAAAAATTAAAATACTTTTTTTCACTTATAACTTGAATGAGTAAGCAAATACATTTTTATTACTCTATGACCATATTTGGTGGATTCTACTAACTCAAAATATAAGCCACACTAAATTTTCTCTTGTAAAAAACATTGACACATAAAGATTGTTCAAGATAAGACCAGATCCATAAACTATATATCTTTTAATATTATAACATCTAACTTGGTAGGTAAAGCACCCTTATTTGGTTTTAGTAAAAAATAATATTTAGAAATAACTAGGAATTCTCAAAGTCAAATAGCCAAAGATTTTTAGAATCTAAATTTTCCCAATAAAATGGACTCTATCCGAGGCAAGGAACCAAACAACAAAGTCTTTCAATACACTCCAAAGAAACAGAAAATTTTCTTCTCTTCCTCCTCTTTATCAATTCCAAGAAAAAAGGGAAAGATCGTATATATTGAAAATGATACTAAAAGGAAAGTCATATATAAGAAAAGACAAAATGTAGCCTTTAAAAAGGTTCGAGAAATTAGTGTGCTTTGTGATTGTGAAGTAGCTAGCGTCAGATATAGTGAGTAGCACACAGAATCTATGGAATATAAAAATAATCCAGCTGCAATAGAAACTTTTAATAAGTTTAAGGCGCTTCCACCATTTAATCGGTAAAAAAACATGATGACGACAGAAGAGTTTATCAAGAAAATTATAGAAAAGAATAAGGAACAATTATACAAGCTAAATAAAGAAAACGACATCAAAGAAAAGATAAATATGATGCATGAAGTGATAAGTGGAAAAAAGATTTCCAATGACATAAAAACTAATTATCTTAATGATCTAATGTATGCCATGAAGCAAAATTTAAAAATGTTCCGCAAACTGAAAATTAAAGTTGATGAAGAGCGTTCTACATCGAATGTCTCTTAACCAATTTCTAGTGATACTCCTGGATTGATAGTTCCGTTGGTTTCTTCATCAATAGTTTCTAGTGGAACCAACTGCGAGGGTCCAAGATCTCCTCTAATGGTCCATCAAGTGGCTCAAATAATAGAGGATATGGTGGCTCCACTAACAATTCCTTCATCTGCTTCTACTGAAGTGCTCCAAGAATTATTTTACCCAATGATTTCTTTGAAAACTCCACCTCTAATGGTTCCTTATGTGGACCCCTCATGGAATCATCCTTATTTATCTGCACAATTATTTCCTCCTTTGGTTCCACAGATGCATTCTTCTACACATCAAGATGATCTTAGAAGGGCCCTATAATGCGGTGGGTTCCAGCCCCATTATGCCACTATTGACTTCAACAATTGCTGCATGGAATTATCAATGGTTGGCAAGGTTGGCAAATTGTAGTAGCAGTAAATGTTGAGAAACACAGCAATTGAAAAAGTCTTGGTGGCACAACTTTGACATGTTGTAGATGGTGGTGAAATTTGCAGTTCCAAATTTCTTCTATAAGTGGAGCTCATTAGCTCATCTTTAAAAAACACTAAGTAGAGAAAAACCATTTTGAGAGCAAAATGAGGTATTTCATAGACTATAGAAGAAAAATAGTTTGTGAAGAAATATAGAGTGTGAGCGATATTTTAGTAAAGTGGAAATCAAAAGAGTGTTGTTCCTTTTGAGTGTATAGTAGTCACTTTGAGTATTTTATTAATGACTACATAGTATAATATAGTAATATCAGTTGTTCCTCTTGGCCCGTGATTTTCTCTTATTTAGAAGGATTTCAACGTAAAATCCATGGTGTCATTATTTTTCCATTTTTTATCGATTACTTTTACCATATATATTTTTGTGTTTGTTCGCGTTTTCCCAACAAACTAGTATCAGAGCCAAGGTTTTATCTGAGTATGCTTTGTGGTTGCAGCACAATTTGAACTTTCACAATAGAAAAGATTTACTTTGATTTGATATACCTATATATTTTTGGGAAAACAATGGAAGCCAACCCAAGTAGAATGATTACTTTGAATAGTGTTTATTATGTCATTTGGAATGGAAAAATGGAAGATCTGTTTTATGTTAAGAATTTTTACAAACCAGTATTTACCACTGTAAAGGTTGATAATAAAACAGATGAAGATTGGAATTTGTTGCACAAACAAGTTTGTGGATTTATTAGGCAATGGGTCGACGATAATTTGAATGATTGAGAAAAAGAAAAAGTTATCACACAATCGCTTGAAAAAAATCTTTTTTAGGATCAATATTAGCAGTTCATCCAACCTCGCCAAATGATCTTATGGATCACAATGTGTTGAACCATATTTCTGGGGAGATAGATGCTCGAACGTTATGGGAGCATCTTGAAAGTTTGTATGTTCTTAATACAGTAGATGTTGAGTTTAAAGTATCATGATGGTTCTCCAATGACAGACCAACTAAATAATTTTCAGGGGATCATGAATCAGTTATCTGTTATAGGCATCAAATTTGATGAAGAAATTCAAGGTTTGCTTCTACTTGGTTCCCTACCAGACTCTTGGGAAACATTTAGAACTTCATTGTCAAATTCTGATCCGGTTGGTGTGATCTCTATGGATTCCACCAAGAGTATTGTCTTGAACGAAGAGATGAGAAGAAAAACTCAAGTTTTTTCTCCGTCGGATATCCTGATAACTGGCCCCAGGGAGAAACAAAACTCGTGGTTCTCAGTATAGAGAACAAAATAGGAGCAAATCCAGAGGCAGACTCAAGGATATTGAGTGCTATCATTGTGACATGAAAGGTCACACAAAGAAGTTCTATAGAAAGTTGAAGAGGGAAAACAAAAACAAAGAAGAACCTAAAGAAGATGGCAATAAAAATTTTCTAGCCACCGTTACCACCTAAGATCTTTTAACTGTCCTTGATGCGGATATGATAAATATTGCTCGTGATGAGTCAAGCTGGGTTGTGGACACTGGTGTCGCATCTCATGTGACATCAAGAAAGGATTTTTTCTGTTTCTATACTCCTTGTGATTTTGGAACCTTGACTATGGGTAATGAGACTGTTTCTAGGGGGGGTTCGTATTGGTATAATTTGTTTCCAAACTAGTGTTGAAACTAAACTAGTTTGGAACAATATGAAACATGCTTCTGATGTTCGTCTGCACCTAATTTCTATTAGTGTTTTAGATGATGAAGGTTATGTTGTAAACAACAGTGATGGAAAATTGAAGTTCATTAAGGGGTCCTTGGTTGTGGCTCGTGGTAACTAATGGCATGGTCTATACTGGACTATGGCCACTACTTTTGTTGATATCGTGAATGAGGTTGAGAGAGATAGCACTTCATCGTTATGGCATAAGAGGCTTAGCCACATAGTGAGAAATGACTTAATGTTCTAGTCAAGAAGAAATTATTGTCAAATTTCAAAAGTGCTAAATTAGAAAAGTGTGAGCACTGCTTGGCTGGTAAACAAAATAGAGTTTCCTTTAAGTCCTACCCCCTTTCGAGAAAGACAAAGTTGCTTGAGTTGGTGTACTCCGATTTATATGGTCTAATGAAGACAAATACATTGGGTGGTGCACTCTACTTTGTCACTTTCATTGATGATTGCTCGAGAAAACTTTGGGTCTATGTCTTGAAAATTAAAGACCAAGTGTTAGGTGTCTTTAAGTAGTTTCAGGCTTAAATTGAAAGAGAAACTGGAAACAAACTAAAATGAATTCGGGCTGATAATGGTGGTGAATATTGTGGACCATTTGACAAATACTGCAAGCATCAAGGTATTAGACAGCAAAAGACTTCTCCAAAGACTCCTCAACTTAATGGTTTGGATGAGAGGATGAACAATACCTTGATGGAAAAAGTTACATGTTTGCTTTCTGAAGCAGAGTTGCCGAACTCATTTTGGGGTGAGGCTTTAGTGACCGCTACACATGTTATTAATCTATCTCCTACTGTTGCTTTGCAAAGTGATGTACCAAATAGTGTTTGCTATGGAAAGGATGTTTCCTATGACCATTTGAGAGTATTTTGTTGCAAAGCTTTTGTACATGTGCCAAAAGATGAGAGGTCAAAGTTAGATGCCAAGACAAGGGAGTGCATCTTCATTGGATATGACCTTGATGAATTTGGTTACAGACTATATGATCCAATTGGGAAAAACTTGTGCGAAGCTGCGATATTATTTTCATGGAGAATCAAAGAATTGAAGATATTGTCAAAGCGGAAAAGGTAGAATCTTCAAGTTTTGATGGTATAGTTTTTCATGATGAAGTTCCTCACACAAGTGTGCATGATGTTGTTGTGCTTGATGATCATGGTAATGATCATAATCATGCATCGTATCAGCATGTTAATGTTGATAATAACAATCATATTGTTATTGATTATCCTGTTGCTCATGAAGGTGTGGACGAATCAAATATTCCGCTTCGGAGGTCCACAAGACAGCGGTTTTCTTTCTCCTGTTATTCACCCAATGAGTATGTGCTACTCACTGACGGGGGAGAACCTGAATGTTATGAGGACCCCATGGAAGATGAGCACAAGGATCAATGCATTGAAGCCATGCAAGATGAGATGAAGTCTCTGCATGAGAACCACACTTATGAATTTGTCAAATTGCCTACAGGCATGAGAACTTTGAAGAACATGTGGGTATTCAAAGTTAAAGTTCAAGAACACAACTTGAAGCCAGGTACAAAGCTAAATTGGTTGTTAAGGGATTTGGTCAAAGGAAGGGTATTGACTTTGACAAAATATTTTCTCCTATTGTGAAAATGTCCTCGATTCGCACAGTTCTAGATTTGGCTGCTAGTCTTAATTTAGATATTGAGCAAAGAAGGATGTGAAGACATTTTTCCTTCACGGTGACCTAGAAGAAAAAATTTATACGGAACAACCTGAGGTCTTCAAGTAGAAGGTAAAAAAAATTTTTTGTGCAAACTTAGAAAAAGTCTATATGACCTACAAAAAGCTTCTAGATAGTGGTACAAGAAGTTTGAATCTGTTATGGGGGAGCAAGTCTATAAGAAAACTTCATCTGATCATTGTGTATTTGAATGAAAATTTTCTAACCATGATTTTATCATTCTTTTGTTGTATGTGGATGACATGTTTATTGTGGGCAAGAATACTTCCAAGATTGACGAGCTGAAGAAAGAGTAATGTAAGTCTTTTCCTATGAAAGACTTGGGTCATGCCAAGCAAATTTTGGGCATGAGAATTACTCGTCTCGGAGATGAAAAGAAGATTTATTTGTCCTAGAAGAAGTACATTGAACGTGTACTAGAGATCTTCGATACGAAGAATGCTAAGTCTGTTAGTACACCTCTTGTTGGTCATATGAAGTTGAGCAAGAATTTGTGTCCTACAGCTAGGGAGGAAAAAGATAGCATGACTAAAGCTCCATATTCCTCCGTCTTTGGAAGTCTAATGTATGCAATGGTGTGCACTAGATTTGATATTGCTCACACAGTTGGTGTTGTTAGGAGATTTCTCGACAATCCGAGAAAAGAGCATTGGGAAGCTTGAATCGGATACTTAGATATCTTAGAGGAAGCTCATATGAATGCTTGTGTTTACAACATCAAATCCAATCTTGAAAGGTTATACAGATTCTGATATGGCAGGTGACCTTGATAACAGAAAATCCACAACTGAATATTTGTTTGCTTTTTTAGGGGGAGCTATATCATGGCAGTCGAAGTTGTAGAAGTATATTTCACTATCTACAACTGAAGGTGAGTATATTGTGGCTACTGAAGGCAGCAAGGAGATGATATGGCTAAAGAGAATTCTTCAAGAGCTTGGTTTGAATCAGATGGAGTATATTGTCTGTTGTGATAGCTAGAGTGAAATAGATTTGAGTAAGAACTCCATGTACCATGCAAGAACAAAACACATTGACGTCAGATATCATTGAATTCATGAGGAAGTGGAAAGTGAATCATTTCACGTCAAAAAGATTCACACAAGTGAAAATCCTGCAAATATGCTGACCAAGACGATACCAAAAGACAAGTTCGAGTTATGCAAAGAACTTGTGGTTATGAGCTCTCTCTAAAGAGGATGCAGATACCTCCTTCCAGTGAATGAGATTGGAGGGGGAGATTTGTGGGGTCCAGTCCCATTATGCCACTATTGACTTCAACAATTGCTGCATGCAATTGTCAATAGTTGGTAGGGTTGGCAAATTGTAGTGGCAACAAATGTTGAGAAACACAACAATTGAAAAACTTTCGGTAGCACAACTTTGATATGTTGTAGATGGTGGTGAAATTTTGCAGTTGCAAATTTCTTCTATAAAAGGAGTTCATTAGCTCATTTTTTAAACACACCAAGTTAGAGAGAAAAAACATTTTGAGAGCATAGTGAGGTATTCCATAGATTATAGAAGAAAAATAGTCTGTGAAGAAAAATAGAGTGTGCGCCATATTTTAGTAAGATGGAAACCAAAAGAGTGTTGTTTCTTTTGAGTGTATAGTAGTCACTTTGATATTATATTCCTGACTACACATTGTAAAATTCCTTACTATAGTAATATCAGTTGCTCCTCTTGGCCCGTGGTTTTTCCCTTATTTAGAAGGATTTTCACGTAAAATTTTTGGTGTCATTATTTTTCCATTTTATTTTCATTACTTTTACCATAAATATTTTTGTACTTGTCCACGTTTTCCCAACAAATGACTCCTTCAATAACTTCAATATGGACTTTTTCAACGAATTCACTAATAATGGATCCTCCAACGCTGCTTTGATAATACCACAAATGGACTCTTCAATGAACAACTCTGCAAGGGATGCACTAATGCAATGAATAACTATCAGAACAATTATGTGGATTTCCACAAAGGTCAGCATCGTCAGAATCTATCGAATGGGATGATGATAGTACTGTCTTTTTTTGATAATCATATCAACATGAACGGTCAAAATTTTCAAAAAAATGAGAAAATTATAATGTGTTCTATTCTCCCTGCAATAACTATAATCTTACACAAATCAAAATTTAAAATTCTATAAATCATTGAATTTCTTATTGATATAAAAATTAACTTTTAGTTTTTAGGCACGTTGCAATATTACTGTAATTGATATTTCGAAATTCTCAATCATTTAAAATGTATGATTGTCTTAATCTTTAATTTTGTACATATATCAATATTAAAATATATTTTTATGACTTATAACTAAAATGAGTAAGTAAATACATTTTGATTACTCTATGACCATATTTTGTGGATTCTACTCACTCAAAATTTAAGCCACACTAAATTATCCTCATGTAAAAAAGTTTGACTCATTAAGGTTGGTCAAGATAAGACCAGATCCATAAACTACATATATTTTAATATTATAACATCTAACTTGATATGTAAAGCACCCTTATTTAGTTTTAGTCAAAAATAATTACTAGAAACAACTAGGAATTCTCCAAGTCAAATAGTCAAAGATTTATAGAATCAAAAATTTTCCTATAAAATGGATTCTATCCTAGGCAAGAAACCACACAATTTTTTTTTCTCTTCCTCCTCTTCACCAATCACAAGAAAAAAAGGTAAAGATCATGTATATTGAAAATGATACTAAAAGAAAAGGCATATATAAGAAAAGACAAAATGTAGCCTTTAAAAAGGTTCGAGAAATTAGTGTGTTATGTGATTGTGAAGTAGCAAGCGTCAGATATAGAGAGTATCATACAGGACCTGTGGTATATCCAAATAATCAAGCTGCACTAGAAACTTCAATAAGTTTAGGGAGCTTCCACCATCTGATCGGTAAAAACACATGATGACGACAGAAGAATTTATTAAGAAAATAATAAAAAAAGAAGAAGAAATAAATATACAAGCCACAAAAGAAAATGACATGAAATGAAAGACAAATATGATGCATGAAGTGATAAGTGGAAAAAAGATTTGCAATGACATAAAAACTAATGATCTTAATGATCTCATGTATGCCATGAAACAAAATTTAAGAATGTTCCGCAAATTAAAAATTAAAGTTGATCAAGAGGGTTCTACTTTCAATGTCTCTCAACCAATTTTTAGTGATGCTCAAGGATTGATAGTTCCTTTGGTTTCTTCATCAATAGTTTTTAGTGGAACCAACTGCGAGGATCCAAGATCACCTCTAATGGTCCATGAAGTGGCTCAAATAATAGAGGATATGGTAGCTCCACAAACAGTTACTTCATCTCCTTCTGCTGAAATGCTCCAAGAATCTTTTTACCAATAACTTCTTTGAAAACTCCTCCTCTAATGGGTCCTTATGTAGACCCCTCGTGGATTCCTCCTTATTGATCTGCACAATTATTTCCTCCATTGGTTCCGCAGATGCACTTTTCTTCACATCAAATTGATCTTATAAGGGCCCCTCTTTTTCAACGAATTCACTAGTAATGGATCCTCCAACCGCTGCTTCCGTAATACAACAAATGGAATCTTCAATGAACAACTCTGCGATGGATGCACTAATGCCAATGAATAACTATCAGAACAATTCTGTTGGATTTTCACAAACGTCAGGATCATCTGAATCAATCGAATGGGATGATGATAGGATTATGTCTTTTTTTGATGTTTCATATCTCAACAACATTAATGTTCAAGATCCAAATAAATAAAAAAAATAACTTCTAAGCATCTTGAACCAAATATTTCTCTATTTTAATTAGTAGAGATTTGTATGTCTATGTTGTCCAATGGATAGTCTATGTCTTTTGTCTCATAGGATTCTTCATATATCTTTACTTTTCGTCCTCATTATAAGTGTTTTTCTGTTATGTTTCATTCCTTTTTGGTTTGTTATTTCATTAACTTATAATATGTATGCAATTAATTTTTATATGAATTATTTGCTTGAGATTATTTTATTTGTTTTCCTTTATTACTTTTATTATTGATATTGTGGTTATTAAAAATATTTGTGTTGTTAGTATGATTTCTAAAAATGACATTATATACCGTGAAAAATCTTATGTCAATAATGATTTTTCTTAATAGGTTTGTCATTTCAAAAGTGGACGAATAATTAGGGAAGGGTGAGTATTTAATATCCATTTATTGAAAAAAAGGGTTATATTACAAAAGTAGTAACTTTTATAGTTTTATTAAGTTAAGAAATATGATATTTGTATTTAAGTTTAATGTCAAAAATTATTTGTTCACTCCAAAATATAAATTTGTCTTGATATATTTGTACCCTGCTTTCGTTTTTTTTTTTGTTATCGTCCTTTGAAAAATTGAGAATTTCATTAAATAAAAAAGTTTTGTTGGATAAAGTCGATATATGATTTGTATCTTTATAGGCTTTTGTCATTTACATAGCATTTGAAAAGGATAAATATATAGAAAAAATTAAAAAATAGGATGGAAAAAAATATAATAATATATTCATTAGTTAATTTTGAAGTATGATAATTAGTAACAGTCCAAATTTGAAAAAAAAATTGAATTTATATATCTTTGAATATTACAAGGCATGTCACTCAAGGCTACAGATAACTTGAATACATTATTAATGCAATGTCTGTATGACACAAACATCTCAGGGTATCAAATCATTATGGTTTAAAAAGATGAGTCCGTTAAGGCTACAGATATTCAGTACTCGTATTGATTAATTAATTTTGATCAGTAACACATAAGGATCTATTCAAGGGTGGTGCTCCCTATTAGGAATGAGTCCTTTTATGTATACCTCCTCATAACTTTGAAAAGAACAAATTGTTTGACATTAACTTTTTATGATTTTAATAGAAGAATATGAACCGTCAGAATTTTATTGTATTTCTTATGTATAAAATAAAGATTTGTTTATGATATTTTTCATAAAAGTAATTAAACTGCTATGATAACCCAATCGAATGACTTCTTTTCTACAATTCTCATTAGTTGCACATCTACAAATGGATAAAGAAAATCAAGAAATTTTAGTCTAGAGACTTGGTTGATTCTTAATCATTTTGAACAAGAAAATTATATATACTAATAAGTAGTAAGTAATATACTTGAGTAGATTTAGTCCCAAAAAAATGTTGCTCATACTTATGGATAACTGGAAAAAGATGCATGTTCATTTCACTTTGTAGTGAATATATTGATCCATTATCATCAAATTTACTATTTAATTAGTGTTAATAAGGATTATTTCTTATAAACACAAGAAGTCAGAGGCAACACCAATAACATGCGTGTGAAATTTCACTTGGCGGAGTTTGCGGAAGGTAGAGTGTAAAAACCTTACCACTAATATTAATATAATTATTCCGCAAATAAATCTTGAAACCTTCTCTAGAAAAGATCATGTTAACCCATCTCATATGAAAGTGCTCTAAGTTTTCTCCCACCATACCATAAATCCCTAGGAGGCAAGCAAAAACTCAAATTACAAGAGATAAAAGGAACTAAATATAACTAGAGGAAGCAATAATAATATAAAAAGAGGTTCATAGCGTAGATATGTATATAAAGATTGAAAATATAATATAACAACCTGAAAGTGACCAAGAAAAATCTTGAACTTGATATCATCAGTACAAGAGCGTGCATAACACATCAGTTGAACTATATACAACAAGTGTTTCTATCAAAATACTAAAAATCTAAACAATACAAAATAAGGAAATAAGCAAGTCTCCAAACATCAAGAGTTTACCACGATTCAAACAACGACGAATTTGAAAAATAAAGAACTAACCACGGTAACTTGGACCAGAGCTCATTAACATATGCAAAAATGTAGATTAGTGCAACTCAAAATTATCCCTTGAGATCATAATCAAGAGTGAATAGTTCATCTTTCAAAAAAAAAAAAATTACACATCAATGAATTTACAAACAAATCTCCTTCCCTTATAATTGTTTGTGAATTTTATTGATTTTTTTATTTGAATCATTTTGGTAATTTTTAATAATAATTTATGACTCGTAGGAATGAGCGACCTGCATGATTTTGATTTAAAAAAATTAATTATTTTATTGCTAATCATAATAATAAAAAGGTGACAAGGAAAGTAGAGACAAATTGAAGTTTTGAAATAGAAAAGGAAAAAGGAAAAATTATACTGGGCCAAAATGTGCAAATTCAGAGGAAAAAACGAATCAGCGCCAGAAACAGAGAAGAAAATACGGAGGTAAAAGAAAAGAAAGAAAGAAAAGAGGAGAAAAGGGAGGAGACTTTTGAGTTTCTTGTCTCAAAACATTAATGTAATGATTTCAGTATTTTTCATTAACTTTTATGGAGTTAATTGCCTCTAGTTTATTAAAAATAAATTTTCATACTTCAGAGTCTTTTATCATAATTAGTTTTTTTTATGCGATGAAGAATAGTTTTATAAAAGTTATCATAATGTCATCAATTTTGAATAATTATAAACATATATATTCAAAAATAATATTAATATATAAATCACTTACGACTGTCAACTTATACAAATTAATAATATATTATATAATGAATCAATAATATTAAATGAACTAATGTGGTATTTTGAACTCCATATACACTTACAATATTCTTTTTTGAAAAAAAAGAAAGAAAGTGAATAATATTTATATTAGAAAAATAAAATTTTATCTTTATTTATTAGTACACTAGTGAAACTATTTGCTCTTCGCGCGACTATATAAAATATTCATAAGATATTAATATGAAATATGTAATATTTAGGTTATTATTGAATATATAGATAATATTAATATTTCTCCTCGTCTCGATATCATAGAATTTTTTTGAACATATATAATATATTTATTTATTTTCTATAGGTATATATTCGAACAAAATATTCATCGTGGTGAAGTAAATGGAATAAGAGATAATATGTTGAAATAATAATATATTGTATTAGGTTAAAAATATTTTATATGTTTTAATTTTCTCTATCTTTGTAGGAGTACTAATGTTCTATTCAAACTCTGATTTCGTCAAAACAAAATAGATGTTTTTTTATTATTATATTTGCTTATTATAATTTTTTAAACATTAATCAAATATTTATAAGACTTACAAAAAATGAAACATATAAAAGTTATGAATAATATTTAATATCAAACTTTACAAGTAAGATGAAGAAACATGAGTTACAGATAATTCAAATGCATAATTTTATTAGACATTAAATATATTACTAATTATGTATTGATTTTATTTGTAAAATAAATAAATAAAAATAAAGTGTGAAAATACAAAAAACGAACAGATAAAATAAATAATTGGTGACTACATAAAAATTATATATATATATTTCAAAGCAAAAAGAATGGCGACGGATTGTTACATACGCAAAACATGACATCATGAAAATAATATTTTATTTTTTAATTACTTTTTATAATATAGTAAAATTGAAACTAATCATCATAAAATTTGTTGTTGTTAATATGAAATAATTATATAATTTTTTTTCATAACAAAGAGAAAGTAGAATACTAGATGATCAAATGATTAACATTGACAATATAATACATTTAACTAAATTATTTATATAAATCAAAACTTAAAAAACTCTAGCAAAAGTAACTAAGTTTCTAATACAATTCAAAGTGAAAAAAATAATCTCTAATTATGCTTCATTTTTTCTCTTCTACCATCTTCCTTTGCATAGAGATCCGCCATTATGTTTTGATCCATATGTCAAACTCTTAATTATATATGTGCAACCAACTTCATAAAAAAGAATCACATACCAATTAAAAATAATTATGTCTAAAGAAAGAACGAAATATAAACTATATTAATATATTTGTATATTATCTTTTCAATAGTACTAACAAGACTTAATAATAATTATTTCTTTAAATCTAACAATTGTAATAATCAAACTATATTATATCTGGAAAACTAACTATTTGCAACAAATTTTAAACATATGGAAAATGAATAAACTATACAAATAAAATATGAAGAAACATGATTTTATTGATCAAGATAACGGGTACAATTCTGTTGATCCCTTGATTCTATTCTCCTAAAATTTATCCATAATTCGAGGGCCGTTAGTGGCGTATTTCTCAAATTAGGATTATTTAGATTTTATCTCTCTATTATGAATAATCCATTAATTTGCGGAATTCGAGATCTTGATCTCTATGTGGAATATATGGAATTTCCGAGATGTCTTTTAATGAAATTTAGTACCCTTTATATAGGCATAAACTAGGGTTTAGGATTGAGTAGCCTCCAAAATTCCTAATCTTAGTTGAACACAATTTGTAGAGTCCCATCTCAAATTGAACGCATCTTGTAGAGTCCACAAAATTTCAATATCTACAAATGCCCCCTACTTCAAGGCTTGACGCAGTGTAGACTTGCTGAAACTCAAAGACGAACTTATGGAAAGTAAATAAAATAAATATGAAGAAGCATGATTTTATTGATCAAGATAGCGGGTATAATTCTGCTGATCCCTTGATTCTACTCTCCTAAGATTTATCCATAATTCGAGGGCCGTTAGTGGCATATTTATCGAACTAGGATGATTTAGATTTGATCTCTCTATATGAATAGTCCATTAATTTGCGGAGTATTCGAGATCTTGATCTCTATGTGGAATATATGGAATTTCCGAGATGTCTTTAAAGGAATTTAGTACCCTTTATATAGGCATAAACTAGGGTTTAGGGTTGAGTGGCCTCCAAGAATCCTAATCTCACTTGACCACAATTTTTGGAGTCCTAACTCAAATTGACCGCATCTTGTAGAGTCCAAAAAATTTCAATGTCTACAAATGTCCCCTATTTCAAGGCTTGACGCAGTAGACTTGCTGAAACTCAAAGACGAACATATGGAAAATAAATAAACCATACAAATAAAATATGAAGAAAAATGATTCTATTGATCAAGATAGCGGGTACAATTCTGTTGATCCCTTGATTATACTCTCCTAAGATTTATCAATAATTCGAGGGCTGTTAGTGAAATATTTCTCGAACTAGGATGATTTACATTTGATCTCTCTACATGAATAATACATTAATTTGCGGAATATTCGAAATCTTAATCTTATTGATCAAGATAGCGTGTACAATTCTGTTGATCCCTTGATTCTACTCTCCTAAGATTTATCCATAAGTCGAGGGCCGTTAGTGGCGTATTTCTTGAACTAGGATGTTTTATATTTGATCTCTCTATATGAGTAATCAAGTAATTTGCGGAGTATTCGAGATCTTGATCTCTATGTGGAATATATGGAATTTCTGAGATGTCTTTTAAGAGAATTTAGTACCCTTTATATAAACATAAACTAGGGTTTAAGGTTGAGTAGCCTCCAAGAATCCTAATCTCAGTTCACCACAATGTGTGGATTCCTAACTCAAATTGAACACATTTTGTAGAGTCCACAAAATTTCAATGTCTACACTAACTATTAGAAAGAGCAATTGCATGCGGACAACACATTGTTAAGAATCTCAGAGATTTTTGTAATCGTACTTACTTGATAAATTATAAAACAAACATAAAAGAATTATATTAAGAAAGCATGTCTAAGTTCATAAAAATAAAAAGATAGACTTTAGAATGAAATATATCTTACCTTCATATATTTTTTTTTTGTTACATGTTAGTTAATTCACAAACAAGTTTGATGAAGAAGAGAAATTATAACTTTGTATGTGAATCTTCATGAAAATAGATATGAATTTATATAGACAAAACAAAGTTAATGAAAAAGTAAGGACTTGAGAATGATATATTTATTAACTTCATGCACTTTTTTTGTTCTATGTTAGTTTCATTCACAAACCAAATACGAATTTATATAGACAAAATAGAGGAAATAAAAAAAATTACAATGAAATATTTCTTACCTTCAGGTACTTTTTTTTATGTTACAAACCAAACCTTTATGATGAAAAGAGAAAGGATAATTGTGAATGTGAATCTTATGAATTTATAGGCAAAATAAAGAAATACCATAAGACATCATAAACATACAAATTTAATTTGGTGGTTATGGACCTAAAAATTATGAGAGTTATGAATATTATTAAAAGTAAAAATTAAAGAGGGGCAAGTCATGGGTAGTAACTCCTAGTGAATAAGGTAAAAATTTAAAAATAAAAATACTTAAAATATATAAAAAATTGTTATGATTTCATGATTAAAAGTGAGACAAACAAATAGAAAAAAATTATAGAGTGTTTTTTTATAAAAAATTTTCCTACATAAATAAAATATTTATTTGTATAAATAAAATAATATATTTTATGATAAAATAATTAATTTAAATTAAAAAAATTTAAAATAAATAAATTATGTTTCTCTTTTTATTATAAGTGAGATAAATAAATAAAAAATATGAAGTGTTTTTATTGTAAATGATCCTCCATTAATAAAATAATTATTTTTAATAACTCTAAGTAATTTTTTTTTATGTATTTAATAATTAATTTATATTTTTAAAAAATCAAAAAAAAAAAAGAAGGAAAAAGCTAAATGCAAATTGAGGCCATAGAGAAGTGTCACGTCACCTTGTCTATGGTCCTCCTTTATATTTTTTCATAAAAAAATTATAAGCATTGATTTCAAAATACATACACACACACACACACACACACA
>NC_028641.1:14118401-14150486 GCF_001406875.1 Solanum pennellii | reverse complement strand
ATATATATATATATATATATATATATATATAAGAGAGAGAGAGAGAGAACCTTAAACCCCCCTACATGGCGCCACCATAAATCAGGATTCTCTTTTCATTTATTTTAATACAAAAACTACTAGCCTTCCACTTTTATGAAAAGTTGTGACTTTTGTGAAAAATTATGACTTTAATGAACAGTTGTTGTTTTATGAAAAGTTATGACTTTTATGAAAAGTCGCGACTTTAATAAAAAGTTGGCGACTTTCATGAAAAATTGCGACTTTAATGAAAAGATGAGACTTTGATGAAGAGTTGCGACTTTTATGAAAGGTTGTGACATTTCCAAAGGTTGCAACATTTTCAAATATTTGTAACCTTTCTGATAAGGCATAATAAAAAAAAATAATACTACAATTTGTTGTTTATACATAGAGGGATTTCCTCTCATTTTTAAACTGTCAAAATCCTAAACCTTTTCTTTTTCTTCTTCTCCTTCTTCTTCTTCACAATTAAATATTTGTGTACTTTGCTCCTGTTGATTGACTCACTAACACTATTTCTTATGTTACATATCCTGGTATGTATTTTTACAATCACTAATTTATTCTTATGTTATTTAGGATTAGGATAAATGATAAGATTTAATAATTACATTTTTCTTTACATTATTAATGTTCGTTACTATATAATCTTGCATGTACGATAATATAGTGTTTTAGAGATAATTTTGGACATGCTTTAAGTAATATTTTATGAATTTGGGATACTTAATTCCCTCGCGAAGCGTAGGTAATTTTACTAGTATTATTATAATAGTTAATTGAAATTTAATATTATTAATTCATTATTCAATTTATGATTAATTATTGTAAGTTAGCATTCATGAGTGATTTGTCTATCAATATTTTTTTGAATGTATATTTTTATAAGCATTTAAAATTGATGATAATATAGTACTTTTTAAAAATCTATTCGTCATAACATAAAAAATAAAAACTTTTAATTATGATAAAAGATTCTCAAATATGAAAATTTATATTTAATAAACTAATATATCTTTTTAAAAAAGTATTACGATCATTATTTTAGTTAAATGAGTTTACTAAATTAATTATTAGTTTATTATTAAAAAAAGACTTTAATGACATATCATGTCAACTAGGAGAGAGAGTGAGGCTTTTGGAGTGTTCAGTTATATTGAGGAAAATATTGCTAGTTGAGTGATATTTTGGTCCTAAATGAAACATATATGATATTTCAAGCCAATTTCCTATACTTAGGTGACCATTTAGAGAATTGATTCAAGAATGTGATTTAATCAAAATGACGGTTTAGAAAATTAAACAATATTTCATATTCTACACACTGTGAAAAATATATTATTAATTAAAATCAATCGAAATTCAAAAAAACTAATAAAAATCAGTATAATTATCAATAATTGCATAAAGTTGGAGAAAATATGTTTTGAACTATTTTAAAAATAAAAATTTAAAGAATTAACTTTAAAAATGTCAATCCAAAATACATTGTCAACAACAATCAATTGATTCAAATAAAGAACGATCACACAAATTTCAAGAAAATTAATATTTGGTGTCACATAAACTAATCTAGATATTCTCAAAGTAAGGAGAAAAAAAGAAATTTGGTAATTATTTTCACGTGCAGCCAATGCGGCTCACTAGTTCACCAACAATGCTTCCAACTTTAACAACAGAATTCTCAAAGTCACGTCTCAGGCCAATTTTGCGAGAAGCATTATTTGAAAATGTTTTCTCAAATTCAACAACTCTACTTAACATTAGGTAGAGCATAAAGATTCAAAAGGAGAAACAAAAAAATAATAAGTAAAAAAAGGAAGGAGAAAAAGCCAAAAAGAAACACATTAAGAAGGATGGTAAATAGAAAAATCAGTACCTACCAACAAGAGAGAAGAATTAATCAAATAAACTTGAGATCTGAGAAGCAACTGAGCAGTGACCATCTAGAAGAGTCGAAGAGACGAAGATACCTACTTGTGGCTTTACAATTTACACCTTAACCTCTTTTAAACTTTAGCGATGTTTTGAATTTCTTGACTTGCTCACTAGTTTATAAGGCAAAATATATAATTGCAGAAAAGTAAATAGGTTTTCTTAGATTTAGGGATTTAACCTTTAGGAATTAGGAATAACAAAGGAAAAATATATATAATTAATCTTATATATCAAGGCAAATATTAGTTGAGGTTAATATACCAAAAAATGTAAATATGGTAACATAACGATTTATCCAACAAGGAATTGAATAATCCGCCTCACACCTATAACCCGTTAATTATAAAACCTTGATACATATCCAAATCGTTTATTCGATAATATTTTAGCAACACTTGTGCCCATTTACATTATTTTTTCATTGAGCACATTTATTATATTCCACAATTTTTATTATCTCTAATCATTTATAAAAAAATATAATAAAGTGGATTTACGTGGAGTTGAAAAATGAGATATTTCAAAAAATGCAATGAAAGCAACATAAGAAAGGATAAAAAGGATTCTTTTGAGGAGGAGCTACCTAACCAGCGACAAGAAGAAGATATCGATGGTGACAACTGACACACAACATAGTGACAACCTGATTGACAGTCATTAAATTGAAGCTCCATTTTGGAACGTATAATTTGGTTCACGTTTATCATGCACTCTCACATATATTTTTTAGTCGAGACAAAGCTCAATAAAGTTACATGTGAAGATAATAACAAAGAAAGATGGCAAGAACAGTAAAAAAAAGGAAAGAAAAGAAAACAACCGAAAGCTCTTCTTGAACAGAAAATATAGTTTCTGAATTACAGGAGAAAACAGAACATGTATTAACTCTGTATTTACTAAATCCTACTTCTAATATAACTTCTAGCTTAAAGTGTTCTTATTCCACTTAAAAAACTCCTCAACTTACTCATTAAGTTCCTAACTTTCAGGACACTTTCTATGACTGTGTTGACTTGGTAAATCCAGTAAACAAAGAACACAATAAGTTGCACTAATTTGTTGCAAGCTCACGATCAAAAACTCCAAAATCATCTTAAATGTATTGAAAATTTGAATTCTCCAAAGCTTTAGTGAATATATCAGCAACTTGTGTGTTAGTGCGGACAATTATTTGTTCAATTTCTTCACTTAAAACTTTCTTACAAACAAAATGATGGAGGATATCAGTAAGCTTTGTTCAAGCATGAAAAATTTGATTTGACACAAGTTTGATGGCACTAGAGAAATAAGCGACCTTACTATCACCATCTTTGCAACCAGACTAAACGTCTCCTCATAATCTAATCTATAGTTGAGAGAAACCATGAGCAACTGGACGAGCTTTAGACATGTCAATGGTACCATCTTATTTTTTCAAGAGAAGTACCCATTTACAAGTAACTGGAAAACATTTTTCTGGTTTGGGTACCAAGTCCCATGTTTCATTCTCTTCTAAAGCATCAATCTCTTCTTGCATTGATCTTTCCCAACTGGAAATACATTTGCTTCTTCATAACTTAATGGTTCTTCTATAGTTGATTCTCCTTTAAAGAAACATTAGGTATGTCACAACCCAACCCTAGGTGAATACTATATGAATACAAGCTTTACGAGTCCCCCATGATGCGAAGGTAAACTACTACTATGCAAATCTATTTACTAAAGAGAAACTTCATATACAAAAAATGTTGACTAGATGACATATATGATGGACTAGACAATTGAAGAAAGTTGGATAGATTTGGGGCAGATCGTATATCCAACATATAAACATACGTACCATGTGTAATCTAGGATCACTTTGATTTATATAAGAAAAATATGTGCTAGGGGTACTTTGACGATGAAATAAGTTTAAACCTTGCATGCTAACACTTGGTAGAGTAAACACGTACATTTGGTAACAAAGTCATATTACAGTGCTCACTTTAATCCTATAGGGAGTAGGAACTATAACTATGGATCAGTCACTACCAAGGGCACTTAAAAAGCTTACTTTTTGTAATGCAAGTTTTGAATTCATGCAAAAGAAACAGGAAATCGAATAGCCGTACAGACCTTAATTCCTAATTCGTATAGCTTACGAAGTGTCAACCTGTCCTTTAACGTCATTGTCTTCATCAACAACAACCAATCATTAAGGATATAATATTAGCAGCTTACCAACCAACTCGGGATATTTCAACTCATCAAAACAGTAGCGATCCCATAATCTTTCTAATTGATTGTTATCTTTCACAATTCTGTCCATTATAGTAATTTACATAAAACAACTTTCCCATGGAACGGGCAGTGAGTTTACAAAAATTTTAATTTAATGGTGTATCACCATAGCTTATAAATCAGCCCCTACAGCTTTCTGCAATCATTCTCTAAGTACATCCATGACCTATTATATACAAATCAATACACTCAAAAATAATAAGAAGACTTGAATTTATGGTTTTAAATAACCTTTCCACGAGTTGCAATAAACAAGTAAGTATGGAATTCTCAAATAAACTACTAATTAAAGGTTGTGACAGCGCCCTTATCTTGACTATATTAATCCATTGTTCACCTTCAATTACTATTTTAGTAACCTTCTCTTAATCTTTGGAAGAGAGTGACAGAACCTTGGCTTCCAACACATATAGCTATCTCTAGTTGACTTCCTTTGAACAACTACCCAATATACTTGAAACAATAGAGGAGAGAACGTGATCTTGTGACTGCTTTATCTTGAGAGAGAGAAATATATGAACTAGAGAGTTTAAATTTGGATAAGAGGAAAATGAGATAGATGTATCAGATTGTTTTTTTTACCTTAATAGGTTCTATTTACAACCTTTCTTGTACTTCATTTGCAGCCAACATGTGTCTTTAATTTAGGCCACACATTTAAGCAGGTGAATCACCTAATTTTCCATTCAAATTATTTCTCGTGGATTTGGAAATATTGCGCCTTGACTGTCACTTTCTCCCTTATTTTTCTATTTATCTTGGGTTACTATAGGTAGTGTGTTTGGACCAATAACATGGTCAAAAGAGTCTTCGTAAGTGATGCACCTACTTGGTCCTTTGGCTGGTCAATAAGTCAAAGTAGGTGATGAACCTACTTGTCAGCTACTAGCTTAGTGAATTCAAGCAAGCACCTCAATATTTATTACATTTCTTGACCTTAATACCTTTAACTTAACTTAAAACTTATATACACTATGTTAATTTTCAATTCTAGACTCAAATACCACCTTATGATTTCAAGTTTAAATACTTCATCAACGTCAACTTAATCGTGTCGCATCAAAATCTATGGGAAGTTCCCTTTAAACCTATTCTATTTTCACTAGTCGCATAGGAAACCGAGTTCGTAACTATACCAGAAGGCAATTGATAAGCTTTGTATAAATAGAATAATTATATCTAGAATAAAAGGTGTTACATCCTCCTCCCCCCCTTATGAGTATTCTTCCTCGAATGATGGGTGAATCTGATAATTTGTTTAACCTTTGAATTTCATTTGGAAATTTGCGAGATTTACCATTATAAATATGACGATAAAAAATCCATAGACTAACCTAAAACACGTATAAGTCTAGCATGAAGTTTTAATAGATATGTTCATAAAATACTAATATGAATAATTAAACCCCTCTACAAACCATGTAATTCACTGAATATACCTAATTAGAACTCATACAAATAAGGGATTTAATATACCTAAACACAAGACATGCAAATGACATATTAAAATACAAATGCTAGTAGGATTTCTGATCATATAAGGGGACCACATGATCTCAGATCCTTATGTTGATGTTTAGGATGAGGAGGGGTATTTAGTATCTCCTACCATCTTCTATTCCAAGTATCTTATGTTATATTATATTCCTTCCACAATACTTCAATGGAGGTTTGTACATTTTGAGCTTAGCTTCCGGGCCTTAACAATCAAGAATAACTTTAGTATCTCACAAAACCTTTGTATATGAAAATGACATANGCTTAGCTTCCGGGCCTTAACAATCAAGAATAACTTTAGTATCTCACAAAACCTTTGTATATGGAACTGACACATAAAATCATAGGCCTAATCGATTGAGGCACTACTTTCCCTTCTCTTTTATCCCTTGACAATTTTCAGAGGCGAGTCATATAAGAACGCATAGTTGTTAATATAAACTCTAAAGTTTTTTAATGCACCTTTGAATAAGGCATTATGCTAAGTTGTATATCTAAGATTGTGATAAATTTTACATATATGCCCAACCTTTTCTGGTCAAAGTCATCACTACATCATGATGCAAGGAAACATTTTTCCAAAATTTTCAAAACTCTAAGTTAATAAGAACAGAGGGGCATATAATACTGATAAATAGTTCACATTGAGGATGACACATAGGCAGACTAGCACAAAAAGAGAGCACATAATATATGGGCATTAACATATAGAAATATGTGGTGTGCAATGCGCATATGAACTAGGGTAGAGTGTGAGATAATGAGCTATAAGGCACATGTAGGAAATTGACTAGATGAGCACATGATGCGTGAGTACTAAAGCTACGAAATATAATATCTAGCGAGTAGACTATAAGACATGTAGACATAAAAGAAAATGAACTACAGAACACAAATCATATGGAGCAAGTGTGTTATGTATAATGGATGGGTGGAGTAACATCTTAATGAGTACACATATGAAATATGATCAAGTGAGCACATGACACATGGGCATAAAGGCTATAAGGTTTGTAATGCTTTATCAAGTAAGCTACGAGGCATATAAAATATATAGAAGCGGTCATATGATCAATTATCTTGCAGTTCCCTCAAAATATGGACAAGTGACATGAGGATGGTAGCCAGTGCAATAAATAACATGCAGGGAAAAGGTCCTACGAAAACATATAGCAATAAACAAAGGTACTCTCCAAAGCGGATAACACTTACATAGAAGTATTCTATGACATTAGGTAACTTGTGACAAAGTAATCCACAAAGGTAAAATGACATACAAATAGATAAATTATAGAATATGGAGCATGTAAAATTCTATAACAAACAATCTTTGGAAATTACGATATATCTTATAGAACCACTCTACCATAATAAGGGTATAAACACTGTCTTAAGAGTCAAGTCACGGGTGGGATACTTCTGCTCATATTTCTTAATCACCTCAAAGCACATACAATAGAATTCCCCATCTACTCTATTCAATAGCCTAAGAATTCTTATAGGAGTTATGCTATTGGGACTTGGCTTCTCAATATAAATATTGTAGTTAAGATAGAAATAGAAATCCTCAATAGTTCATCCTTTGGAGTAGGAGGCTGAGGTAAACTTTGCCTTCATTACTAGATTTTGTCACGTCACACTCAATGTCTGGTGTCTTTTAAAGGTCATAATAGAAAATAGCGAATCTTGAACGTATCATAAAACATGAACTCTAATAACATTTGAATGTCTGGTTCATAAAATCTTAGAGTTAGCACCTTTGGCCTTAGCTAAATAGGTCTAGCCATACTAACAGGTTTTTTTTAAAGAACAAGTGAGGGTGCTCATGCAAGATAGCAAATAATAATAAACATATGATCAATTTTTCCTCTCCCTTAACTGGACTATGACGGATGAATTACTATTGGAAAATTTTAGATGAACCCTCTAGGATCTCTATACATGTGAATGATGCTCTATTTTTCATTTGTACTAATGATGTAGATGAACTAGGTCCGTGTATCTTCTATATAGATAACCTTTCTATTACCCTCTTTTTCTTGTTATTATCAGGTCGAAATATCAAGACTTGAATCAATACTAAAAGTACTTCTCTGTCAAAGAAAGGTTCACAAAGTTGTTCTAGGAACATCATTATAACTAGTTAGGATTAAAGAGTTGCTACCTTTTTATTGCCTCACCTATCTCACTCCTCTATAGCACCCTCATATCCCCCTAGTTCTATGCTTAGGGAATTTGACATATCTCATCATTAATGAGATGCTCTACATATATATTCGGCCGTCTAATTCAAGTTTCATTCCCACATGCTTCCTGTCTAACAAGTACCTTTTAATCGAACTAGTATCTTCATGTACTAGATCCCACTATCTACAACCTGAGTAGTCACAACTCAGGTCTAACCAATAATTTTTTTCCTTTTGTTAACCTTTCCCTTTATTCACATACTAATCCTCCATAACCAAAACATAGATCATAATAGGAACTACCATGCATATATCATTTGCCGAAATTGGCACACTTATCCCTAAGTTTTATAATCATGAAAAAAATATAAATGTTATTAGTCCTTATTCGGGGTTGTTGGCACATACAGTATAAAAACCAAATATTAGCATATTCGGGATGATATATGGTGAGAAATTGGGCCTTGTAAGCTAATAAGGGGTATCTCTAACACTATTGCACTGATATATCCACTTATTAGATTGTTCCACTGCCTTCTTCCGACTAAAAAAAATTGTTCAACAACATCAATTTGAGAACATGTGTAATGCTGAAAATTCTATGTATATTACAGACTAAGAGCAAGTGTCCTCTATAGGAATAGATCCTATTAATATGGAGGAGATATAGAACTCAAGAGTTGGATACATCCTCCTAAGAGAATGTGGTTAGAAATGCTACAACTCATATATGGAACTCGGTAGCCCATCATTTTTAAACATATGGATAACCATGCTATTTCTTTCTCAATTGAACCAACATGAAATAAATGGTAAAATGCAACTTAAAATTCATATAACATAAAAACCTTTATATAACTTGTGGAGTGGGACGGTTGAAAAAAAGAGCTCAATGTAGTATAAATTTTGATATCTTTTGACATTTTAGCAACTTTTAACCTTAACCATCATAAGCATAATATCAATAGAATGATCAGTCGCAAGTGGAAATTGACTTCTTAACTTCTCTCTACTGCACAATCTAGATTATAAAGGAAGGTAACATTTCCTAAATGTCCAAGAAGCCCCCAAATAATAAATGTGGCACGCAACACATTCATAAGTGAGGCTCTAGTAGACACGACTTTGTAGACTCCCTAGGACAAACTACTCTCATATTACTTTTTTCACACCCCAACCCTAGGTGAGGCAGACAAGTACTATATGAATACATGTTTTACGAGTCACTTATTATAAGAAGGTAAAATAATACTATGCAAATATATTTACTAATAAGAAACTTCATATAAAACACATGTTGACTAGATGACATATATGATGGACTAGACAATTGAAGCAACTTGGCTAGATTTGGGCAGATTGTATATCCAACATATAAACATATGTAGCATGTGTAATCTAGGATCACTTTGATTTATATAAGGGAAATATGTGCCATGGGTACTTTGGCGATGAAACAAGTTTAAACCTTTCATGCTAACACTTGCTAAAGTAAACACGTACATTTAGTAACAAATTCATATTCGAGTGCCCACTTTAATGCTCTATGGAGTAGGAACTGTAACTACGAATCAGTCACTACAAAGGGAACTTAGAATCTTACTTTTTGTAATGCAAGTTTTGAATTCATGCCAAATAAATAGGAAATCGATTAGCCTTACATTCTTCAATTCCCAATTCGTTTAGCTTACGAAGTGTCAACCTTTCTTTTAACGTCATTGTCTTCATCTACAACAACCAATCATTAAGGCTATAATATCAGCAGCTTACCGACCAACTCGGGATATTTCAACACATCAAAACAGTAGCAACCCCATATTCTTTCTAATGATTGTTTTCTTTCACAATTTATGTCCGTTATAGTTATTTACATGAAACAACCTTCCCATGGAAAGGGCACTGAGTTTACCAAAATTTTAATTTAACGGTGTATCACCATAGCTTATAAATCAGCCCCTATAACTTTCCACAATCAATCTCTAAGTACATCCATGACCTCCCATACACAAATCAATACAATAACAATCCTCAACACTCAAAAATAATCAAAAGACTTGAATTTATGGTTTTAAATCACCATCCCACGATTCACATAAGCAAGTAAGTCTCGAATTCTTAATTAAACTACTAATTAAAGGTTGTGGCAGCACCCTTACCTTGGCAATCTAAATCTGTTATTCTCCTTCAATTTAAATTTTTGTAACCTTCTCTTAATCTTTGGAATAGAGTGGCAAAACCTTGGCTTCCAACACATACAGCCGTGTCTAGCTCACTCCCTTTGAAGAACTATCTAATATACTTGAAACAATGGAGGAGAGAAGGTGGTCTTGTGGCTGCTTTGGAAGAAACAAGGTGAAAAATAGTTAGAACCCTAGTGGGAAAATTAGGTGGTTGCTTCATCTTGAGAGAGAGAAATATATGAACTTGAGAGTATAAAATTTGGATAAGAGGAAAATGAGATAGTTGTATCAGATTTTGTTTTTACCTTAATAGGTTCTATTTTACTATCTTTCTTGTACTTCATTTGCAGACAACATATGTCTTTAATTTAGGCCACACATTTATATAGGTGATGCACCTACTTTTCCATACAAATTATTTCTTGTGGGCTTGGTAAGTTTGGGCCTTGGTTGTCCATTTCTCCTTAATTTTTCTATTCAACTTGGGCTAGATAAATGTTGTGTACTTGGCCCAATAACATGGTCAAAAGAGTTTTAGTAGGTGATGCACCTACTTGGTCCTTTGGCTGGTCAATAAGTTAAAATAGGTGATGCACCTACTTGTCACCTACTAGCTTAGTGAAGTCAAGCAAGCCCCTCAATATTTTATTACATTTTTAGACCTAATAACTTTGACTTAACTTAAAACTTTTATAAAATATGTCAATTTTCAATTCTAGACTCAAATACCACCATATGATTTCAAGTTTAAATACTCCATCGACGTCAACTTAATCGTGTCGCATCAAAATCTATGGCAGTTCACTTTAAACCTATTCTATTTTTACTAGTCCTATGGGAACCGAGTTCATAAATCTAGCACAAGACAACTGATTAGCGTTGTATAAATAGAACAAGTACACGTAGAATATGGGGTGTAACAAGGGCACAAAATAATTTTCAAGCTTTACCTCATAATCTTTGAGGTAGTCTGGCTGCCTTTCTCCCTTACTGATCTTCTCGTTGCTTGATGTTCACCATCTTCTTCCCCAAAAATATTCTGACTTGGAGATAGACTTTCTACCTCTTCATTACTAGGTGCTGGCCCATTTACTTCAGGAAATAATAGGTCTAAATTATCTTGATCATCTCCAAGAACTACAACCCTTTGAGCAGAAAATAAGGATGACACTTCATGAAATACCACGTCCCTAGAAATGGTAAACTTATTTGTCTTTAGATCCATGCACCTCCAACCCTTCCTATAAGAATTATAGATAAAAAAAATACACATTTTCTTGCTTTCAGATCAAGTTTGGTTCTATTAGTTCTGGGAACATGAAAATAACACACAAAACCAAAACTCGAAAACAGTTCACATTTGGCTTCTAACCATATAGAATTTTGAAAGGGGATTTTTTTGTTCCTGGCCAAGGAGGCAACCTATTTATCATATGGCATCCACATTTAATAGCTTCCCCCAAATATCTTTAGGAAGAATCTTGTCATGTAACCATGAAAGACAAACTGAAGTAAGATAGGCAAGCTTTCTTTCTGCAACTCCATTCTGTTGAGATGTATCTACACATGTCATTTGAAGAACAATTCCATTATCATGACAGTACTAGAAGAAGTCATCTGACATATATTCTCCGCCATTATCCCTACGAAGAAATTTTATCTTCTTCTCTAACTCATTCGAAAAAACATCTTTGAACTCCATAAACTGGATAATGTTTCACTCTTTTCTTTCAAAAATTTTACCCAAGTGAACCTTGAGTGATCATCCACCAAAACCATAACATAGCAATGCCCTCTATAACTTGGTGTTCATGTTGGTCCCATCAAATCTGTATGAACCAATTCAAACATCGTGGTTCTCTGATGACCTTTTGAAGGGAAGACGATCAATGTTATTTTCCATATTGGAAACCTTGACAAATCACATCTTCACGTACAATCTTCAAAGTTGGAAGTCCATCTACCAATTTTTAAGAAGATATTTGTTGCAATATTTGATAGCCTACTTGACCTAACCCATCATGACAAATTGCGACATTATCAGTTTGGCTTATTTTATTCACATAAGCTTCACTTGCTGACATAATAAACAAAGATCCTTTTTTTGCATGTAAAAATGACATCATCAGATACTTCTTTTACATTTACAAAAGAATCTTCACATCATTAGGACTACACAATACATAGTTTTCAGAATTATTAATTTGAGGATTTCAAACTAGATTCTTCATAAAACCTAGAACATGATAAACATCCTTCAATTTGATACTTTTGTATTTCTCACCAGCAACCTCATTCTTCACAACACCTTCTTTTTCTACTGGCTATGTCGAGTTATCAGCTATGATAATGACTTGATCTCCATGATGATCTCGCATCTCTAACAATAAAGAATCATCTCAGCTACATGATGTGAGCACGCTAAATAACCAATCCACTCTTCTCTCTTATTATTGTTGGCATAATTGACAAAATCTTGTGATAACTTTTGTTTAACTACTTTGATGCTAAAATGTTGCTCCTTTTTCATTTGTTCATCTCCTTCATTGGTACACGTGACATTGACTTTGAAAAGTTTTACTCCACAATTTTTCTTGATGTGGCCAATTTTTCAACATCTGTAGCACTTTTTGTTGTTGTGTGGATTTCCACCTTTTTCTGTTCTTGTTTCATCCTCTTTAGTTTTGTTCCAAGTTGATGCATTCTTCTTGTTCGACTTTCTTTTAGAAAATAGAACTTTATCATATTCAAGGTTCTTAGCCATTTGTTTAGATAAGGCTTATTGATTAGAAATCATGTTCTCCAACTCTTCAATACATGGTTGTTGCGGCCATCCTTGAACAAAAGTTATTAAAGGACCGTATTCCTTTTCTAATTGACGAATAAGATAGTGTCGTAGGAGTTACTTGCTAATGTTCTCTTCTGGATCAATCTCCAAAATTTCAATAAAAATACCATTAACTCACAAAAAGTAATATGAGATTGACATACCTCCCTGTTGAAACATTGCCAACTCATTCTCCAAAAGTTATAGCGTTGTTGTATTTTTCTTAGTAAAGAGCCTTTTGAGCGTGTCCAAAACTTCTTCTGGAGAGTTAACATCACAAACATGATCAAGAAACTCCTTTCTAATAGAATTCCTCAAAGTGAAGAGAGTTTTCCACACTTGATCTTCAATTTCCGTTGTGATTCAGTATTCTCATAGTATCAACTAGGATTATTGAACCAGTTCCTACAATCAAATTCCATAGATCCCGACCTTGAAGGTGTGCTTCCATACACATGCTCCAGTACATGTAGTTAGTTCCTACAGGTTTTTCAATTTCATATTGAGTTTCCTTCATTTGATGCATCCATTGCTACACACAACAAAATCTTTCCCTTCACACTTTCAAACTTCTCCAACAGGACAAAGTGATAGATAAGAAGACTGAAACGAAAAAAGTTCCTCCTTCAACCTGGATCTTGATACCCAAAAAAAAAGAGCCCGGAAAAGTAAAGAAGGACAGAGAAGTAAACAATCGAAAACTCTTCTTAATACAAAATATAGTTTCTGAATTACAAAAGAAAACATAGTGTTTATTAACTCTGTATTTGCTGACTCCTACTTACAATATGACTCCTAACTTATACTGTTTTTACTAAACCAAACAAACTCCTTAACTTACTCCTAAAGTTCGTAACTTTCAGGGCACTTTCTAACCCTGTTTTGACTTGGTAAATGCAGTAAATAAATAACACAGTAAGTTGAACTAATTTCTTACATGTCTTTGTAACATCTCATACTTCGAAAAGCCAAACAATTTAAACATAAGTTTCTAGTTTTGGTTCTAGTTCAAAGAACCATAAGTTTAAGCACATAAAGAGTTAGGTGGCCCGTGATGTATCAAATCAATGGTCTTTGAGTCTTCTTTCTAACACAACCGAGTTTGCTATACTTACACTTTTATTTGAGGCATATTAGCCTCATTAATACTTTGCCCTAATAAATAAGAATAGTTACATATTATTTTGCTTTGTTAATCCTGATAACGCTCAAATGTACTCTTCAAAATTAATTCAAAGAGATATCAATCATTTCCATTAAAAAAAACAACTAAGAGCCGAGTCGAATCCCATAGAGGATGGTATAATGTAGAAAATTCTAACAAGAAATATGAATGGTAAATTCATTTATTTGTAGTATGGGGTGGATGATTCCACCAATTTCATAAAAGGATTTGGTTATCAGTTATCACACTTAAACTGAAATTTTGGAAATTTCAAGAAATAGCAAGCATTATAGGGGTGCGGGGATTGGAAATCAATGTCACATAGGGGTAATATTGTTGCTCTATAGTATGAACATGAATGAATAGCTTGGGTCATCTTCTATGACACTAATGCTCTTTCGATCTCATAGAATACTTGCATAAAATCTGTTTTTGGTCTCATCTACATGGTATACTAGACAACAGAATATCTTACTCTATTCTCTCTTTTGATGCAGAAATAGGGAAAATAGATCAAACCCATAACCTCTATTTTCAAGCAAGTTACATACATCAAACCTAAATTTCTAGTATTAGACTAACTATCCACTCCAACCAATCTCTTTCCAGCATCGATAACAGATCGGAAGTAGAAATTAGTTTTGCAATATTAATCCATAAATAAACCCTATTCTAATTAGCCAAATTCATGTATGAACAATAACAAAACATAGCACAACATAATACCACTACATCAAATCAACACCCAACCCCATAATGCACCGCTAGATCTTGGGGTTTTATCCATCTAGCACAAATACCAAAGAAATTATACCTTTCACGAAAGTAACCATGTGTAACATGAGATTAATCAATTACAAGAAAAAAACATTTTGGATTAAACTTCAATTTATCAGTTTAAAGAATAAAGTTGACTGATCCCCAAAACTAGGAAGTGTTCTTCACAAGGTAAAGTGTTTCTCTCTGTACAATAGTCAAAATTTTTCTCAAGTCTTTCCAGTTTTCCTTATGTGAAATCCTTCTTTCTCTCTTCTTTAGGTTATTTATAATTTTCCAAAATTTGGCCTAAAACTCAATAGCTACTCATTGGATGACATTAGTCTGGCTTATCGATCAGAATGGGTGGATCTTCGTTTCTCTCTAAGTCGCCTTTCTCTTAATCTAGGCTTCAAGTGTTTGAACCTCATTTTGCGAGCCCATTTAAGTCTTCCTTTCATACTTGGCATATCATTGAGTATTAATGCTTATCGTGACCAATGAAACTACTTCCGATTCAAGTGTCTACGATCGTCGATAGTATAGTAACCCAATTGAAAGCCAACTGAAAGTTGGGGTCGTGTCCCAAGGGAGTGGTATTGAAAATGAGTAGCTAAGTAGAATTTCATTCTATTTTGTCGTAGATAATGAAATTAATGATTAAAAATATTATAAATTAAGGGGGTGACATGAAAGTGTCAAATATCAGGGGGAGGTGTCATAAGTAGTAAAAACAACAAAATAAACAAGAAAACTAAGTAACAAAAGAGGAAATTCTTTGGATATGACCGCAATCAGGTCAATCTAAATTGTTGGGTTCATGCTTTTAATAATAGATTTGTAAAAAAATAATGACTAGGCTAAGCTTTATGTGGAAATAAGTTCTCTCTCAAGAAACTTACCCCGTTTCAAATGAGTTCCTCTCGGACACTCATTCGCCGCATGAAGACCAGCCTACGCCTTACCCCACTTACTCTCTCGAGCTGAGTGTTTTAGCATATAGGACTAGGTCTCACCCTCTCAGGTTGAGCCTCAAGTCGACCATTCCTTAGGCCATCAATATAGTGGTCTTGGTTTAGTGACTTCTCTCTCGAGCAAGCTGAAAATACATGGGTGAACTTGTATTTGCAACTACAAATCCATTAAATTAAACCACAACCACTAGACTAAATGTCACGACTCAACCCACTGGGGTGTGCGGGCACCTACTCTAACACGTACGTAGGAGAACCGTCATAACCCAACAACTAGAAAACATGCAGAACTTAAAGAAAATCAAGGCAAGTTAAGACAGTTTAAGAATTAACCCATTCGAAATATAACTTTACTAAATAATACAAAAATAGTTTACCGATCCCCAAGGACCTAGTCTGACAAATACAAGAGACATCAAGAGTATAACAGGATCAATTAAACAAAAGACACAACTTCCACCATGCAGAATGAAAAGTCGAAGCTGCTGGATGATTTCGTCGTATTTACTTAAGGAAACATCACCAATCCTACATCCAAACTATGTCAAAAAGACATAGCAAGAGTAGTATCAGTACAACCACACGTACTGGCAGGCATCATCGGTCAATATGACGCCCACCTCATAATTTATGAACATAATAATAAAAGATCATTTCTAGACCCCTTGCTTCTCCACCCGTAGTCTTTTCTTAGAACGCCCTCCAATTTCTTCCTATCTTTTTCCTACGAGGTTACAACATAAATACGCTAACCACCTTGTATACTACAAGTACCGCTTCCACATATAAGGTTCCAATAGATCATAACATAAACATACTAACCACATTCTATACTACCAGTAACACTACCATACTTAAGATTCTGATAGATCATAACTTAAGCATACTAACCACATTGTATACTACGAGTAACACAACCAGACTTAAATTCTGATAGATCATAGCTTAAACATACTAACCGCATAGTATACTCCGAGTAAAACTACCACACCTAAAGATTCTCATTGATCATAGCTTAAAACCCCCAACACGTAGATATATATACACACCTCACAAAAATAGACATATCATATTTCACCATACACATTTTATCTCAAGTATTTGGACTTCTCATGGGACCCAAAGTCGAATTGTTAGCATGTCGGAACGTGGTAATCCAATCTACATTTATGCCGAAACATTGCAAGTTATCCTAGTTAGAGTGCCGGAGTGTGGCAGCCGATCCCAATTAGTATGCCGAAATGTGGCATCCGATCCCAATCACAAATTCGAATATCACATGAAATCACACATTCAAGTCATGATTTCATTATATCGATATTGACATATCTCTTTTGAATATGTAAGACCATTGTTGCAAAATGTATACATATACAAGTATCATTGAAGAAAAACACGTGTATATCACACCTTCATAGAAACACAAACATCACCTAGTCACATACTTAATTACATATGGGTTCCCCTCGATTTCTCCTTACGTAATTACACGAGTCCAAATGCTAGTTCTTCATCACATAGTTTCATTACTAGTAATTTTTTACCCTGACTACAACTCCTTGCCACCATTATACCAAAACCTAACAAGAAACCCATTCAAGAACACAAAATAGGAACATCGACCGATTACCATCTCAACACAACACTAACCCCATAACCATTTAATTATAGCAACTGTACACAGAATTTGCTTGGTGCACGAAAGTATAGACATACCTCATAATGTTAAATTCATATATTACATGGTAAGCATGGCTTTATAAGTACTTTACAAAAAAACCTAACCTACCTGGGAGCCAAACAATTTGTATGGAGCTTTGGATTTGTTTCATGCTTTTCTGGATTTGTTATGGTGAATTTGGCCAAGATATCGCAAGATTCCGCTATCCCATTCTTGAAAGTTCCCTCTCCTTTCCCAACTTGAAATAATTTTTTTGGAGTTTCTAGGGCAATTTACGACCTATTAGGTTATTTTAGAAAGATGGAAAATAAGAATTTCTCATGAACTCAGATTCTGCCTCGCTAATCCCGCTATAGCGGGGTAAGTTTCCTGTTCAGCGCCACTACGCTAGCGATAGCTATCCTGCCGCAGAACAGATTCCGAAAATTTTGCGAAACTTTTCTCTTCTCAAATAATGATGGTGCGGGTCGTTACACAAAATCACTATTAAACTACATTTAATCTACAAACAAGGAAAACCCAACAACAATATTAACCCATATATTTTAAATCACACCCCAAAAATGAGGGGTTTTAGAAACTCATCAAGAAATATTAATTATACCTTCAATGAAGCTGGAATCAAATGGGTATAAGAAATAAAGAATAATCAAGGAGCCCACTTCCAAATCGAAGGAAAAGAGAAACTTTCTTCTTATAGTCTTCAAAAATCCTTACAAAACTTGAGAGTAAAATATAAACCTTACTAAGAAAATATGATATTGTTTGTTTCTATGTTGGAATTCTAAGAAAAGGATCCTCCATTTAAAAACTACACTCTATTATTAGTACTTATAGGTTTCATATATGTGCTGCAGCGGATCATTCAACGAGTTTAGTGAGAATCGCCGAGGGACACGATGATACACCGATTAGTGAAGTCCATCGACTTCTAATACATCCTTTAGCATCATTATACTTTGGTTCAGTGGATGCTGAGACACTACTAAGCGGAACTACTCGGTAATGTGCTGACTGCTCCTCTCTTACGTCAATTTGACCGTTTTATTTGTGGCTCAACACAATGGAACAAAAGGTGGAATCAATTCCTATCGGCGAAGCTCAGGCTTTCAATTCTTCACTTTTTCAGCCTTTTTTCTCCTTTTTGCGACATAGTGTCCATGCTTTCCTTGAATCCTCAATTACCTATACTTAAGAGGTTTCATCCGATATTGAGATAAAATTAGAATTTGAGTACACTATTTCTATTAAAATATGGCCCTAAATGAGTCCAATCTGTAGACTCATCAAGTATCACCTTAGTTTGCTTTTCAAGCCTTTAATTTTTCTCTTTGCATTGTTGCTTTCCGCGAGGGTCAACAAGTTTACCCTTCTCTTTCGTCTTGTCGAATTTTATTTTGGAGTTCGTCGACTTGCCCCAATCAATGCAAGTATTGTGCACTTTAAATTTGGGAGACGTCATAACTATTAGGTGATTTGTCTTTCTTGTTTTATGATAAACACTGTTTTATTCATTCATCCTTGCCTTGTCCTTTAGCCTTCATAGATGCAGATCATCAAAATATATTAAGAATATGACACAATTTGGCAATGAGGAAACTAATTTTTGAGATAAATAGGCCTCAAATGAGTGAAAATATATCACTGTCATGACGCAGGGTACCCTTTATATGTGACATGGCGTACAAGATCCCCAGAGGCCTCATACAAACCACTTAGCTTTCATAACATAAGATAATAAAATTTAGTGGAAATTTAAAACATTTTCACCACAATCAAAGTCTTTATAAAACGAAGCAAAATTCTAATACAGTTTATCTCAAACCATTTAAAACATAAATTTCTTTGTGACACAACCCATACAATAGTTTAAAACATAAAATGAAAGAACATAAGAAAATGGTGTCTATATCCTAAAATTCTACGAGTACTCACCAATCTTCGATCTGTGCTTCTACTAAATCCTAGCCACGGGGATGAGAGTCAATATGGCCAAATGTTACATTTGAATAAGAAATGTAGGAAAGAGTATGCGTTGGTACAACATGTATTAAATATGATAGCTTGCATGAGTATCAACATAAACATAAGAGTTAGACAATATAAGTCATAAGTATAATCAATGCACATAAATCACCATAACATAAAAGGTATATTTTATAAGTAACCTCAAAACATACTTAACTAAGACATGGGTAATCCTCCACTAGTCTCACTCATCATAGTAGGCCACCTTGGAAAATTCTACAAGCTCATCATCTATCATGATCATCTTTAGATTATCTTTTATGGACATGTGGAAATCACCTTCTTGCCTTCTTATAAAGGCTTATGTGTGACTACCTTTCGCCTTACTTAAAGTCTAAGAGGTAGTTGCCTTTTGCCTTTCTTATATGATCACATATATCCACCACCATGTCCATCTTATGGGATCATAGGTATTCTCCTCCATTCCCAATTATCATACGAAACAGGTATTTGCCTCCACATCATTTCGTTATAAGATGCGGGTATTCACCTCCACATATTTCAATATAAGATACGGGTATTAACCACCACAGATTTTATCATAAGATATGTGTATTCACCTTTCATATATTTTTGTAAGGGATCATGGGTAGTTGCATCGATGTCTAACATTAGGGAATAAGGGTAGTCGTGTCACGACCTAGGGGTACACCCTAGAAGTAACACAGCGTACTCGACCACAAAGGAGATTCATATAATCCGTTATCATTCATAACGTAAGATATAAGAAATAATGCGGAATTCTTTTAAAAAAACTTTTATCCGTACAATCAAAGTCTTTTATAAAAGCTAGAGGAAGTCTAACTATTCTCAATTATCCATATAATACAATCTTTGAATCCACAATAGGGTCACAATTGCCTTGAATAAATCCAAAAATGAACGTACTAGAAAGAAACTACTAATGACTTATATGTCCTCGAATCTTGAGGACTCACCACAAAGCTAGGAGAATAGTCGATCCAAACTTGAACTAGTAGAGGATCAGTTTAAGAACTAGAACCTACATTGCGTGAAAAAATAGAAAATATTGGTTAGTTGAAAAATGCACTAAGTATGATAATCATGCAAAAATCATGCTAAAACAGACATTTTAATTGAAAACCATGCTATATGCCATGTTTTAGAAGCATCATGACCTCTAGAATAAAATCATAAGTCACAAACATGTTCATCATATAAGTCATTATAACATAATAAAATAATTCCATAATAAACCCTAAATTGTACTTGTGCAATGCATAGATAAAGATATCATAATCCCGTCCATACTAAGTAACTCTTTTAAGTCAACATAATTCATACTTATCGTTGTTTATTATCATTTTTAGTTTATACTCATTGACAATTAAATCATCACATTTACTATGTCATATAAAGGAAATCAACTCTTAGAAACAATCCACATTAGGCGTACTTCATTTTATAAATCAACATAATATATAGGAACATACCATAACTACTCTCAAAGCCTGCTTGTGAAATGCATCGATGAAGTCTCATACCCCCACCCACACTAAGAAGTACATTCTTGAGAAGCTACAATTCATTATAATTCATTGACGGGGGAGGGGTGAGCCTTAACCGACATAGACCATGTGAGCAAATCATGGAATCCGGTATTACTCACACTGAAAAGAGTGTCCTACTTGTCTAATATAGAACCATTAACACTTAGCTTAGGTAGATACACTATTTAATAAAAAGCTTAGGTAGATACACTATTTAATAAAAAGCTTAGGTAGATACACTATTTAATAAACTATAAGGTAACATAGTTTATGGGAGATTTCTACTAGATACACCGCCTCAACTCATGTCTGAGCATCCATCTCAAGAGATATCTACTAGATACCATGTCTCAACTCACGTATGAGTATCCATCTCAATCAATTCCCACTTGGTGCTTAGCATTATTCCACACAGAGTACTTAAAATTCATCAATTACTTAAATACATTGTTTATGGGATAAATAGAATGTTGCTAGATACCCCACTTAAACTCACATGAGGGCACCCATCTTATCCCAACGTTCATTCATAACATAACTCCAAGACTCAATAATAGAGAAAAACCTTTCAACCTAGAATCCCCATATCGTGAGAAAACCTCCCACAACATGTCATTATCATTGTTGATTGTATAATCGAGAATAACCTTTCAATCAACACAACAATTACATCATAGTCATAACCATATTATTTTCAAAGTATTCATAAAACATGTACATAAACATCTTCATCATACATAATTATCATAATTTTCCCATTCAATGACCATGAATAATAATTCACCAACAAATGTAGAATTACTACATTAAATATGGATGATATCATCATCAATTAGTAGAATTACTATTAGAATAATCTCTTGGTATTCTTCTTTCTACAATTCACCCACATCACAAGTTCACAAATCATGGACATGGGGGTTTCATGGGTTCATGGGGAAATTCACCATAATTCAACCATAAATTATCAATTCAATCATAATAGATCATAAATCAACCATTAAAAATGTTTTTGAAAAGAACCCATAACATTGAAGTCAAACCCTAACTTTTGAGGAATTCACTAGTTTAGAAATTGAGTTTCGAAGGGCTCCACAGATGAAAGTTATCCATGGATGAAGGACTACCATACCTTAGATATGAATCCCAATGAAATTTGTGTAAATTTTTTATTTTCAAACCCTAGATTCAACCTCCCTTTTCTTCTTCTTCTTCTTCTTCTTCTACTACTACTACTACTACTACTACTACCACCACCACTACTACTACTACTACTACTACTACCACCACCACTACTACTACTACTACTACTACTTCACGTTCTAGAGAGAAATAATTTGGGAAAGATGAACTTAGGGGTTTTCTTTTGGATTCCAGGAGAATGAATCTATTTGACAAATTTTAAGAGTGGATGCTTATATTCTTTACTAATTAAGGAGTAAAACGACTTAGTCTCAAATTAGGAAAATAACAAAAGACCTACTGCTGCACCCTGCGGCTCGCCAAGGGAACTTGGCGACTCGCCAAATGTTCCCTCAGCTAGCCTAATGTCACATCTAGGGAGCACCCCCTAGAAGTAACTAGATTCGTGGTCCTCTACGATGACTAAGACTAACCTCTTAGCATTCGTCATTACAATTCATAGGTTAAAAACATGGAAAAATGTAAAAGTAATCATCTCTACTACTTCATGAGGTTTACTTAGACATCTAGCTTACACATAATATATTCATATCGAGTATACATAGAACCTTCTTATAAGAAGAATACATAGTCTTCTACTTTTATGTCTTATATATATAAGATACATAACATATCTTACAATGGATATCTCATATTAAACCGTCTAAACAAGAGTATAACAATTGGGCATCTCTCTTACATCAATACCAATAAAGCCACATATAGGCTATACAATCATAGTACTCAATCAAAAGAGAATG
This sequence comes from Solanum pennellii, assembly GCF_001406875.1. Taxonomy (NCBI): domain Eukaryota; kingdom Viridiplantae; phylum Streptophyta; class Magnoliopsida; order Solanales; family Solanaceae; genus Solanum; species Solanum pennellii. The sequence goes on along the minus strand of NC_028641.1, from coordinate 14,127,514 downwards.
AGCAAAGTATCTCTAAGACTAATCAAGATCAAATACTAGAAAGTGGAATTATCCCCGAAGTAGTGAGAACCTACCCAACTTGGATAATGAGAATCCAAGTCTTCTTCAACAGTCGTCACGAACCCTTCAACGACCGGAACCTAAAATATTGGGGGAAAATGGAGAAACGAGGTTAGAACATCACTTGTACTAAGTATAGGACCATATGCACATACAACATAGAAATCATGCTAAAAAGGGATATTTCATTAAATCATGCTAATTTACTTTGAAAAACCTTATGCATAATCAAGAACCAATACAAGTCAATAACACATCTTCATTAAGACAAGACCATGTACCTCACAAGACCAACAATACTAAGTCTAGTCTAATCAACATGCATTTCAACATAAGTGAGTACATAATCAAAACCACTTTATCATCAAGTTATAGTATCAACGAGCATGTATAAGAGTTCGTTAAATCATAACTAAAGCAAGACCATTACTCATGAACCCTCATTAAGTCTACTAGTGCAATGACTAAGAAAGGCCCCATAACCTCACCCAACCAAGTAAACCCAACAAGAACCATAAGCTATGCCCACTTCACATACTATATCATTTAGAGTAAACATCATCATACTTTAACAATGGAGACCAACCACATGTTTAAGTGAAACGAACATCACATAATGTTATTAAGATATAAGATAAACATATACATATCATTTACATTTATAAGCATATAAGCATATAAGAACATCTTTCCAAGACTCCCCTCAATTCTAACTAGTGCAATGTATAGGTAGAGTCCTATATCCCTACCTAGACTAAGTCAAACCCCTCAAGTCATCCTATATAGAGTCTTCTTTATTACTTTATTTTACTTTCGGGAAAATCTTGCCATAACCGACATAGACCACATGAGCCAATGTTGAATCTGGTGTCATGGAACACTACATCGAAGGAAGGTGGATTACTTGCCAAGGTAGTACAAAAATATGAACATAGCATCTACACAGATCCACTAGCTAGTATTCCTGTAGGGGAAACATAGTTCAAAATTTAGGAGATATAGTTGGAATACTCTTTATGCTACATGTATTATAGTCTCCAATCTCATAAGTACATTAGTGATCCTACCTTCCCTATTTGGGAATGGACACTCCTCACTCTAGTTCACTCAGTGCTAAGCTAAAGTCTCTTTTGAAATGTCTTTCATTAATAATCATAACTTAGTTTAGGTAAGAGGGTCTACCCATTATATATTCATAGTCATAGCTCAATAGGAATCGCATGAGAACACCTTTCATTACAACCTTCATATGTGAGATTAGCACATTAAAATCATTATATCCTTGTAAGGCACATAGGTACTTCATCACAACCTTATATCACCACATCTTAAGCATAGTCTCACAATCACATAATCAAGACATTTCAGTTCAGTATCATATAAACCCTAATCAATCTTATCACAAAGTATACTTCAATGCAACTTCATCACTAAACACAAGTAATCATAATTAAAGTAAAGGTTTGAGATTACAAGACTTACTCGAATATCCTTCGAAAGACATTACCAAGGTTTTACCATCAACCATACAATTCAGCCAATCAATGGGTTTAATATCATCACACAATAGTAATTAACAGAATAACGAAGTCAATTGAAACACTAGATAACAATTCATCACTAGTTCATAGCCTAGGCTTAGGGACTTAGGTCAAATTCATGATCTACTTCACAACCTAGGTTAATTAATCAAGAACTAGAATAATTGTATTACAATACATCATAATATATTCATAATTATCTAAAGAATTCATAAAAAAAGTAACTTAGAAGATTAATTTCGTAATAGAAGAACGCCCACATGGAACTCATCTTTTTTAAATCAATTTTGGAAGAACCCTTTGGGGGAAAGAATCCCAAAGATAAAAGGAATCTCATACCATGTTAATTGATGGAGAATGATGAAGAAAAATCCCCTTTATTTAAGACCTTAGAACTTTACCTAGCCTTCAATGGAGTTCTTGTTTTTGTTGGCAGAGAGAAAGAAGAGAGAAGGAAGAGCAATTGGGTTTTGGGAATTATGAGAGTTCGGTTTAGTTTAATCAAGTTTGGGGTATTTATAGAAGTATTAGCTAACTTAATTAGACCTCCCTTAAACCCTAACTAATTAAATAACCACCTAATTAATTAATTTAACTAACCTAAAATGTGGCAGCAACCATTGACCTGACCGTCGAGACCCCAACCTACGGGTCAAGGGTCAGTCGACGACCAATCTCCCTTCCGTGCTGCTCCTCCGTCATTTTGGTCAGAGAGTTTCTGAAATGGACCCTTGTAAAAAATGTCTAAGTGACCATCGATTCCTCATCGATTGGCCTACGCCTCGTGGGTTTGCAACTGTCGATGGCACTGTCGTTTGACAGCTTTTAGCCAAACAAGAAGGGTCCTTCTCAAGGACCTTGTGGTTGGTCCTTGGGGAGTGGTACCCAGATGTTTCAACTATAAACCAACTATAATACGTGTTAGACACCTTCTTACCAAATTTCTTCATTTTCCGACTATTAAAACCTTGTCCAATAGACTAAGGCACTCTAGCACCTGTTGAACTAGTTTCCGAATGTCATGGACGTTCCTTGATGTTTTTATTCTAAGTCTTCCTAAATGTCTTATACACATTATATTTGACCTTAAAACAGTGTTACAACTCTTGAACTCTTATTTTAGTCTCTAAATTAGGATTTAGACTTGAGGAGTACTGCAATATCCACCTCCCCCTAGGAACATTCGTCCTCGAATGACACTAAAATTCATTAAACTCAAGATTAGAAGCCCAACCAACAACAACATGTCAAAACATGGGTTATAATTCAAATCAACATAACTACATGACCTTTTTCACAATGCAACTCAAAATATCAATTTCAACTCATAAAAATTCAACATCCACTACATGTTTATTCACTTATGCCAAAGAATTCTTCAACACATATCATTATGCTCAATGCAACTAATGAAGGCACAATATACCAAAATACACCACATAAGTTTAAATTAATAAAAGAGCCTTTTCTTAGAAACTTTTATTTCAAAAGGCACAAATCACTGTAAGTCACTGTAATAAAGCATAAAATTCACTATTTGATCAAAATTCACAGCAACTTCAACTAAACATAATATTATACTGTAAATAGGAATAACCTTAGTTATCAAATAGATGAGGGTAACGGGACTTCATGTCGACCTCGGCCTCCCATGTTGCACCCTCAACTAGGTGGTTCTTCTATAACACTTTTACGCAAGCCACCTTCTTGTTCCTTAATCTCTTTACTTGTCAATCAAAGATTTCAACCGAAAACTCCTCATAAGAGAGGTTCTCTTGAACACCTAAATTCTCAATTGAATGAATAGACTTGGGATTACCTATACACTTATTAACCGTGGAGACATGGAACACCGGATGAACCGAAGCTAACTCACTAGGTGACTTCAACTCATATGAAACCTTACCAACCATTTGCAAGATTTCATAGGGACCCACATAACGAGGACTCAATTTCCCTTTCTTGCCAAATCTCACCACCCTTTTCAATGGTGAAATTTTTAGATACACTGTATCACCTTCTTCAAATTCTAAATCCCTCCTCCTATGGTCGGTATAAGACTTTTGCCGACTATAGGCTGTTTCCAAGCGATTCCTTATCATATGAACTTTCTCAAAAGTCTTACAAACCAAATCCGTACCCAAAAGTGAAGACTCACCCACTTCAAACCATCCAATTGGAGACCTATATCTCCTTCCATACAAGGCCCCAACAGGAGCCATAGATATAGATAAACAGTAGCTATTGTTATAGGAAAATTCAACCAAAGGCAAGTGTTTATCCAAATTTCCCTTGAAGTCAATTATACAAGCTCTAAGCATATCCTCAAGGGTTCGAATAGTACGTTTTGCTTGACCATCCGTTTGGGGATGAAAAGCGTACTTAGCTTTACCTTGGTACCCAACCCTTTTTGAAATAACCTCCAAAATCTCGATGTGAATTGTAAACCCTTATTTGATATGATGGACAACGGAATACCATGGCAACACACAATCTCATCTATGAAGATCCTTGCATAATCCTCCATCGAGTATGTGGACTTGACGAGAATAAGATGAGCTTATTTGGTCAACCTATCCACAACCACTCATATGGATTCATGTTGATTTTGTGTCCGAGGATACCCTACTACGAAGTCCATATTAATATCTTCCCACTTCCAAGTTGGAACTTGGATTTCTTGGAGTAAATGACCCGGCTTTTGGTGTTTGACTTTCATTTGTTGGCAATTTGTACATTTTGTAACAAATTCGCTATGTCCCCTTTCAAGCCTTCCAACCAAAACACTTCTCTAAGGTCATGATACATCTTTGTAGAACCTGGATGAATGGAATAACGCGAACCATGACCTTTCTCAAGAATCCGGTTTCTCAAGTCATCAACCTTGGGCACACATAACCTTCCTTGATACCTCAATACACCATTCTCCCCTAAGGAGACTGACACATTAAGATTAATAAGAACTTATTTCTTAAAATCCATCAATGATTGATCAAGGGGTTGTTTAGACTTCATGTCAACCACCAAAGATGATTTGGAGTTATGGTGTACCATAAAGCCACCATCTTGAGAATCGTGCAATCTAACACCTAATCTAGCCAACCTATGTACATCTTTCACTAGGTCTTTCTTGGCTTCTTATACATGAGACACACTTCCCATGGTCATACGACTTAGAGTATCCGTAACGACATTGGCCTTTTCGGGGTGGTAGAGAAAACTCATGTCGTAATCTTTCAACAATTCCAACCACCTTCTTTGACGGAGATTCAACTCCTTTTGAGTAAACACATATTGAAGACTCTTGTGGTTGATATAAGCATCAACATGGACACAATACAAATAATGCCTCCATATTTTTAAGGCAAATACCAAGGCCGCTAACTCAAGATCATGAGTTGGATAATTCTTCTCATGCACCTTAAGTTTTCTAGAAGCATAGGCTTTTATTTCCCATTTTACCTAAGCACACACCCTAAGCCTAATCTAGATGCATCACAATATAAAACGAAGCCCTTGGTACCTCCGGTAGAGTCAATACCGGAGCAGAGGTAAGCCTCTCTTTCAAAATTTAGAAGCTTCTTTCACATGTCTCTGACCATTCAAATTTCACACTCTTTTGGGTCAAGGTAGTCAAGGGAGATGCAATGGACGCAAAACCATCCACTAACCTCCTATAGTATCTCGCTAGACCCAAAAATCTCCTAATGTCAATTAGAGTCAATGGTCTAGGCCAATTCTTGACCGCCTAGGTTTTCTTTGGATAAACCTCAACCCCCTCATTAGAGATGATATGACAAAGAAATGTGACGGACCTCAACCAAAACTCACATTTTCTATACTTTGAAAATAGTTGGTTCTCCTTAAGTACTTACGACTCCACCCTTAATAGTTCATGTGTTCACCCTAATTTTTTGAATATAGAAAGATGTCGTCAATGAAGACTGACAAATGAATTAAGGTAACTTCAAACACCCTATTCATGAGGTCCATAAATGCCGCTGGGGCATTAGTGAGACCAAAGGACATTACTAAGAACTCATAATAGCCATATCTAGTTCGAAATGCCCTTTTTGGTATATACTCGCTGTCACCCTAAGTTGGTGATACCCCGATCTCAAGTCAATCTTGGAAAAATAGCTTTCCCTTGGAGTTGATAGAACAAATTATCAATACGAGGGAAAGGATACTTGTTCTAAATAGTGACTTTATTGAGTTGGCGATAATCAATGCACATTCTAAGGGACTCATCCTTCTTTGTCACAAATAAAACCAGCGCACCCCATGGAGAAATATTAGGTCTAATGAAGCCTTTGTATAGTAAGTCTTTGACTTGAGCCTGCAACTATTTCAATTCGGCCGGAGCCATCTGATAAGGAGGAATTATAATGGGGTTGGTATCCGGTAGTAAGTCAACCAAAATTAATTTCGTGTTCGGGAGGGATTCTGGAAGATCATTAGGAAAGACCTCCAAAATTTCCCTTACTAGGGGGACTAACTCAAGTGAGGATTTTTCGAGTCTAAATCTTAGACTATTGCAATATGGTATAAATACCCTTTTGAGATTATTTTACAAGACTTAATACAAGAGATGATATGACCCCCTTCCACTCTAAAATGGATTCATTTGGAAAAGTGAACTTAACAATTCTTGTTTAACAATCAATGGAAGCAAAACAATTATGCAACCAATTCATTCCTAAAATGACATCAAAGTCGACCATATCAAGTTCTACTAACTCAACATGAGTAATTATATTGGGAAACATTATAGGATAATTTTTATATACCCTCTTTGCAACCACCGACTCACCTACCAGGGTAGTTACCATGAAAGGTTCCTTAAGTATATCGAGTAAAATATCAAACTTCCTAGCTATCAAGGGAGTAACAAAAGATAATGTAGCTCCTAGATCAAGTAAAACATATACATCTATAGAGAAGACTTGTAACATAAGGGTCACCACATCAAGAGAACTCTCTTGTTCACCCCTTCAGCGATGTGCATAAAAGAGATTCTTCTTTGGAGTATCCTTAGTAGAACCACTAGCTTGAGCTTGCCCGCTCCCTTTGTATTGCCCCTTCAAATTTGGGAAATACTTAACCTTGTGGTCACTCTTGCCACAACCAAAGTAATTGTTCGTCCCAACTAAGCAATCACCATAGTGCTTCTTGCCACACTTTCCACAAGTTGTTTTCTTTCTTGGTGATCTAGTACCTCTTCCCTTTTTTAGACTTAGGGTTAGACACCCTATCATCATGAGCCTTGGAATATTTGAAAGGAAATGTATTAGAAAACCTCTTTTTGAACCTAGACTTGTCTTGAATATTAAGCCTACCCTTAGAGGAACCACATTCATAAGACTTGGCCTTCTTGGCCTCCCTACTTTTCCTCTTTACCCTAGTTTCTTCTACTTGTTGGGCATGAACCATGAGAGGAGAGATATTCATATTATCATGAATCATAGACAAACGAGATTCTTCAACCAAGTTATCGATGACCCCGAAAGAAAATGACTCATCTCATCCCTTGTGTTTGAAATTAAGTATGGAGCATACTTGGACAACTTAGTAAATTCAAAGAGTAGTCAATTACAATCATACCTCCTTGGGGAAGGTTGATGAATTATTCCACCTTAGCTTTCCTCATATATCCAGGAAAGAACCTATCAAGGAAAGCCTTCTTGAAGATCTCTAAAGTCACCGGACCACCCCTTAGTGCCCTATTATCCCTTTATTGCACGTACCAAGTTTGGGCCAAATCCTTGAGTTGATAGGCCGCCAACTTGGCCTTCTCAATTGAGGTCACACCAATAGCATAGAGAATCTTATAGGCCTCGTTGAGAAAATCTTGAGGGTCCTCATCCGACCTCGACTAAAAGAACATAGGTGGATTCATTCTAGTAAAGTCTCTCAATCGCGAGGCCATAATGTTAGCATGTTGAGGAACTCGAGTTCCAGCCTCCCTATTCATTTGGGCAGTCATAGCTTGAACTTGAGAAGTGACGGCATAATCTTGAGAGGTCATGTCTTGAGTTAAAGTGAGAAAAGCCGCCCTTATATCTCTATCGGTCACCGGTGGAGGAAAATCCGGAACTTGATCACGCATAGAAACTTCTTCGAGTGGAGGCACTTGGTTGTCTTGATCTCCCACATTAGTCATTTCTTCCTCGAATCTTCTACCAGCTGCGCTTCAAGTATATATACCTATAATCACAATACAAGGTTTATGTGAAAGCACATAATAATACTCTAGAGGCACGACATAATACAAGGAGATGAGAGTTTCTAAGCATCACATAGTCTCCCATTCATAAGTGTGGCGCGGTTCACAATTATGAATAAGAATCTACATAGACATGGTTTACTGAGACATCATTTATAGGGATATTCAACCTCATGGTCTCATACCAAGTTTGTCACATCTGGGGAGCACCCCTAGAAGTAAGAGGAGTCATGGTCCTCTACGATAACTAAGACTAACCTGTTAGAATTCGTCATTACATTTCATAGGTTAAAAATTCAGAAAATTTAAAAGTTTTCATCTATACTACTTCATGAGGTTTACTTAGACCTCTCGCTTACACATAATATATTCATATCGAGTATACATAGACCCTCTTATAAGAAGAATACAGTCTTCTACTTTTATGGTACACACACACACACACACACACACACACACATACCAAGTTTGTCACATCTGGGGAGCACCTCTAGAAGTAACAGGAGTCATGGTCCTCTACGATAACTAAGACTAACCTGTTACAATTCGTCATTACATTTCATAGGTTAAATTCAGAAAATTTAAAAGTTTTCATCTATACTACTTCATGAGGTTTACTTAGACCTCTCGCTTACACATAATATATTCATATCGAGTATACATAGACCCTCTTATAAGAAGAATACAGTCTTCTACTTTTATGGTACACACACACACACACACACACACACACACATACCAAGTTTGTCACATCTGGGGAGCACCTCTAGAAGTAACAGGAGTCATGGTCCTCTACGATAACTAAGACTAACCTGTTACAATTCGTCATTACATTTCATAGGTTAAATTCAGAAAATTTAAAAGTTTTCATCTATACTACTTCATGAGGTTTACTTAGACCTCTCGCTTACACATAATATATTCATATCGAGTATACATAGACCCTCTTATAAGAAGAATACAGTCTTCTACTTTTATGGTACACACACACACACACACACACACACACACACACCAAGTTTGTCACATCTGGGGAGCACCTCTAGAAGTAACAGGAGTCATGGTCCTCTACGATAACTAAGACTAACCTGTTACAATTCGTCATTACATTTCATAGGTTAAATTCAGAAAATTTAAAAGTTTTCATCTATACTACTTCATGAGGTTTACTTAGACCTCTCGCTTACACATAATATATTCATATCGAGTATACATAGACCCTCTTATAAGAAGAATACAGTCTTCTACTTTTATGGTACACACACACACACACACACACACACACA
>NC_028641.1:14107562-14117881 GCF_001406875.1 Solanum pennellii | reverse complement strand
ATATATATATATATATATATATATATATATATATATATATATATTATATCCATGACATAGTCTTAAAACGAATGTCTCATATTAAAACATCTAAACAAGAGTATAATAATTGGGCATAACCCTTACATTAATACCAATAAAACCACATATAGGATACACAATTGTAGTACTCAAATGAAAAAGAATGAACAAAGTATTTTTAAGACTAATGAAAATCCAATACAAGAATGTGGCATTGTCCTAGAAGAGGTGAGAACCTTCCCAACTTGGAGAATGAGAATCCATGTCTTCTCCAAGAGTCGTCACGAACCCTTCAACGAACGGAATCTAAAATGTTGGGGAAAAAAAAGAGAAACGGGGTTAGCACATCACTTGTACTAAGTATAAGACCATATGCACATAACACATAGAAATCATGCTAAAAAGGGACATTTCATTAAAGCATGCTAATTTACTTTGAAAAGCAGTTTGCACAATAAAGAACCAATACAAGTCAATAGCACATGTTCATTAAGTCAAGACCATGTACCTCACAAGAGCAACAATAATAAGTCTAGTCTAGTCAACATGCATTTCAACACAGGTGAGTACATAATCAAGACCACTTTATCATAAAGTTATAGTATCAACAATCATGTATAAGAGTTCATGACATCATCACCAAAAATAGACCATTACTCATGAACCCTCATTAAGTATATTAGTGCAATGACTAAGAAAGACCACATAACCTCACTTAACCAAGTAAATCCAATAAGAACCATAAGCAATGTCCATTTCACATACTATATCATTTAGAGTAAACATCATCATACTTTGACGATGGAGATCAAACACATGTTCATAAGTGAAACAAACATCACATAATGTTATTAACATATAAGATAAACATATACATATCATTTACATTTATAAGCAAATAAGCATATAAGACCACCCTTCTAAGACTCCCCTGAAGGCTAACTAGTGCAATGTATAGGTAGAGTCCCATACCCCTACCTAGATTAAGTCAAACCCCTCAAGTCATCCTAGTTAGAGTCCACTTGATTATATCATTTTACTTTTGGGAACTTCTTTTCTGAACCGACATAGACCACATGAGTAAATGTGGAATCCGGTGTTATGGAATCCTAAACCGAAGGAAGGTGGACTACTTGCCAAGGTACTACCAAAACACGAACATAGCATCTATGTGGATCCACTAGCTAGTATTCCTATGGGGCAACATAGTTCAAGAACTAGGAGATATAGTTGGAACCCTCTTTATGCTACATGCATTATAGTCTCCAATCTTATGAGTAAATTAGTGATCCTACCATCCCTATGTGGGAAGGGACACTCCTCACTCTAGTTCACTCGGTGCTAAGCTAAAGTCCGTTTTGAATTATCTTTCATTAAAAATCATAACTTAGTGTAGGTCATAGGGTCTATCCCTTATATAGTCATAGTCATATCTCAATAGAAATTTCCTGAGAACACCTTTCATTACAACCCTCATATGTGAGATTAGCACATTAACATCATTATATCATAGTAAGTCACATAGGTACTTCATCACCAACCTTATATCATTACATCTTAAGCATAATCTCACAACCACATAATAAAGACATTTCAATTCAACATCATACCAACCCTAATTAATCTTATCATAAGGTATACACCAATAAAACTTCATGACTAAACACAAGTAATCATAATTGAAGTAAAGGTTTGAGATCACAAGACTAACCCCAATCTCCTTCGGAAGCCATCACCAAGGTTTTACCATCAACAATCCAATTCAACCCAACAATGGGTGAAATATCATCACAATATAGTATTTAACACAATAATGAAGTCAGTTGAATCACTACACAATGATTCATCCCTAGTTCATATGCTAGGGTTAGAGACTTAGGTCAAATTTATGATCTACTTCACAACCTAGGTTAATTAATAAAAAACTAGCATCATTAGGTTATAATACATCATAATATACTCATAATTCTCTAAATATTTCATAATAAAAGTAACATAGAAGATCGATTATGTAATAGAAGAAAACCCACATGGAACTCATCTTTTTAAAATCAATTTTTTGAAAACCCTTTGGGGAAAGAATCCCAAAGGTAAAAGGAATCACATACCATGTTAATTGATGGAGAATGATGAAGAAAAATCCCTTTCTTTAAGCCCTTAGACCTTTACCTAGCCTTCAATGGAGTTCGTATTTTTTCTTTTGGGAGAGAGAAAGAAAAGAGAAGGAAGAGCAATTGGTTTTGGGAATCATGAGAGTTGAATTTAATTTAATCAGGTTTTGGGTCTTTATAAAAGTCATTAACTAACTTAATTAGATCTCCCTTAACCATAACTAATTAACCAACCGCCTAATTAATTAATTGAACTACCCTAAAACGTGGCAGAAACCAGTGACTTGACCTACGAGACCCCGACCTACAGGTCGTCGGTCAGTTGACGCCCAATGTCCCTTCCGTGCTGATGCTCCGTCGTTTTGGTCAGAGAGTTTCCAAAATGGACCCTTGGAAAAAATTTCTAAGTGACCATCGATTGTATACATCGATGCCTCGTATATTGGCCTACGCCTTGTTGGTTGGCTACTATCGATGGCACTGTCTTTTTATAGCTTTTAGCAAAACAAGAAGGGTCCTCCTCAAGGACCCTTTGGTTGGTCCTCGGGGAGTCGTACCCGGACGTTTTGACTATAAAACAACTCTAATATATGTTAGACACCTTTTGACCAGTTTGATCATTTTCTGACTCATAAAACCTTGTAAAATAGACTAAGGTAGGATAGCACCTCTTGAACTAGTTTCCAAATGTCATGGACGTTCCTTGACATTTTGATTTGAAAACTTCCAAAATGACTATATACATTATATTTTACCTTAAAAAAGTTTTAATACTCTTAGAATCTCATGTTAGTCTCTAGATTAGGCTTTAGACTTTGGAGTAGTACACCTAATTTTATAGTGAGTGGACTTGGGGTTTAAGTCAACTTAGGAGATGGGGTGTTGACTTCTCAGACTCGCCGAATGGAACGGCGAGCCTGAATTTGCTCGCATCAATTTACATAATGTAGTACATCAGAGATCAAGCCAAAAGGGTAGGGGTTCCACTTGGTGGATCGCCATGTCGACTCGGCACATCGCCAAGTTGACTCGGCAGACCGCTTAGTCGACTAAGAAGTGAAAATTTTCCTTTCTCTAAATATGGGGTGTTACATGTAGACTCTTACTCTTCAAGATATCACCTCATATTTTATTCATTTGTAGGTCATGAGTATTCATCTCTTGCCTCATCAAGTTTAGTCTTTAGTCTAGATTCATTTTTGGTGAGCAATCCTTTCAACCTACAATCATTCAATGTGGCCGAGAACTATCTCTTCCACAATAGTTACATCAATAATCAACAATTAATAACATAAGATTTACTCTCTGAACATTATATCTCTTAGTAATTCCATATGCTTGACTCTAAAAGCAATTTAACATTATAATCATCTCATAAGTTTCAATCCCAAAACAATTCTAATCATATATCATCCTATAAGCTTTAATCTCAACAATCTATGTCTATATGCTTCAATCTCAGGCAATTCTAATCATACTTCATTATTTATCCTCGATCTCAAGAACTAATAATCATGATTCATCATATCAACTTCAATTCTAATGTATCTCATAAATCCAAGATTGAATACATATAAACCCACAAATTCTTTTTTAATGGCATAAAACCCATTTACATTAATCTCATCTTTAAAGACATAGGTTAATGTAATTCATTCTAAAAACATTGAATCTACTCAATTCTAGCATAAACAATCCTAATCTAGTCAATTTAATAAACATTCATCAATACCCACAATACAGGAAGAAACCGTAACTCAAATTGGGGAATTTTATCCTTTAAATTGGGGAATCACGGCGACTCCATGGATGAGAGGAATTCATGGTTAAAAAACTATCATGCCTTGATAACAAATATCAAAAATGCTTGATGATTGGAGACTTGACCTTGATCCTAGCTTGAACTTTTTCTTCTTCTACAAGTTCTAGAGAAAGAAATATTTGAGTGAAGAACTCTGGGATTTCTTTTGGGGCCTTGGAAATAATGACTTGAATTGGCGAGTTAATGGGCTAAGACCACTTATATAGGTGTACTAGGCGTGGGTAAACTATCCTAGATTTATCCTAATTAAAACCGGAAAGACCCAATCTACCCCTCACGTAACAGTGCAATGTCCATCTCCACATGAGGCTCCACGAGTCGTGGTCCTTCATGTGGTGGTTGAGCGATAGCTAGGATACATTCCCTTTGTTATCTCTTATATTCAGATTGGCAAAGAAGAAATAATAAAAGCTGAAAAAAGAAAAAACAAAAGAACTATCCTAGTCACAAAACCCATAATGTGTCCTTAAGAAATTTAATCCCTTCAAGTACTTGAATTTGTATATTAATTCCACCCAATATAATAGATTAAACATTAAAGAATTAGTGGTACCTCAAACTTCAATAATTTCAACGTGCTAAAAATGACAGTAACGAATCACACACATAAACGATCGATCAATATTGTTTTGTAAGAAATGTATACAAGAGAAGGAAAGAATTAGATTCCGAAAAATGAAAGAAAGCCTCTATATTTATAGACAAAAAAGGGTAAAAGTCACAATTCTTTATAAAGGATACAACCTTTCATAAAGGTCACAAACCTTCGGCATAGTCACAACCCTTCAGGAGAGTCAAAACCCTTCATTTCCTGCTCACACCTTTAAAACTCAACAATCCCCCACATTAATAGAGAATGACTTCTCAAAACATATGCATGAAAAAATTTGTGGTTCGTAAGTAAGGATTGATTTCATCCGGATAAGTGGGTTTCCCTTTGAAGTTTCCATAGTGAACATATATGGTATTACTCGGTCAATTGGTAGATTTGATATCTTTAATCATCGAGCTATGGTGTGTACCTAGACAACATAAGTCACACAATCAACCCTTTAACTGCTTTTGGTTCAAATTGATTTGTTTGTTTCAACTATAAACACATCTTTCTTTATAAGTGGGTATCAAACATAGAACCCATAAACACATCTTGCTTTATAAATGTGTTATCCCATAGATATATCATCTGATATAGCCTGTATCAAACATAGAAACCATTAAAAAGTCCTATGCCTTTATCCTTGTCTTATCATGAGAATGGACCATAAAAAATATTTTGACTATGTTGAACCGTAACCAATAACTTTGTTTGATCTCCTTGAACCTAGATCTTGGGATCTCCTGTCTTCTAGGTAGAGTTACTCCAAAAATGACTCGTTCTCGGCCATAGTCACATTCCCTGTGACAATCTATCAACTCTCAGTCTAGTTAAACCTTTGTAAGTGGATCCGACACATTATCATTTGACTTTAAAAAGTCAATTATGATAATTCCACTAGAGAGTAGTTCTCTAACGATGTTATGTCTACATCATATATGACAAGGCTGTTCGTTATACATCATGCTCCATGCCCTTCCTATTGCAAATTAACTTTAACAGTGTATGCATACTAGAGCTAAAAGCTTTGGGCCAAAAATCTTTCAAGAAATGTAAGTCATTCAACTTCTTCTTCAGCCTTATGTAGAGTGATAAACTCAGATTTCATAGTAGTTGAGCGATACATCTATGTTTGGAATATTTCCAAGAGAATGATCTTCCACCAAGAGTAAATACATAACCACTCGTGGATTTTACTTCATTTGACCTGGTGATTCAATTTGCATTACTATAATCTTCCAATACTGTTGAATATTAGTATAATTCAAAACAATTTTTTTTAAATACGTTTTAAATACTCCAAAATTCTTTTCATTGTAATTCAACGAGTTTGAGATTACTCATTAACCGACTACATTTACTATTGCACATGCTATATCTGATCGCGTAGACATCAATATATATATATATATATATATATATCATACTTCTAAATACTCTAGCATAATCTAATTGTGAGTCACTCTTTCCTTCATTCTTTTGAAGTACAAAGTTCACATTTATTGGAGTTTAGTCAATATTGAAATCCAACTACTTTAACTTGTCAAGTACCTTTTCAATCACATCAGTAACTTCATTCTCTTTCATATCGAAGTTACTTTCTAGCATATGCTTAGTAGCATTCATGCCAGATATGTCACTTTTGATGATAATCATGTCATCAACATAAAAAAAATAATGACATTATGATTTGGAATGTCTTTAATGTAGAACATTTATAACATTTATTAATCTATAATTCATTTGTCAATATAGTTTGGTTAAACTTCGCATGTCATTATTTGGGCGCTTGGTTATTGTCATATTACACTTTTTTTTACCAGGAACCACAAAGACCTAGGGTTGTACCATTTAAATTTCTTCCTATAAAATGTTTTCACATCCATTTAAACAAAATTCACAACTAGCACAACTGACATCTTAATTTATGTAATCCTAGTTAAAGGGTATTATTTTTCTAAATAATCAACGCTTTTTTATTGTTAAAACCTATGAAAACAGGTCATCCTTTGTATTTATCAATAGTTTTATGAACTTTCTTTTCCTTTTGTAGATCCACTTTGATCCCAAAAGTTTATTTCCTGGAGGAAGATCAACCAACTCTCAAGTGTGGTTACTCAAGATTGAATCTATCTTACTATTCTCAACTTCTTCCCAAAAAAGACGAGTCCACAAAAAACATATCTTCTTCGACTATGTGGACTCATTTTCAAGAAGAAATATTTCAAAATAATACCCGGAGGAAGTAATTTGTCCATGGACAATTACTACGGCTCTGAATTTCTTTATCAAGTATATTCTCCTATGGTTATTTCCAAGGTCATTTAGAACTTTCACTTGACTATCGGATAGTTCAAACTTATGAACCAGAAATCGACATGTTTTACTATTTGTAGCATATCCAATGAACATTCAATCCACAATCTTAGGTCCTATTTTGACCCTTTTGGGAATAGTTCTCTCATTTCCATTTCTAATATGGAATAAGCTGTATTGGAAATTGTAAGATCACTATTTTTAAGAGTTATTTCTTGTATATGCTTTAAGGGAGGAGAAATAATTCTTTATCAGGATACAACAAAGCCTGAACAAACACAAATTTTTATTGCTACCTTTCTTAACAAACAAAAGGTTTTTTCTATTTTTTTGTTACTCCCTTTACTAACAAACAAATTTATTTGTTTATCTCCACAATTACCACTTCTAATCATGACAATCTTTATATCCAACTGATTTTCAACATCAGTTTTATATTGCCTATATATATTTCTATTGCTTCATCCTTACCATTCAGCAAATAAACATAAAAATATCTAGTGCAATTGTCAAAAAAGTTTATGAAACATTTTTTCCCACCATGAGGTATTAAAATTCCTTTCAACAATACGTACTTGACATTTTGATTTATTGCACTAGAAGTTAAGAAAAACTTCTACGTTGATCAGTTTTTTGCAAGGATATGTAATTGACATGTCACAAACATTTATGTCACAAACAATTTGATTCAAGCAAGTAAGAAAAAACATAAATACTAAGTTTGAAAAGATCTTCTGTAGTGTAACCTTTTTCCCACAAATGTTTTGTTCTTTACTTTTTTTTTATTTATAAAATGTTCAAATATAGACATTGTTTTAGAGTCAACACCTTGTCATATGTCCTTTTCAGAAGGACCTTTCCATGACATTTAATTTGTTATAGAATTACCCATGACCATAGTCTCATTGGTCCAATAATGGCAATATGACCATACTGCTTGTTTTAAAACACAAACATAACATATAACTTTTCACCAATTTTCATGTCTTTATAAAACAAATTATTTTTATAGACATATCTTTTCATGAAAAACCACAATTTTTTATGTGAAAATTTTTCATCAAAAAATACAATTCTTTGAACGAGTAATATAATTTTGTAGTTTTGTAATAGTCATATTATATACTATTAAGAGAGACTCAACAATCAAAATATCAAATACACTCGAAGAATTTTGTGGGTCTAACATAATACAAGAATAACATTAAATTTCATGTCATGTGCTTTCAAATTTTAATAAGATAGTAACTCTAATTTTGTCTTTATCACAAGTAAAGAACCCCCCACATTTTATATATGTTCTTAAAATATTTTTCAAGTATTTGAAATTATTTTCTACATACTTTTTTTCATGCTTTAAAACTGTATACCACCAAATACACATTGAAACACGAATCCTTCTTTTAGAGATTTAATCCATAGAAACACCCATTACATGCACAAAAATCACTAATTTTTATGTCAATAGTGTTCTTTTACCCCTTTCCGTTACAATTAGACAAACCACTTTGCATTTAGAATATTAACAATAAAGACAAATTGTTTCAAGTATAATGATGAAGTTTTTATACTCTTCTAATCGTTAACCGAGTGAACCTCGAATTCTTATGAAGTTTTTATATTCTTATAATCAGTTTCACAGTCACATAGAGTAGTAAACCAAAAAGGTTTTAATCTCTAGTAACCTCAAATGCAACACAGCTTCTAGATAACAAAACATATTTTATCTTTTTTTGAATCCATTAGCCTTAATATTCCTAACAAAGATTTTGTACTCTTCAAGTCAGAATATCCATTCAGAAGACTATTTAACAAATTGGTTAAGTTTCTATATTCTTCGAACTAATGCACAATTCGATTTTTTCATGAATTTCTTATATTATTCATACAAATGGAGAAAAAATATGAAGATTTTCAGTCTCCAATAGTGAAATGAAATCAAATTTCACATGGAGTAGAAAACTACAAATGGTTTTTTTCCTCTAAACAGAATATATATTATTATTAATAATAAAGAAATAATAAAGACAAGCTGAGATCGTCACATAATAACAATCTATGCTAACATTTATGAAATAAATATCACAATTTATAATGGATAGAAAAAGAAAATAATAATCAAGGGAAATAATGATAGAAACTAATTCTTACTCGCATTGAATCAACAATGATTCCATGCAAGTAACTTTTCTTGCTATTATTTTCTTTCTCAGTTTCCATCATATTCTTATTTTTTCAAGAAGACATTTAATTTCAGCAAGAAACTAAACTCATGCTAAAATATTATTATGAGATAACACTTGTTCATTTACTTCTTCTCATAATTATATAAAATCAAGAATATAGGAAAAATAAAGAAAGTGTTCATCATGTTAAAGAAATCATTATACTGTTAGTATTTTTTGTATTCTACTGACTGAGAGAATCTGATCATGGAAGTAGAAGATAAATGCATTACTTCTCCATAATTTGTTGCATTGTTAAGCGAAGACGTAGGGGAACGTAACAGAAAAAAATTGTAGTAATCCAATTAAAGATTACCAGGTAACCT
The DNA here is from genome assembly GCF_001406875.1 of Solanum pennellii. Taxonomy (NCBI): domain Eukaryota; kingdom Viridiplantae; phylum Streptophyta; class Magnoliopsida; order Solanales; family Solanaceae; genus Solanum; species Solanum pennellii. Next base: position 14,108,465 of record NC_028641.1, on the reverse strand, counting down.
TGTTATTATTTTTTCTAAGGAGAAAAATAGTTTCTAAGAGTTAACATCTTCGATTTTTTATCATGTGTGTCTTTAAAAAAGATCTGCAAATCATATGCTGTGGAATGAATTTTACTTGCCAAATATTATTGCCTTTAAAATTATTTAGTTTGCAAAAATGAGAGATGCATATTTTTGTTTGATAAAATAGTATGTCAGTTGGAAGACTATTTGAAAAGAAAAGCATTTCTATGTGATAAAGGATATGCTTAATTCTGTTTGCAGACTAAAAAAATCTTTTGTAGTTTTTTACTCCTTGTGAATTTGATTATGTCAGATTGTTGCGGATTAAAAACTTTTGTAGTTTTCTTCTCCGAATAAATTAGACTATGTTTGTGGTGTACTCTTGATTTTCTATAAATTTCACTGTTATATAGAAACATTCTAAATCCGAAGTGGTATATCTATTTGTGATAGAGGAAAAAAATCAGGGACTTAGAGTTGGCGAGTTTGTGCCTCTACAAAATGAACCTTGACATTATGTAAAGATTGTCAAAGAGAATTGAAACTCTATAAAACTTTCGTAGAATAATAGTTTCAAAAGAGGTTTCATATTGCCAATCACATTTTAATAATATGGGAAATATGTGGAAAAATTATTTTCAAATACCTGAAAAATATTTTTGAGATCACATTTGAAATGTGGGGGATTCTTTGCTTATGATAAAGATAAAATTAGATTTGGTGTCTAATTTAATGTTAGAGCAGAAGATATGAAATTCAATGATAGTTTTTTATTATGTTAGACCCACAAAATTCTTCGAGTATATTTGATATTGTGGTTGTTGAGTTTTTCTATTACTAGTATATGATGTGACTAGTATAAAACTACCAAATTATATATATATATATATATATATATAT
>NC_028641.1:14026419-14106443 GCF_001406875.1 Solanum pennellii | reverse complement strand
ATATATATATATATAAAATAATTGTGTTTTTTTATGAAAAAGTGTCACTTGAAATGTTGTAATTTTTCATGAAAAGATATGTCTATTATAATAAAATATTTGTATAGACATGAATATTGGTAAATAGTCATTTGTCATGTTTTGTAAAAGAAGCATTTTGACTATATTGCCTTTATTGGACCCAATGAAACTTTGTTCATAGGTTGTTCTATAATAATCAAATTGAAAGTCATGGAAAGGTCCTTATTAGTAGGACATTTGACAAGGTGTTGACTCTAAACAATGTTTTTATCACACAAAATTGTAAGAAGTTGGAACAAAATATTTGAGAAAAAAGCTACCTCGCGAATAGATTTTCAAACTCAATAGTTTTATTTGTTCTTAATTTCTTGAGTCAGAGTTTGTGACATGAAAACTTGGGACATGTCAATTAAAAAAATTTGTAAGGAAAACTGATCAACTTAGAAGTTTGTATAACTTTGAGTGCAGTAAATAAAAATGTCAAGTTTGTGTGGAATCTAAGTATGTTCAACATTGTTATAAATCTGTTGAAAGAAATTTTAATCCCTTAGAAATTATTTACACTGAAATTTGTGATATAAAGCCAAAACAATCTCGTGGTGGGAAAAGTATCTCGTTACTTTAATTGACAATTGCATTAGAACGACTATGTTTATTTGCTTAATGGTAAGGATAAAGCTATAGAAACGTCTATAAAATATAATATTGATGTTGAATAATAGTTGGAAAAAAGATAAAAAAGTGATAGGGATGGAAAGTATAAATCTCATTTTGCATAAATGTGTTTGAAAAGTGAAATTATACATCAAATTTCTGCCCTATTCACCTCAATCTAATTAAAAACTGAACGTTGAAAGAAATGATGGAGACATTATTTATAAGTCCGCGGTTACAACAAAACTTTGGTGTAGAAACTATCCTTACTGCAAAAGGGAAGAACAAAAAGTTTTTTCTTTTCATAAAGAAAGCAATTTTGTTTTTTCAGGACACAATCTATTCCATATGAGAAATGGAAGGAAGGAAATCCAAATTGAAATATTTTAAAGTGTGGGGGTGTCCACCCAAAGTCCAAGTTCCTATTCCTTAAAGGATTGCAATAGGACCTAAGACTGTGGACTGTAAAATTAGACTTCTGTAGTCTAGTGAAAGGTCTAAATAACCTTGAAAAGAGTAAAAGGAGAATGTACTTAATAAAGAGATTCATAGGCATAATAAATGCCTAGGGACATATACTTCCTTCGAATATGATTTTGTAACATTTATTGTGTCTTATGTAGACTCATACTTTCGGACAAATGGTGTCAATAGTGAGATTGATTCAATCTACAGCAATACTATTGGAAGTTGGTTGATCTTCCTCAAGGAAATAAACTTTTGTATTCAAAGTGAATCTTCAAAAGGAAAATGGAAGTTGATGGATCTGTTGACAAATATAGAGCAAGACTTTATGTCAAAAGCAGTAGACAAAAATAAGGTTTTGATCTTGTTGATATATATACTCGTCAGTAACTAGAATCACATCCATTCGGATGCTAATATTAATAGTTGTGGTATATGACCTCTAAATTCATCAAATGAATGTGAAAATAACTCTCTTAAATGGAGAATTGGAGGAAGAAATTTACATGAAACGGCCTGAGGGCTTTGTGGTTTCTTGTAAATAAAAGAAAGTGTGAGAACTTGTTAATTTCCATTGTGGACTAAAACAAGCACCCAAACAATGACATAAGAAATTTTATCAAACCATGTTGAGAAATAGATTTAAGAATGAGGGAAGTGATATATGTGTTCACATTATAATCACAAGGTCAGTGTTTATTTGTATATTGGTGATATGTTGATCATCAATAGAGACACTAATGACATAAATGCTACTAAACGTTTGCTAGAAAACAAGTTTGGAATGAAAAATCTTAGAGTTGCTGATTCAATCTTAGGTATAAGAATCCTTAGAACTCAATAATGTTTAGCATTTTTACGGTCTCATTGCATTGAAAAGGTACTTGACTAGTTCAAATATTTTGATGTCAATATTGTCACGTCTCCAATAAATGTGAGTTTTGCATTTCAAAAGAGTGAAAACGAAAGTGACTCACAAGTGGATTGTGCTAGAGTATTGCGAAGTATGATGTATATCATGAAGTGTACGCGATCAGATATAGTATTTGTTATTAATAATCTGAGTCAGTTCACCAGTGATCCCAATCAAACTTATTAGATGGCAATAAATAGAGTTTTGGAGTATTTAAGAAATACTTAAAACTATGTCTTGCATTATAACAATATCCAACAGTATTGAAAGGATATATTGATGAAAATTTGATCACTGGACAAATGAAGTAAAATCCATGAGTGGATTTATATTTACTCTTGGTAGAGGAGTAGTATCTTTGAATTATTTCAATAGGGACATGTATCGCTAGCTCTATAATGATCTTTGAGCTAGGTGGTCAAGATAAAGTCGGTGAATAAGTTGAAAGACTCCGAAATTTCTTGATAGATATAATTTTCTTGGGTCAAACCATTGACATTAGTATGCATACACTTCGATAGTAAAGATTCAATAGGTAGGGCATGGAGCATGATGTATAACGGAAAGTCTCGTCATATAGGACTTAGACTAGCTAGTGGAATTATCAGAATTGACTATGTAAAGTCAAAGGATAATGTGTCTGATCACCTTACAATAAGGCCTAACTAGAGAGAAATTGAAAGATTATTTAAGGGAATGGATTTACAGATTAGGACAAGTCATCATTGCGGTAACTCTATCTAGCAGACAGGAGATCCCAAGAGCTAGATTAAAGGAGAAAAACAAAGTTGTGAATGACGGTTCGACATTGTCAATCAACTCAATCCATTCTCATTATGAAGACAATGCTTAGGAATAACGATACAACATTAAGGCTTGTTAATGAGTTAATAAAGCTTAATGGTTTTGATGGTTTGCTAAATTTTGTAGAGTTGACCAAATAGTGTATGTACGCGATAACACGATTAAAAATCACCTATGTTAGTGTGAAGTATAAGCCGCTTCAAAGAGAATCATTGTCAAAAGCCTGTTCTCTATACAATCAAGAAACCAGGATATGTTTATGGCTGAAACGAACACAACCATAAGAACCATAAATGGTTAGGGCTTAATTGTGTGAAATATGGTTGTCTAGGTGTACACCAAAGCTTGACGGTTCAAAGATATCGTATCTACCGATTGACCGAGTATATCCAATATATGTTCACCACGAAAAGTCCAAGGAGAAACCTACTTATCCAAATGCAATTGACTCTTGCTTGTAAAGTACACATACTTGTCCATTTTTTGTCTTGGAATCATTACCCATTCATGCGGGAGATTTTTGGGTTTTAAAAGGTGTAGATGAAAAATAAAGAGTTGCGACTTTCATGCAGAGTTGCAACTTTTATGAAAGGTTGTGATTTTTTAAAAAGTTGCGACTTTTATGAAAAGTTTTAACTTTTATGAAAAGTTACGAGTTCTATGAAAATTTATGAGTTTTATGAAAGGTGACGACCTTTCTGAAAGATTTTGACTTTACCAAATGTTTGTGACCTTTTTGGTAAGGCACAATAATAACTTTTTCGCACTACTCTTTGTTTTCTATAAATTTAGGGGATTTCCTCTCATGTTAAGAATAGCATTTCTTGAATTCTCCTACTACTACTAAATCTATTGTTCTAAGTGTACTTTAATGTCGTTGAGTGGCTCATTGACACTAGCGTTTTTGGTATCAATACACTGGTGATTAAGATCATTCTATCCTGGAGGAATTATTCAAAATCAAACCTCAGATACTAGAGGGGAATACACTATGCATTCAGTGGGGCTTGATCTTCTTTTTGCTTTTCCAGATTCTGGTATGTGTTACAGATTTTAAATTCCTGAATTAATTTCTATTCTTCTATTCTTCAATGGTTCATTAAACTTTGGTAACTTCTTGTGCATGCAAAGTTTGTTGGAATTAGTAAGATTCTATAAACATGGATGTACAATAATTCTTCTTTAAGGAAAATATTTCGTATATTTTTCTAATCTGTTCTGATTCTAGTATCTCTGCTAGTTTTATTTTTCTAGTTTTGAAAATATTCTTAACTTTATTTTTTGTTATAAAGCTTTTAAAAATTTTGTTCTAAGTATCTTAAGAATACAAGATGAAAAACACTTAAAAAATAACTACCCCTAGAAATTAGGACATGACTTCCTAACTTAATTAACTATAGCTGAAAAACTGCACTATTACATGAAAAAAACTGCACTATTATAGAAAATTAACAACTACTACAAAGAATTACTGTTATAATTATTGGATAACTAAGGAGTGATATCATTCCTCCTTCAAATCACGCTTGTCCTCAAGCACTAAGTGTGGAAATTAGTGTTTCCATTCTTTGCACCAAACTGTTCCTCATCATCTATAAAGTCAATCCAGAATAATTTGTTGCATTGATGACCTCAGGTGAATGGTTCATCACAATTGAAACAAATTCCCTAAAGTCTCATTTCCTCCATTTGAGATTTAGTTAGTTTCTTCACAAATCTAGCATGTTATTGAATTGAGAAATCTGTTGTCTAAGATTTGCAAGAATCTAAGGCATTTGAACAAACATATTGTTCCTTGCGTTCATAAAGTCGGGATAAACTTTATCATGTTCAAACTTTATTGCGATTAAGTGAGTTTACCAGCCCATCAAACTAAGTGATCAAACTTTTCTCGGTAATTTGTCATAGAACCGATCTGGCATAACTTAGCCAATTCTCCCAATTTCATACTTCTGATTGGTGGCCCGAAATGAAGGTTACAATAATGTTTGAACTCATCCCAAAACTATTTAGGCATATCTGTCTCTAATTGAAGAAACCAAAGTTGTGCATTTCCCTCCAAATAAAAAGAAGCAAGTCCAATTTTTTCCTTCATCTGGAGTTTATTGGGTGTTCACACCTGTTCAACCATTCCAAAGGGTCCTCTTGGCCATTAAATCGTGGGAAATCCAGTTTTGTATGTCGAGGAGTGATGAAACTTCCACCTGTTTTTGATCCCGACCCTCCAGTCACTTTGTTTTTACCCTTCCAACCACGATTTTGACTAATATGTTCAATTGAACAAGAATTGACCTTAGAATTCTTTAAATTCTTCGCGAGTGCATCCAAACAAGCATTTATTACTTTGTGTCTGAACAAAATGGATTCACGTTCTTCGTAAAACAAGGTCACCAATTGTGCTAGTAGATGTTGAATTTGGTCTTCCATTATCCTCGTCTATGATACCAAATTATTATGGTCCCTTGTTAATGATCTAGTAACGGGGCGTTGCAAGACAAAATTTGCAGTTTTCTTTTTTCTACCTATGGAGCTGGTTCGTTAGAGAGAACGTTCAATCTATTGAGTTTGAAGCACTTACAGACTTCTTAATTTTATCCTTTCTCATTTCCTCTGACACACAATAGTTTAAATACAACACTTGTAAAATAACTACTCTTAGAAACTAGGACATGACTTCGTAACTTACTTGAAATGATAAACAAAATTATTACGTGAAAATATTTTTACTATTACAGAAAATTAACAACTACCAAAAAGAAATTACTGTTGTAATTATTGGATAACTTAGGAGTGATAACATAATGCCTCACCACCACAAGTAGCACTAGGATCCGCGGTGGCCACGACTCTCGTGTGAAGGTGGCCAGTGCATGTGGAATGTTGGGCTGCCCTTGCCCTATCCCTTGGATCTGGCCCTCACCCTTAGCCCTAGGTAGCCTACTTGGTTCCGAGGTGTTACAACCACTCATCAAGTTCTAACTCCTAAAGGCTACTGTTTTAAAGCTACGAAAACCTATTTATTTTTCTATAATCATGTTTCCTTATAGAACATCGAGCAAGTTATTAAACTCAAAAAATCTCTAAAGTTTAAAAGAGGTAAAGGCGTAAACTATAAAGCCTCATCTAGGTGTCTTCGTCTCTTCTTTCTCACTGCTCAATTGCTTTTCAAATCTCAAGTTTGTTTGCTTAGTCCTTCTCTTTCGTAGGAACTGAATAAAGTCTCCATCTCTCTCTTCATTTAACTATTTACCTCCCCTTTGTTGTGTTTTTAGTCTCTTTCTTCTTCTTTTTTAACTTAGTTTTTTTGTTTCTTCATATGCATAATGATGTGTATGCATTTTATATATGTACGTGTAATGTAGTACATGTGTTATTTTTGCCTAATTATTATAGATTAGTCTCTCTTTTTTGTCGATTGTACAAGGCATGCATTTTCTGAGTCCTGCCTTTATTTTAGTATCTAAGAATTGACTCAAATATTTGTTTCAAACAAAATGTTAAACGCCACAAGGTCATCACGATTACCTTAAGAATCAACTAAAACTCATTCTACACCAAACTCCACATTTCAGAGCTAACCACACTGACAGAATTCCATTTGAAGCTTGTTCAGAAAGAAAGTTTACCAAGGTCAAACTTTAGGCAAACCTCAAAATCTAAAAAACCTAATTACACAAACTCCAAACAAAAGCCTCGACACTTGTGACGATAATCATACTTGGCCAAAATGACCCTTGTACAACTGATGGAAGTAACAAAATTTCCATTGGACATCAGAATATTTTGATGTTGACCGAAGTTAATTCTTACAAACCTTAGGCCTTCCAAATGGAAAAACCCATCCAATTCTCTCCTGACCACCTTTAGAAACATGTCACCCAACCCAACATCATAAAAAAGCTATACGGAAGCTACAAGAAGGGGGGAAGCAGTAAAAGCACACAAAAATGACTAGAATGGTCATTACAATTGATGAATTTTGAAATAAACCTTTATAAAATATAATAAAGGCGAGAAAAGAAGTAATTGACAAAGTAAATAAAACGAATTAAATTTAAAATTGTAAGTGAACTAATACAATTCAAAATTCAGATAACTAATTAAAATGAAACCTTGAAGGTAGGCGAAGGAAGTCAACATCATTTTCTTTGTTGTTGTATTGTTATGTCTATTTTTGTTCTTACAACCAACATTCTTTTTACTTTTTTGATACTTATGTGATAAAGATTCATATTTTGATCTCTTTAAGTTGAAAGATTTCAATCAAATTAAACTTTAACTAGTGGGAGCCTGTTACTATATACACTTTGGAATACAAGAAAACGTGAAGAGATTATAAGAATAAATTTAACAATTTCTTTTATTTTTCAAAAATCAAATAACCAAAAGTGAAGAAAAAGCAAACTATAGTTGAACAATACGAGAAACTTGTTAAAAAAAACCCAGATGTTCTAAAGTAAGATATTCATAATGTTTATATGAATGGTCTCATAAAGGTTATCAATGGAAAAACATTTTATTCTTCTCGATATTGCTTAGATGATACGATACAATCCATCATTTTCATATGTTGTAAAAAAGATTGAGCCATAATTGACAATAGTGTCACTTAAAATATGATCAGAATCATCCGGAAGACTATGTTCACATGTACGTAATTTGGTTTAGATTGTGTGATATATATGAAGATAGTCTTTCGAATAATAAAAATCATATTTTAAATGAAAATATTGTAAATTATGGTTCAAACCTTTTGAAAAAAAATGAAAATGATGGAAATTATCGTATCATGCAAGGAATAGCGAGATGTATAAAATTTTGTTCCATCGATGACCTCTATAAAGTAGTTCATATAACCATATGTCTATCCTACATTATATCATATATTTTCAACAAATTTCTAGTATTGTTCGATAATAGTTTACTTCCCTTGTTTACTTTTGGTTAGTATGTACTTTACAAATAAATAAATTGTTAAATCTTATTTTGATTATCTCGTCATGTTTCTTTCAACTTTACAATGTATTAACAAGATCCCACTAGTTGAAGCTGAACTTAATTAGAATTTATCAACTAAAGAAGATTGAAATATGAATATTTCGGTAAGAAAACGATTCGAGTATCAAAACTAGCAAAATGAATGTTGGTTGTAATAGAAAAGGTAGATGAAATAATAACAAAATAAATGAAAGGATGTTGCAAGTTCTTCCACTTAGCTTCAAGATCGCATTTTAATCATATCTTGGAATGTTAAATTTTATCAATTCACTAACAAATTTTAAATTTAAGTCACCTTATAAACTTCCATCATTCGCTGGTTGTGCCCATGTAACTGCCCGGTCAATTCCACAAAGAAACACTCAAATCGTTCAAAAAAAATTATTTACATCGCCCATACACCAAGTTAGAAATGATACATGCAAACGGAAAAATGGGTCTTTTAAAACACCAACTTCCACTTAATTGGCCTTCGCAAATGTGGAGACCACATGTGATCTTTTAGGTCAGCCGAGCTGACCCTCTGCAAACCGCCACAAGGCTTGCGAACATAGAGGCTAAGTCAGTCAACCCTTCGTGAATGCAACCAAGGTACAATAAACGCGAAGCAGGCTACCTTCCCGAATGCGGCGAGACCCACACGAATGCAGAGGCCCAGACACTTGGTCTCCATCAACAAGCCACCAGCAACACTACATTAGTAGTTCTGCAAGGAAGACAAAGTCCTCTGTCTATAGCTTGGGAATTTTTTCTGAATCAGTCAATGCATAAAACTATGCTACCTAGTGGAAACAACATTCCAAACTCACAAAAAATGATGAAACAACCAACAAAGGTCATTTGGTAAATTTTTTTTAACAAAGACGACACTTATAGTGAAATGACAAACAAAACTCTTAGCGCCACAAGGTCATGACGATAACATCGAAAACAAAACCGAAGGTTATTCTAGGACAAACTCGGCATTCTAGAGCAATCCACTGACATAATTCCATTCAAGTGTGTTCACCAAGAAAGTTGACCAATGTCAAACTTTGGCAAAACTCAAAATTTAAAACACCTAATTAAAAATTTTTCAAATGAAAGCCTCTACACCAAAACCCCCCAAACAATAATTAAGCTACTAATTATCATTAAAGATCATTTTCTTGTAGTGATAACTCATTCTTTTGATAAATATATTTACTTTTGATAAAGAAGTAATAACTCTTTCTGACTTCTTTCAGTTAAATTTGTGGACTATAAACTTAGATACAACCCGTAAGACTATCTTTTTGAATAATATATTAAGCACATGTCTTTTTCTTATTCATTGTTAGGAACGTAATGTCGTCTTTATTATTATTTTGGATATTTGTGTGTTTAAGTGCTCACAAAATTATGTTGTGAGATTTTAATATGTTATGCGACAAAATTTTGGTTTAGTTTATCCCGTTGTGAACATTCAGATGCCACCTACTTCTTGGTTGACAATTGCATTAATTTTTTGTAACTGCATACTATATCTATAACAATTACAATGTTATAATCCAAATAAGTTGCCCGCTAATATGTGTTGGGAATTAAACACACAACACACACAAATAATCTAGAGAAAAGAGAAACGGAACACAAACGGGACACACAAGAATTTAACGTGGTTCGGTTTCCCTACTCCACGACTGTAACAGGAGGATTTTTATTTCACTTGTGCTACTATTTTGAATTACAAATACAAGGATCATATTTATAGGAAAACCAAATAGTTAACCTAGGGTTTCAGTAATGGGTCGGGCCGGCTCACAAGCCTCCACAAAGCCCAACAATCTCCCACTTGGAGGCTTGAAGAATTTCAACTGTCATCCACTTAGAACACTTGTATGTCTAGTAATCTTTTTCAACTCTCTCCTGCTACAGCGGCCTTCTCATCAGTCAACTGAAAGGCCCGTTGAAGCTCCCCGAAGCTTCAACACATCAGTCACGGCTGAAACTGCCCTTGACTCGTCCTCGGTCCCTACCGGCTCCCACTTGAGACACGAACTGCCGGATCCTAGAACTCCCTGAGAACAAACACTCTCCATACTCAGCAAGATATTTTCTGGAGACGTATCAACAGCTGGAATACTGGTTCTCTTGACCCACTGTCTTCTAGGAGCCTTGGCTGAAGCACGGCCGGTGCTCCCACTGCCACAAACGCCTCTGACTGGTCTTCCTGAACCTTTCCTTGCTCGTTCATCCTGAATCTGACCTGTGGCTCTGGGTTTCTTTCTTGCAAAGACAACCTTCTTCTGCCCACGAGATTCTGTGAACCGGACTTTGTTTTTCTTCTGAACTGGGACGGTCACTCCCTCAGACGGTAATCCGACAATATACAACGATCCTCTTTTTGTTCCACGAGCCATGACAAGATTGCCCCTCACGACCTTCCACTGCCCATTTCCGAACTTCACATGATGTCCCTGTTCATCCAACTGCCTAACAGAAATCAAACTTTTCGTCAAGCTTGGAACAACTCTGACATCCTTCAAGGTCCAGAAACCGACTGGCGTCTTCAGCACCATGTCACCCATGCCCGTAACATCAAGAGCTCTATCGTCTGCAAGCCTTACCTTTCCAAAGTCTCCAATAACCAGATTCTGCAATGCTTCACTGCTGTGGGTAGCGTGAAAAGAAGCACCAGAATCCATGACCCAGGAATCCACATTGCTCTCCGCGCAACAGATAAACAAATCCTCGTTGACGCTGTCTTCTGCAATGTTGACTTGTTTGTCTTTCTGGCATTGATTCCTGAAATGCCCCACCTCCTTGCAGTTCCAACATGTTACACCTGAGCCATCCCGAGCCTTTGACTGACTCCTTCTTCGGTTCCTGCTCCCACTACCTCTGTTATTTCCTCTGCCTCTGACGACGTTTAGCATATCACCTGATGATTCTCCAGAACTCCTTCTTCTGACATCCTCGCCAAGAACGAGATCACGAATCTTCTCAAAGGTGAATCCATTAGGTCCCACTGAACTGGCAACTGCTGTAACCGTTCCGGACCAACTGTCAGGCAATGATGATAACAGTAGTAAAGCTTGAACTTCATCATCGAACTTAATGCCAACTGACAAAAGTCTGGCTAAGATCGAATTCAATGAGTTGATGTGCTCGGTAACTGAACTGCCTTCCTTCATCTTTGTGTTCACCAACTCTCTAATCAGAAAAATTTTGTTTGCTGCAGATGGCTTCTCGTACATGTTAGACAAGGCTTCCAAGATGCCTTTCGCTGTCTTCTCCTTAAGAATGTTGAACGCAACATTCTTGGTCAACGAGAGTCGGATAACTGACATAGCTTTCCGATCCAAAACTGCCCACTCTGCATCAGACAATTTTCCTTGCTTGTCACCCAACACTACGTCCAAATCTTTCTGAACCAGCAAATCTTCAATCTGCATCTTCCACCAACTGAAATCTGTACCATCGAACTTCTCAATTCGGAACTTCCCATCTTCTGCCATCTCAAAGGACTTCGGCAATTCCCTTAACGGCGTCTACAGACAGCGGGCGGCGATTTGGACGATGCTCACGATCTGGACGCTCGCGGCTGGATCTGAGGCTCCTCGACGCGGCGGCCAACGGAACGGCGCGACGGACAGCACACGGACGACGGCTGTTCGCACCCTGCGCGGTTCTCCTAGCCGGCTGCTGCTTGAGGTTACCCACACGGTAACGGCGGCTACTCCTCCCTGCACACAGTTCTTCACACAAGAACCCTAGGTGACAATTTCTCACAGTTTGTGTTACAATGTTGTTGAAACCTCGCTCTGATACCAATTGTTGGGAATTAAACACACAACACACACAAATAATCTAGAGAAAAGAGAAACGGAACACAAACGGGACACACAAGAATTTAACGTGGTTCGGTTTCCCTACTCCACGACTGTAACAGGAGGATTTTTATTTCACTTGTGCTGCTGTGGAATTACAAATACAAGGATCATATTTATAGGAAAGCCAAATGGTTAACCTAGGGTTTCAGTAATGGGTCGGGCCGGCTCACAAGCCTCCACAAAGCCCAACAATATGAAGCCTTAAAAATAGTAATGCCTATTTTGGGATAATGATAGAAAACATTTATAATGATAACAATTTTAGGGTCGTTTTTAGCATATACATGATATGGCATACAGTAATAAAAAAGAGATTGATTGAGGTTCACAAAAAAAGAGTCCAAGACCATCCATTTGAATTTAGTTAATTATGATCTTGTATGGACGTGATGTTCCACTTTACTTGGGAGTTTTGTTGTTCAACGTTTTATTAGTTTCTTTTTTAACTTCTAATGTTGTTCTTTATGATTTCTTAGAATTTAAAATTTTTCATTACATCTTACCAACTATTTCTAGGAAGATTTTCTTAGACTTTTTTTTATACTTAAAATCTATCTGTGACTCATAATTTTTGTATAATAAAAATAATTTTTTTTTAAAAAAATATAGCACTTTAAGATTTTGAGAGAAAAACTTTGCCTTAAGATAAAATATTTTTGCCAATTATGTATCAAAAATACAGGTATTACCGGTTGATCATACATAAGCCAAATGAAATAGTTCAATCCCGTACGAAGCTGTACTGACCCAAAATGTAATTTTTAGTAATTTTCGTGAAATTACCATTTCACACCTTCCAATAATTGCCCCGAGTCATTCATGATCATTTGAGAATTTTGAACTTTTTGTTTAACTTGAGTTAATTAATTGATGAGTAATTGTGGATAATTGACTTAACCGATAGTTAATGGACTTAAGTGAAAATTTATTTGATACCCTAAGTTTAATTCATTTATTAAGAATAAATAGTAGGGTTTGTCACTTTTAATATATAATTAAATTAAGGAAAAAATAAAACAAGAACCTAAAATTCCCTGTGAGAGGCGACCATCGTGAAGCAAAAAGGTTCACTTTCAGGTAAATTACTAATTTTTAATATCTTTTGCTAGATATGGAATAAATGTTATGATAGTTATGTTAATTGGATTGGAAAGAAAGGTTGAAATTTAAGTCAAATTGATTGGAAATAAGGTGGGAATAAATGGTGATGTTTTATCGTTTTGGGGGGCAAACCTGCACTTAAATCATTGTCTAATTAATGTCAATGATTGGTGCATTGGTGTAGTTTATAGTATTGCAACAAAAGAGAGTACATTATTGTCATTAGAGGCTAACGTGTTGGTTCCTCTTTTTCTTATAAAAAATATCTTATAACGATGATGTTATATAATTAGCGTAGCTCGATAATTTGGTATATAAAAATTAAATATTGAATATATTGTATTACATGAATACAACTAGAATTGTGATATTGGAGAAGTTGAAGTTTAACGCTAGGCTTGAAACTTAGAAATTTGATTGTAAATTTGGGTGAGTTTTTGGGTCTAGGCTAGACATATAGCAATATGAGTGTTGTTAGTTTTGAAAGCTTATTGTAATTATGTATGTGAATAGATTGCATTGAATTGGAAGTTCAAAAAATGGGAAAGGCTCATGTCCCGGAGTAAATTCTTTTTGGATTAAACCAAGTGGATTTCTATACCCTTGCTAAATGTATGAAATATGTGTAATTCCTTATGGTATATGTTTTGGATTAATGAGATTTGGTGATGAGTTGACTTGTCCACATTGATTAATACTAATGACGAAACAAACGGTAATAAAGTCAATGTGAATAATTGATTTTGTGTGATGTGTTCATAATGAAGAATGGTTTGAAAGGCTTGTTGAGTCATTGTTGATGTTGTTGTGAATTGTGGAGTGTTATGAATGTGTTCATAATGAAGAATGGTTTAAAAGGCTTGTTGACTCATTGTTGATGTTGTTGTGAATTGTGGAGTGTTATGAATGTGTTCATAATGAAGAATGGTTTGAAAGGTTTGTTGATTCATTGTTGATGTTGTGAATTGTGTAGTGTTATGAAAATGGTCATATCCTTTTTGTATGTGTGAACATGTCATTTGCATTATTTCAAGACATGGTTGTAACAAGTGTTATGTGCATTGAGAAAGAATGAGAACTTAAAGAGGATGTACCATTTCGAGGGACGTATCGCAGGTTGTGATGAATACTATATATCGAGGGACGTATCGCGCGCCGCGATGGTTACTATTATCGAGGGTTGTGTCGTGAGTCGCGACAGATGCATGGATAGATATGGTCCCAATGGGTCCCGGACTGAGAGACATCGGGTGTGTATCACTAGGTCTGAAATACATCATTATACTTAACATTGCATTCCATTACATTGCACATACTTATCATTAGTGAACTTGATATTGTGTTTTGCTGATCTAGTGATTGTCTTTTCGCAGAATTTGTGATTGTTGAATACTGAGATGGTTATTGAGGATATATAATTTGTTGAAGTGTTGTTGTTGAGGATATGTAATTTGTTGAAGTGTGTTATTGAGGATATGTAAATTGTTGAAGTGTTGCTATTGAGGATATCTAATTTGTTTAAGTGTTGTTGTTGAGGATATGTAATTTGTTAAAGTGTTGTTGTGGAGGATATATAATTTGTCTAAGTGTTGTTGTTGAGTTACGTTCTATGTAAATTGTGAGCTTTTAGGTTGGGCTGATGTTTATGTAGGTTGTAGTTGTGGAGGTTCGGTTGGGGGTTGTAGGAGTACCCGTATATCATCCTCTTAGCTTGTGTTTAGAAGTTTACTTGCTGAGTACCGTGTGGTTTGGTACTCACCCCTTGCTTCAACAAATTTTATTGTAGGTTACTAGCCTGAACCTTTGTGATATATTGTCTTCTTTTTCTAAAGGCTTGATAGAGATTTGTGAGTTAGATGTTTGTTATCTCACAAGACCTTCTTACTCCTATTTATGATCTTGTTCTACTCTAGAAACAATATCATATGAGACTTGTAATTTCTTTTGAATTAATTGTAATACTATATAGGCTTGTACACGTGACAACCAGGTTTTGGGGGTATAAATTAAGTTGTAGTAAATTTTCCTCATATTATTGTATTAGTTGTGTTTTAGGCTTACTTGTCTTGGTGGGATAAGACGAGTGCAATCACGTCCAATTTCGGGTCATGACAAAATGGTATCAGAGCCCTAGTTAGTCTCATGTGTGTACAAGTCGAGTCTAAGTAGAGTCTCGATGATCGGTACGGAGACATCCGTACTTATCTTCGAGAGGCTATAGTGACTTTTAGAAAAAAAATCTTCACTTGTTGGATCTCTATATCATGCATACTTGGTCCCATTTTAATTTAATCGCTTCACTCCATTCACTTTCACTTATGTGATGACTCGTGCTTAATTCCTTATGTGAGTATTTGGTGTGTGGTGTATGTTATGAATGTTTGCTTAGTTCCTGATGTGAGTATTTGGTGTGTGGTGTATGTTATGAAAGTTAGGTTTTTGTAAACGTGGAAGTGATAGACTTGTCAAATATTGTGTTGTCAGGTTTGAAATGTTTAATGATTTAAAAAGATTGAGTTAGGTGATAACTTGACGAAATATTTTAAGACTATTTAAATGATGAGGTTGAATAGCTCTTCATGAACACGTCATCTTTTTTTCAGAATAGCTATTTAGCAGCGAAAATAATACTTGTGTGGTATTGACAATATCTTGATTAGTTTGATAATTGGAAGTGAAATGATTAAAAGGATGGATAGGTAGTTAAAAGTGTCACTTTGAAAGCTACAATTGGTATAGTTGTCATAACTTATATATGTTGCGTAGCGAATGATCTTGTGTCAATGAAGGTTAGAATGTCTTTCTAAATTGAGTGCATATAAAAAGGGATACATATTGTTTTGGACTAGAGACCAAACATATTTGGTAGTGTATCTTAGTTACTTAATTGAACATGGATATGTAGGCTATTTGACTACAATCTTCTCCATAGGTATGGTGTGTTATAGTGGTGGATTTAACAAACTTTCACAATGTGGTACTAGTGGTATATAAGATGGATTTGTCGAGTGTTAAGCGTAAATACTAACTACTTAAATAGTTATAAGTGATTCAAATTTTCATATAATGAGACCCGATGTTGCATTCATATTTGAGAAACCAACCAGCTTGTTACTACGGGAGAATAAGTTAAGCATTATTTATAAGGAAGCTTTAGGTGGTGGATCTTTGGTACGGTATTGATCTGTTTAAGTTGTGAAGTGTATCCAAAAGATTTTAAATGAGTGGTATTCCATTGTAAGCTCCATGGAAGTGGATCGACATTAGGATGAGAGGCTTAAAGGTAAAGGAAGTCTAAATGAGTATATTTGTGTGAAGGTAACTAAGAATTTTAGCAATGAAACACGTATAAAGTTGAGTTAGTCTTTTGAATTATACTGGTATAGATGGGTTTGAAATGTTATGTCGATGACAAGATTAACTTCGAGATGAGAAAAATGTCTAGTGAGCATAACGATAATAAGAATTTATGATGAAATCATAATTAAGATGCAACTATATGATAAAGATTGTTGGTTAAGTGAATTTTATATGGTAATAACGACTAGAAAATATCTAATGTGGTGTTTTTTTTTTACTATTTGGTGAATAATATGGTTGAATGGAAAGTCTAAGAATATGTAGAGACCCTGCTCGAATAAAATTTAAAATATCTACAGTCATAATGAAAAAGTGTGGATAATTGAATTTAGAGATATGTGGTTTCATTTGTTTTTCTAGATTATTATGATGTTCATTATATTGGTTAAAATTGTTGGATAAGATTTGAGAAAGAAGTGTACATACGTTCAACTCGAGTGTGATTATAAATTCATTTGTGGGTTTGAGTTTGATAATGAGTATTTGAATTTTTTTTGCGAAAGATATGATTAAGTTTATGGAGAGTCGATCAATGATAAGTTAAGTACATTATTTCAAAAAAAAACTTCAAGGTATGAGATAATGTTAATGAATAAAGGAAATGGGTACACAATTGGATTCAAATTCAAGGTTTTCATTGTGAGTTTAGGTTTGTGGTAGTGTGTTTCGTCAAGGTATGAATTGGTAAGGTAAGAAGTGATTGATCACGTTGAGTATGAAGCATTTGGAAGGACTTAGAATTTGAGTAGTGCGTTTGGGTTCTTTTGATTGTTATACCTAAGGGAGGTTTCACATAATGTTATGATTTATAAGATAAGGTGAAAATGCCATGGGTTGTTGAACAAAAATATAAGATTGGTAAGTGAGTTAGCAAACAATATAAAAATTTTGGTGTATTGAAGAGTTAAAGTTATTTGAAATTTCCTTCATGGAAAGAATTTAAGAAAGGCGAAGGAATTATATGACCTCTAGTATAAACACTGGATTCAGAGTTGATGGTTGTAGTGATTTTCTCCTTTGAGTATTGATATGACTATGAGATGTGAACTAGTTCGACACCTACTTACTATGGGTTTATTATTGACTTTTATAAAGATTAAGTTTTGGTTGGGTGACAAGCAACTATGTATGGAAGATTTTATGTAGTTTGTCGAGTTATATTGTTCAAATTATGATAGACAACTTATTGATGTCCAATGGTGTGGACCTATAATTTACCTGATTAATGAGGATTTGAGGGGATTGAAACTACTTTATCGTGGGATGATATAAACTGTTAGGATGAGTTACATAAGTATTTGAGGGTGAGTAGAGGTTATAAGCTTATATCATACCGAATCATTGTAGTGACTAAGAATATTCCTTAAGTATTTGTATAAGGTATATGATGATTTTGAATATTAATTGAAATTTGGTATCTGAAAGCTTACATGGAGTTGACATTATACGTGATTCGATAACTTTATATTGATTGAAAAATTCCTTTTTGATTTGAAAGTAGTGTTACCAGCCTTAAGATGATCTGTACC
Source organism: Solanum pennellii (assembly GCF_001406875.1). Taxonomy (NCBI): domain Eukaryota; kingdom Viridiplantae; phylum Streptophyta; class Magnoliopsida; order Solanales; family Solanaceae; genus Solanum; species Solanum pennellii. The sequence continues at coordinate 14,088,744 of NC_028641.1, read as the reverse complement.
TATCATAAATTACTTATTTATAAAGAGAAAACACCATAGTTTGAATTTTTTGGGACGATAATGTGTTTGTTAAGAAGATTTCGATACTAGTGCGGCTTATAGTAAGGTAAATGATTGGTGTGGTTATGTTGTCTGTTAGTATTTAGGGTGTTGGTTTTAGTGGAGAACTGTGAGAAGTATGTGGGGTTCGATAAATAAGTATGTGAGCACTTATAATAGGAACTAGATTAGTGATTGTGCGTAGTTAGAAAATTAAAGAGATAAAGTGATAAGAATGAAATGTTTGATAGTGGCACTATGGAAGGAGTATCAAGTGTTATTCGATTTTGGTTCGGCATATTCTTATGCAACTACTACTTCATTTTGGATTTGGTTTGGAGTGAGATTCACTACCTATACTCACACGTGTTTTCATATGATTGGGTGAATTCCTAGTGGTGGATCGGGTGTACCAATCCTGTGATTGTGCTCTTAGTTGGCTGACATTCTTGCAAAGACTTGGTCATTTCAGCTATGAAAAATTTAGTGTTGTTTGAGGTTGGTAGGATTAAATTCTTAGGTAGATTCGGTCATTTCAGCTATGAAAAATTTATTGTTTGAGATGGTTGAAATATACAAATAGTTCTACACGCACAACCTTATATATGAGAACTTATAGAAGAGCTTCTATGAATAATTATAGTTTTTCGATAATGGGGTTAAAGGTTCTGCATATTGAAGTGTACCGCTTGTTATTTGGTTACTAGATTGTATTCGTATTTGGTTTAGATAAATTTGATTCTCACTTGATGAGTGCATAATGTCAAAAGATCGACTTTTTATAACTTAAAGCTAAAAAAATGTCCTGAAAAGGGAATTGTTATGGTTTGTACAATATGAGTCTGTGGTAGTTGGCAAAGGTTCACTTTTTATTTTAGCAAGTATTGATTCAAGATTTTATCGTTGTTATGTGAGAAAAGATTCTTCGTGATGGTTGTATTAAGGTCCAATAGAATTGAGTTTAGATTGAGTTCATGAGTTAGTGTGTAACTTGATACTCACTCTTGACTTATAGACCTTCCAAAGTTTGATTTGAAAGTTCAGTTCTTAGTGGTTGATGTTGATGGAATGGTCTTAAGGAGGAGCTCTCTTGGAAAAGATGAACACTGATTGGTAAGTCATAACTTAGACTTTTGATAATGTCAAGTATTCTTAGTCCTCTTTCTTTATATTCGAGGACGAACATGGTTTTAATGGTGGATAATGTAATGACCCAAAATGTCATTTTTAGTGATTTTCGTGAAATTACCATTTCACACCTTCCAATAGTTGCCCCGAGTCATTCATAATCACTTTTGAGAATTTTGAACTATTTGTTTAACTTGAGTTAATTAATTGATAGGTAATTGTGGATAATTGACTTTACCGATAGTTAATGGGCATTAGTGAAAATTTATTTAATACCCTAAGTTTAATTCATTTATTAATAATAAATAGTAGGGTTTGTAACTTTTAATATATAATTAAATTAGGGAAAAAAATAAAGCAAGAACATAATATTCCCCGTGAGAGGCGACCATCGTGAAGCGGAAAGGTTCACATTCAGGTGAATTATTAATCTTCAATATATTTTGCTAGATATGGAATAAATGTTATGATAGTTATGTTAATTGGATTGGAAAGAAAGGTTGAAATTTATGTCAAATTGATTGGAAATAAGGTGGGAATAAATGGTGATGTTTCATCTATTTTGGGGGCAAACCAGCACATTAATCATTGGCTAATTTATGCCAATGATTGGTGCATTGGTGTAGTTTATAGTTTTGCAACAAAAGAGAGTACATTATTGTCATTAAAGGTTAATGTGTTGGTTCCTCTTTTTCTTATAAAAAATATCTTATAACGATTAATGTTATATAATTAGCCTAGATCGACAATTTGGTATATAAAAATTAAACATTGAATATATTGAATTACATGAATACCGCTAAAATTGTGATATTGGAGAAGTTGAAGTTTAACCCTAGGCTTGAAAATTAGAAACTTGATTGTAGATTTGGGTGAGTTTTTGGGTGTAGGCTAGACATATAGCAATATGAGTGTTGTTAGTTTTGAATGCTTATTGTGACTATGTATGTGAATAGATTCCTTTGAATTAGAAGTTCAACAAATGGGAAAGGCTCCGATGTAAATTCTTGTTAGATTCAGGCAAGTGGATTTCTAAACCCTTGCTAAGTGTATGAAATATGTGTATTTCCTTATGGTATATGCTTTGGAGTAATGAGATTTGGTGATGGGTTGACTTGTCCACATTGATTGATAATAATGATGAAACAAAGGGTAATAAAATGCAATGTGAATAATTGATTTTGTGTGATTTGTTCGTAATGAAGAATGGTTTGAAAGACTTGTTGAGTCATTGTTGATGTTGTTGTGAACTGTGCAGTGTTATGAATGTGCTCATAATGAAGAATGGTTTGAAATTGTTGATGTTGTTGTGAATTGTGTAGTGTTATGAAAATGGTCATATCCTTCTTATTTGTGTGAACATGTCATTTGCATTATTTCAAGACATGGTTGTAACAAGTGTTATGTGCATTGAGAAAGAATGAGACATTAAAGAGGAAATACCATTTCGAGGGACGTATCACGCGCCGCGATGAATACTATATATCGAGGGACGTATCGCGTGCCGCGATGGTTACTATTATCGAGGGTCGTGTCGTGCGCCGCGACAGATGCAGGGACAGATATGTCCCCCATGGGTCCGAACTAAGACACAGCGGGTGTGTATCACTAGGTCAGACATGCATCATTATACTTGACATTGCATTCCATCGCATTGCACATACTTATCATTAATGAACTTAATATTGTGTTTTGTTGATCTAGTGATTGCCTTTTTGTGGAACTTGTGATTGTTGAATACTGAGCTGGAGGATATATAATTTGTTGAAGTGTTGTTATTGAGGAAATGTAATTTGTTGAAGTGTATTATTGAGGATATGTAAATTTTACAGTGTTGCTATTGAGGATATCAAATTTGTTTATGTGTTGTTGTTGAGGATATGTAATTTGTTAAAGTGTTGTTGTGGAGGATATGTAATTTGTCTAAGTGTTGTTGTTGAGTTACGTTCTATGTAAATTGTGAGCTGTTAGGTTGGGCTGATGTTTATGTAGGTTGTAGTTGTGGAGGTTCGGTTGGGGGTGGTAGGACTACCCGTATATCATCCCCTTAGCTTGTGTTTAGAGGTTTACTTGCTGAGTACTGTGTGGTTTGGTACTCACCCCTTGCTTCTACAAATTGTTTTGTAGGTTACTAGCCCGAACCTTTGTGATATATTGTCTTCTTTTGGGAGGATTCATGGAGATTTGTGAGTTAGATGTTTGTCATCTCAGCAGACCATCTTACTCCTATTTATTATCTTTTTTTACTCTAGAAACAATATCACATGAGACTTATAATTTCTTTGGAATCAATTATAATATTATAGAGGCTTGTACACGTGACAACCATGTTTTGGGGGTATAATTTAAGTTGTAGTAAATTTTTCTCATTTTATTGTATTAATTGTGTTTTAGGCTGACTTGTCTTGGTGGGATAAGACGAGTGCTATCACGTCCTATCTCGGGTCATGACAAAAGCACGTGTAATTCACCTAGTATACAATAAATGTAATAAAAGTACTAATACTTTTTTCAATTTGCTCGAAGTTATCCAGATTTTCTTCATTACTAATATGTTATTTTAATTATTTACTTCGTAGCTAATCTTGAAGACAAACTAAAATATGTACCAATTTAGGAAGAATCAAATCCTAAACATAATCAAGAAGCTGTCCTCCCATACTAAATACAGATTCAAATGCGACACTTGAAAACGAAACAACTAATATATCACAAGTCATTTAAGCTTTAACTCTAAATCGAACTTTGGGCTTTTTCGGTCAAAGTGGGACGTTAAACTCTTAAGTGTCATCCTTAGTTTATTCAATAAAATAGTTATGTAATTCTATTCTAGAATCTTCACCTCCACTAACAGTTCTATATTGCTTTAGATCTTCATGAATGAATCTAAAACGTCCTTTACGCAGGTACTTACTTGACTACTAGTAATTGATTCTGATTTTTAATGGATTGACCCATTTTCAATGTCCAATGAAAGCATCTCTGTCAATAATTAAATAAATTGTTGTATATTTTTATGGACATATCTTCAATATCCTATTATTACAACATAAAGTCACTATTTAGTCATTTTCCTTGTTTTCTAAGTTACAAACGAAATTACAGTTATATATACCACGCGCCATTTAAATCATTCTCCTTCTAATTTGTTAAATCAATTCATTTCATTTTTACATAATTCAGAGAGGAGGAGTAGGAGCTCAAACTACAAAAGGATATCTAAAAATAATGAAAAAAAGAATATTCAGAACCCCAAGAAGAAGAAGCAGCAACTCAAACTACATATTCATATACTTAATACTCCTTAAAGGATATCTAAAAATAACGTAAAAAGACAATTCAAAACCCCAACCTCAACTCACTAGTAAAAAATATATATCTAGTTAAAACTTAAATCTATTGAAAAGGGATTCTGGATTATGGTTAATAGCCGAATAACCAAACCAAACCAAAGCGAAATCGATTACCAAACGATAAATATATATTATATTTTGTTTGATTGGATTTGATAATTTTAAAACCAATTAAGTTGTTTTGGTTTTGATTCTGACCAAGAATCGATCCAAACCGACCTATGAACACCCGTAACGTTGTAATTAGGGGTGTACACGGGTCGATTTGGATCGGTTATTGGTCAAAACCAAAACCAAAATAACTTAATTGATTTTAAAATTATCAAATCCAAATCAAACCAACTATAATATTTATTAATAGGTTTGGTGGTTATCGGTTTCGCTTTGGTGTGGTTTTGTTATTCAGTTATTAACCATGTACAAAAGTTAAAAAGGTATAGTTCATTAAAAATGTGGAAAAATGACAACAATCTATTTAAAATAATAAATATCTCGAATGAATTAAATTAGTCAATTTTTGTTCACTAAATTTACTATCAATAAAGCTTTATAATTCTCTATATTGTCCTTGATTCGGTCATTTCTTCGTTTTTTCTAATAAAGTCATAACCAAACAAAATACTATCAGTTTTCAAAATTCTAAAACCAAACCAAACAAAACTCAAATAAAATTAGTTTTATTTTATCGGTTTGGTTAATTTGATTTTTCAGTTTGGATCGTTTTTATCCAAACCCTGAACACACATACTTAAAACTATGCAAAAGGGATACTAGATAGTCTTGTTTCATGTAAAATGGAAAATATAGAGTCAAATATCATATGATGAACTTCACGAAGACCCAAGAAACTGTTTCCCAACTTTGAATTCTCAAGAAAATAAAATAAGCAAGAAAAAAGCCAAGACAAACAAGAAAAATGAGCCAAGATTTTTTTGGGGGGTTTTCTTTACCTCTTTGCGATCATCCATTATGTAGAAATTGAAGAGTGAGAGAATATTTGGTAAATAAATTGAAAAAAAATCTATTGAGAAAGATTAGGATCATCCATTTTTCAAGTTTTGTGGAGAAGGATTTCCGCGCATCAATTTTTACAAAAATCTAACCTTGTAAAAGTCAGCTTCTAGGCACAATTGTACTGAACGTCAATTACATTAGGATCTTTTCCCGTGCTATCTGAATCTGTAGAGAACATCAATATACAACAAATATAAATCATTTGTAACAACAATACACAATAAATATAACAAAAATACAAATATTCTTTTCAATTTGTTCGAGATTATCCAAATCTTCTTAACGCTAACGGGTTGTTTTAAATTTTAACATCGTAGCCAATCATGAAGATAGACAAAAACTTGCACCAATTTAGAAGTCAATGAACTCCTAAATGAATCAAAAAGACGTCTTCAAGTACCAAATACAGACTCATAAATGACACTTGAAATTGGAACAACTAATACATCACATGCCGTAAATAACACTCACTCAAACTTCATTATAAGTGCATAACCAACTGATTCAAGGTCGTAACGAGGATCCAAAAATATGAAATAAAAATTATTTTTTTGTTTTTGTTGGATCACCCAAATACTTATGAAATTTAGTTTTATTAATTGTCGCTAGATCAAGTTGTACTGGCTTCCCCACTGCAGATGCCAAAGAAAATAAGCTTTCTTTGACCAAGAAAACTGGTAATAGGTTTGGAAATGAAATCCAAGCCATTGCCACAGTGGTTTATTCATTAATCTTAAAATGTGCATCATAGATTAATGTGCGTATAATATATAAATATCCATCGTTGCACTCAATATAGTAGGCCCGTTTCGAGATAAGGTTAAGCAAATCTACATGCTTATTAAACCTAATAAAAATGTGTTTGTTGCGTAGTAGCCCAATTTGACAATCCCCTTTAATATTACATTGTTTGGGAATTATCAATCATAGCTCCTCCAGATCTGCTACAACAAATCTAAATTTGCCAAAGACTGGATACTGCAAATTTTCAATTTTGTTCATAGTATCCACCTCTGCCTCCGTTCATTAGATACGTGGAACACCTTCCACATATATTACTTCATTTAATGGAATATTTACGGATGTAGGAGTACCATTTGTAATTGAATTCATATAAAACTTCTTCATAGGCAAATTAGGAGTTGTGACAGGTATTTTAGGGTTGAGATGTGGGAACTCTGTCGTAGAAAGATGACCAGCCTCCCTGGAGTGCTGGGCGGTAGCCGTGGCGACGGCGTTCACCATGCTATGTTTTCTCCTCACAAATTTTGGATTTTATCGTCTTATAATTCTTATGTATTTTTTTGTTTATTGATTATTCTTTCTTATTATGATTAATGTATTCTCTATTTAACCGTTTTCATTTTGAATACATATGATGAAATGTATATTTTATTGTTTTTAAGTTAATTGAGTAGATACTACAATTTTTTCTGTACATCAGTTCGACCTATATAAATTTTCCATCACAATAGAGTTAAGATGTGCAAGACATGCTTCCAAAACTAGATATGTTAATAAGTAAAAAAGGAGATGATTAATAGAATATAATGTAAATGAAGACATTAAACCTAGCAATAACTAAAAGTCAAAATAATTTTTGATACCGAAACTTAAATGATTGACACTAAAAGTTATTTTGAAAAATAAAATTCACTAAGTAAATTTAAATTGTGACCTTTTGACGTCAAATATAATGCGGCAAAACTAAAATAAAAACTCAATTGATTTATTATTTCTTTTTTTTTTTAATTTTTTTTATAGATATGCATTAGCTTAAAAAATCAGATGGAACTTAAATATGAATACCTAGATTATTATAGTTTAACTTATTTACCATAATGAAAAAGTTTCATCAGAGTAAAATATCTATTTTTATATAATAATGATTTAGTAAGACAATCTACAACTAAATATTCTTGTTTTGAATGCATTCTTTAAAAAATCCTTCTCCACTATGCGTAAACATATCATTTTGATTAGTTTTTTTTTGTGCAATCAATTTATATTTATTTTCCTAAAAATAGTTTAGTATTTTTAAATATAAGTTGAGGGCTTCTTGAGGAGTATCGTTCCGAAAAAACTATATTTAAGAAATATTTAAATCTTAATATACAGGAAAGCAATAATATATTTCTATCAAATACGTATTTTTTCAAATAAATAGAGAAAATTATTATGTGTTCGATAATCACTGCAATAACTATAATAATACACAAATCACAATTAAAAATGAATAAATATCTGAATTTCTTTTTGGTATATCAATTAATTTATAGTTTTTATGCACGTTCAAATATTACTGAAATTGATATTTCAAAATTCTCAGTCATTTAAAATGTTTGATTGTTTTAATATTTAATTTTGTACATATATAAAATGAGTAAGCATATGCAGTTTCATTACTCTATGACCATGTATGGTAGATTCTACTTGCTCAAAATTTAAGCCACACTAAATTTATTCTCCTGTAAAATGTTTGACTCATATAGGTTGGTCAAGATAAGACGTGATTCATAAGCTACATATATTTTAATATCATAACATCTAACTTGGTATGCAATACACTCTTATTTAGTTTCAGTCTTGACGAGTATCGTATCGTATCGAAACAAATATAAATTTAAGAAATATTTAATTTTTAATAATATGGAAAACAATATTAAAATTTTATTAAATATGAATTTTTCCAAAAAAAAAAAATTGAGAAAATTATAATGTGTTCTATAATCGCTGCAATAACTAATATCTTACACAAATCACAATTTAAAATTTTATAAATAATTAAATATCTTATTGATATAAAAATTAACTTCATTGTTTTTAGGCCCGTTGGAATATTAGTGTAGTTGATATTTCAAAATTCTCAAGTCATTTAAAAAGTTGGATTGTTTTAATCTTTAATTTTGTACATATATAAAAATTAATTTTTTTTCTCTTGTTACTTGAATGAGTAAGAAAATACATTTTTATTAGGCGAAAGTATTCATTACCTCCCTGAACTTGAAACTTTTTATTCAGTGTACACTTAAACTTTATTTTGTTTGAATTACCCCCCCCCCCAACTTGTTTATTCATCAAACGCATGCACCTTTTCTATCCACCTAGCGTAGAAATTGAAATCACACTCTACTAGGCGCCTGAGGGAGTAGTTTTTTTCCACGTCATAAAGCTACAACAGTAAAAAAAAATCTTTATTTTTTAATATTTACCGGCCGCAGACGACATCACCGTGGTCGTCGTCATCATTATCGAAGCCCAATTGCCAGTTCTTTGGGTAGCAGAGTTTTTTCTCATCGTTGAAAATGGATAAGAATTCTGATTCAGTTGATTGAGCAAGATGAGAGGAGATGGAGTGTTATGTGAGCTGGAGGAAACCGTGTTGTTTTGCAGCGGAAAGGAGGTTAGAGTGAAGAATTGATTTTGCATCGAAAAGAGAGAGATGAGAAGAGGAGATACGATCGTTGGTGGTGGAGATTGATTGCAACCGGGAAAGGAGTTAAAATATGATATTTATTTTTTGCCATATTAGTTTTTCTGGTGGCTATTATTTATCCAGGTGGAAATCCACATCATCACTATATTTACCAGCTGACGCGCGTGTGTAATCACACTAGGAGCATCATACAAAAAGGTGTACGTGATCGTGAAATAAACAAGTTTGAGGGGGTAATTAAAATGGAATATAGTTTAAGTGTAAATCAAATAAAAAGTTTCAAGTTCAGCGGGTGATAAATACTTTAGCCTTTTTATTACTCTATGAACATATTTGGTATTCTACTAACTCAAAATTTAAGCCACACAACATTATTCTCCTATAAAAAAGTTTGACTCATAAAGGTTTGTCAAGATAAGACCAGATCCATAAACTACATATATTTTAATATCATAACATCTAAATTGGTAGGCAAAGCACCCTTATTTAGTTTTCGTAAAAAATAGTAATCCGGATCAACTAGAAATTCTCCAAGTGAAATAGCCAAAGATTTATAGAATCTAATTTTTTCCTATAAAATTGAGTTTATCCTAGGCAAGGAACCTAACAACAAAGTCTTTCGATACACTGCAAACAAACACAAATTTTCTTCTCTCCCTCCTCTTTACCAATGCCATGAAAAAAGGGAACGATCGTACATATTTAATATAATACTAAAAGAAAAGTCATATATAAGAAAAGGCAAAATGTAGCCTTTAAAAAGGCTCGAGAAATTAGTGTGCTATGTGATTGTGAAGTAGCTAGCGTCAAATATAATGAGTACCACACAGAAACTATGGTATATCCAAATAATATAGTTGTACTAGAAAGTTTTAATAAGTTTAAGGCGCTTCCACCATCTGATCGGTCGAAAAACATGATGACAACAGAAGAGTTTAACAAGAAAGTTATAAAAAAGAAGAAGGAACAATTATACAAGCTAAAGAAAGAAAACGACATCAAAGAAAATAAAAATATGTTGCATGAAGTGATAAGTGGAAAAAATAATCCAATGACATAATAACTAATGATCTTAATAGTCTAATTTATGCCACGAAACAAAATTTAAAAATTTTCCGCAAATTGAAAATTAGTGCTGATGAAGAGGGTTCTACTTCAAATGTCTCTTAACCAATTTCTAGTGATGCTTGAGCATTGATAATTCCTTTGGTTTCTTCATCAATAGTTTATAGTGGAACCAACTGCGAGTGTCACGACCCAAAAAAGGACGTGATGGCACTCGTCCTATCCCACCAAGACAAGTCAGCCTAACCCGATAATTTCGATAATATGCAGAAATAAAACCAAAGTCTGATAACGATTACTAATATGGAAACAATTCAACTTAATTCAATTCTCAAGACCTAGTAGTCACGTGCACAAGCCTCTAATGTAATTGAAATAAAGTCACGAGTCTAACATGAAGTTGTCTTTCAAGTAAAAACAAAGTCATAAACTGGAGTAGGAAAGTTCGCTGAGATAACAAGCAGCTACCTCAAAATCCTCCACAAGATGCCTCGGAAACTAAGAGAATGGAAGGTATCACAAAAATCCGGGCTCGTAACCTACAAAAAATTTGTAGACGCAAGGGGTGAGTACCAAACCACGCGGTACCCAACAAGCAAACCTCTAAACACAAATTAAGGGAACAAAATACAGGTACTATTTACACCCTATCTGAACCTCCACACTACAAACAACTCACAGTTTACCAATCACACAACTCAATAACCACACTCTATTAGTTTACATATTCTCAATAACAACTCAATGTTCAACAATCACAATTTTCACAGAGAAACACTAACACGATCAGTAAATTAGGTATTCAAGTTCATCAATAATAAAAATGCGTAATGCCATGAGATGCAATGTCAAGTATAGTGATGCATGTCTTCCCTAACGATACACACCCGTTGTCTCTCAGTCTGGGACCCGTGGGGGACATATATGTCCATGCATCTGTCGCAGCGCACGACACGTCCCTTGATAATAGTAACCATCGCGGTGCGCTGTACGTCCCTCGAAATATAATATCCATCGCGGCATGCGATACGACCCTCGAAATGGTACATTCTCTTACCACAACCATGTCTTAGATACAGTGCAAATGACATTCTAAAATGAAAATTAGGAGATAACCATTTTGATAAAAAAGCACAATTTACAATAAGGAATATAACACCAACAAATAAGCAACAAGTCTCCAAGTCATTCTCAACACCACACAAGGAAATACATGAATTTCATACGCTTAACAAGAGTTCAGAAATCCACTTGCCTTAGTCAATCGAATAAGTACTCTTGGACTTGAGCCTTCCCTTTCCGTTGAGCTTCCGAACCAATGGAATCTATTCAAGTATATATTCACAATAAGGTTTCAGAACTAACAACACTCACACTTTTATGTGCTTAATCTTTACCTTAAAAATTCATCCAAATTTATAATCAGGTTTGTAGTTCTTGATGCCAAATAACATTTCTACTATCAAAACCCCAAATGATATTTATATAATACGATAGATCTAATATTTAATTACCGATCTTAATATACCGAAACTTAACTCATAATGTGATAAGAATAAGAAATTAAATTAAATTATCTGTCATCCACGGAAAACCACCGCCTTAAGCAATAAGACTACTTCTGTCATAACTGTATCTCCAAATTTTAATTCCTAATTACTAACCACACATAATGTAGCAATCACTACCTAAGGATTTGCATTAAATTTAGTCATAAAATATTCCCAGGAGCCACGTTCATGAGCAAACCATTAATTTCCTCACATTATAGCATGTATGACATTTGTTTTGTTTTTTTTGTCTTTTTCTTTAATTGTTTTTTTTTCAGCAATACACACTAAATTATTTATATAATCAAAGCAACCAAATAATCACAATTAAGCATTTAATACCCACTTATAACTGATTCGGATAACAATTGATTCAAATATTTTCAACTATTCACGTGATTTCTTATTCATTTTTTTTGACTCAAATACGCAATCTATCACTTATTATTATACACACATATAAAATCACCTATATAAGATTACTATATACACACATAAATGTGCAGCAATCAAGGAACTAGAGGCAAAGGAAACTTACATGAAGCAGTTCGTAAGCCGCAAGTGCAAAAACTCTTCGCCCTTTTTTTTTCTTTTCCCTATTTTTTTTTAAATTATTTAAGTTCTAAAAGTGATAGGTTTTACCCACATATTTTATTAAACATAGGCTAAAGGGTATGGGTCTTAAATAAATTATACTTTAGCCTATAAACTATCGAATGATTAACTTAAGTTAAACAAATGTTCAAAAATTCTAAAGAGGAGCTTTTGGTCATTACATTATCCACCACTAAAATCATGTTCGTCCTCGAATATAGAGTAAAAGTAATAACCTGAAGCTTCAAAATGTTGAGGATATTTGGCACGCATGTCAGACTCTGTCTCCCAAGTTGCTTCTCTTACTAAACGGTGCTTCCATTGCACCTTCACTGAAACAGGCTCCTTGGTCCTAAGCTTTCGGATTTGCCTATCAAATATAGCTACAGGCTCCTCCTCATATGTCAAGTCTGGATCCAGCTCCACAGAATCGAGTGAAATCACATGAGATTCATCCGGAATATACATTCAAAGCATAGAGACATGGAAAACAGGATGAACTGCCGACAAACTAGGTGGCAAGGCCAACTTATAGGCCACCTCTCCCACTTGGTTCAAAATCTCAAAAGGTCCAATGAACCTAGGGCTAAGCTTGCCCTTTTTTCCAAACCTCATCACACCCTTCATGGGTGATACTCGTAACCAAACATGATCACCCTCCATAAACACTAAGGCTCTAACTCTCCGGTCTGCATAACTCTTCTGTCGACTCTGAGCTGTCAATAATATATACTGAATCATACGGACTTGCTCCATAGCATCTCTATGCAAGTCTGTATCCATAGAGTCCAACTCCGTCGAATCAAACCAACCAATCGGAGACCTACAGCGTCTTCCATACAATGCCTGAAATGGGGACATATGGATACTAGAGTGATAACTATTATTATAGGCAAACTCCTCTAAGAGTAAATGTCGATCCCATCTATCTCCGAAATCGATCTCACACGCTCGGAGCATATCTTCGAACACCTGAATTGTTCGCTCAAACTGACCATCAGTATGAGGGTGAAAGGTTGTACTCATATCTAACTGAGTACCCAGACCATGTTGTAATGCCTTCTAGAATTGAGAAGTAAATAGTGAACCTCGATCTGATATGATAGAAATAGGAACTCCATGTAGTCAAACAATCTTACTGGTATATAGCTCGGCTAACTTTTTTGTCGTATACTTCACCCGAACCGGAATGAAGTGGGCAGACTTGGTCAGCCTATCAACAACAACCCAAATAGTGTCATAACCACCCACTATGGTAGGCAAACCCACAAAAAAGTCCATAGTAATCCACTCTCACTTCCAAGTAGGAATAGGCATCCTCTCGAAAACAAAAATGACCCCCTGATTTTTCTCTGAGATACACCCCTGGGCCGCTGGTGCTCACACTTGACCTGTTGGCAAGTCAAACACCTCGAAACAAAGTTTGAAATATCTCTCTTCATCCCAGACCACCAGTAATGCTGACTCAAATCATGATACATCTTCGCCGCCCCCGGATGGATGGAATATCGAGAACAATGGGCCTCCTCAAGAATTAATCTAATCAAATCACCTGTTTTAGGCACACAAATCCTGCCTCCAATCCTCAAGACGCCATTAGAATCAAGAACAGCCTCCGTGGATTCCCCTCTCAATACTTTGTCTCGAATGAGACATAACTTCTCATCATCAAACTGGTGCGCACGGATCTGCTCGACTAAAGAAGATAGAGCCTCAATAAAAGCAATCATCCCATCACTCTCCTCGGAAAATCTGCAAGCGAACAAGACTGTTAGCTAATATCTGCACATCTCTAGCCAATGGTATTTCCTCAATACTAAGCGCTGCAAGACTCCCCATGCTATGAGTCTTCCTACTCAGAGCATCGGCCACAACATTAGCCTTTCCTGGATGATACAGAATGGTCACATCATAGTCCTTCAACAACTCACGCCATCTTCCTTGCCTCAAGTTCAAATCCCTCTGGCTAAAGATATACTGAAGACTCCGATGATCAGTGAAGATCTCAAAATGCACCCCATACAAATAATGACGCCATAACTTAAGTACAAATACCACAGTCGCCAACTCCAAATCATGAGTAGGGTAGTTCTTCTCATGGATTTCAACTGCCTAGAAGCATAAGCAATCACTTTCCTCTTCTGCATCAACACAACACCCAAACCAACTCCTGAAGCATCACAATACACAGTAAAGTCTACACCTACCTCAAGTAGAGTCAACACAAGAGCGGAAGTCAACAAAGTCTTGAGCTTTTGAAATCTCTCCTCACACTCATCAGACCACTGAAAACCCACATCCCGTCGAGTCAATCTAGGCAATGGAGCTGCAATAGTAGAGAAACTCTGAACAAATCGTCGATAATAGCCTGCCAATCCCACAAAACTCCTAACGTCAGTAGGTAANTCTCAGTAGGTGAAGTAGGTCGCGTCCAGCCTCTAACTGCCTCAATCTTGGCCGGATCTACTCCAATACCCTCCTTGGNTGGCCGGATCTACTCTAATACCCTCCTTAGACACCACGTGTCCTAAGAATGCCACAGAAGTAAACCAGAACTCGCACTTTGAGAACTTGGCACACAAATTCTCTTCTCTCAACCTCTGCAGTACAATCCTCAAGTGTCGGACATGGTCCTCCTCAGTCTTAGAGTAAACAAAGATGTCATTTGATGAAAACAATCACAAAAGAATCAAGGTATGGTCAAAACACCCCATTCATCAACTCCATGAATGCTGCAGAGGCATTAGTCAATCCAAAGGACATCACTAGGAACTCATAATACCCATATCGGGTTCGAAATTTTTGTCTTAGGGATATCTGATGTCCTAATCTTCAACTGATGATACCCAGACCTCAATTCAATCTTAAAGAACAATGATGCTCCCTGTAGTTGATCAAATAAGTCATCAATACGCGGAAGAGGATACTTATTCTTAGGAATAAATATTAATCGTATAATATTAATAGTTTATTGTTGAAATTGAGAAAGCAATTATGTTAATGCACTACTGTAACATAAGGATCACTTAGTGTTGGTGTCAGAAGTTTATCGCCACTGGTTTCGTAACCAGTGGCTTTAGTTTTAAAAATCTACTATAATTTTTTTTGTTATCACACAATGAATTATGTATTTATATCGGTAATCAATACACATCCTCATGGTCCCATCCTTCTTTTTCACAAACAACACAGGGGCACCCCAAGGTGATACACTAGGGCGAATAAAACCCTTACTCAATAAATCCTGCAACTGATCCTTCAATTCTTTCAACTCTGATGGGGCCATACAATATGGAGGGATAGAAATAGGCTTAGTGCCCGGCTCCAAATCAATAGGAAAATCGATATTTCTATCGGGAGGAACACCTGGAAGATCAGAAGTAGATACATCGGGAAACTCCTGAACCACGGGAACAGAGTCCATGGGAGGTGGTTCAACGCTAGTATCCCGAATAAAATCTAAGTAAGACAAACACCCCCTCTCGACCAATCTCTGAGCATGGATAAAAGAGATGACCTTGCTAGGATAAGAACCACTAACACTCTTCCATTCAACCCTCGGAAAACCAGGCATTGCTAAAGTCACAGTTTTAGCATTACAATCAAGGACACCATGACAAGGAGAAAGCCAACCCATACCCAAGATAACATCAAAGTCTACCATCCCCAGAATGATTAATTCTACCCAAGTGTCATACCCAACCAAAGAAACAAGACAGGATCGATACACTCGATCCACCACTAAGGGCTTACCCACGGGTGTAGAAGCACGAATAGGTACAGTCATGCTATCACATATCATATCAAATTTAGCAGCAAAATACGTAGACACATAAGAGAATGTAGAACCTGGATCAAACAACAGAGACGCATGTCGATGGCATACTGGGATCATACCTGTAATAACAGCATCAGAGGTCTCCGCCTTAGGTCTCCCCAGGAAAGCATAGCAGTGCCCTCCTCGCCCACCTCCAGCCTGGGTGGTAACTCTACCCCCACTCTACTGAGCTACAACACCACTACTCGAAACTCTACCACCTCTACCAGACTGAACTCTTCCACGACCTCTACCCTGTAGTGCTGGTGGTCTAGTCAGGAATAAAGAATTAGGTCAAGACCCATCACGACCCCTTTGAGAAGTACACTGCCGCATTAGATGATCGGGATCTCCACAAGTAAAACAAAATCTCTGACCTGGAAACTTCTGTGTGGACCCTGAAAACCCACTATAATTGCCTCGCCCTGTAGGTCGCTGCTGTGAAACGTACGAGCCCTGACCTGGGCTATAAGAACCCCTAGATATCTGGACACCCTCAAATGTCGGCATAGATGCATGAATAGGTCCCCACTGGTGAAAAGAACCACTTAGTCTCTGTGATCCCCTACCTCCAGATGAGGCACCATGAAACTGACCTAATATACGAGCCCTTTTAGGGTCCCCAAACTCCTCTCTCTCCATCAATTCCGCATCTTTGGCAGAGCTCACAATGGACTGGAAAGAAGCCCCCTCCGTAGATGTCCGAAACACATCTGACCTGATAGAGAAAGTCAATCCCCTCACAAATCTGCGGATCCTCTTTGTCTCATTTGGAATAATGGCTACCGCATGCCTATACAACTGGCAAAACGCGCCTCATACTCTGTAACCGATAAACCATCCTGTCTCAAACTCTTAAACCTCAAGCGACTCTCCTCTCGCACGCTCCAAGGGATAAAATGATCTTGAAATGCACTAGAAAACTACTACAAAGTCAATGAAGGAGATCCAACTGGCAAAACTCTCGAATAAGTCCTCCACTAGTCTCTCGCTGGTCCACGAAGCTGGAGTGTAACATATCGAACCCCGTGTGACTCAGCTAATCCAACCACCTCTAGTAAATCTCGACAGGTAGTTAGAATCTCATGAGCATCCTCACTCTTCCCACCCTGAAACTGAGGTGGGTCCATGTTTTAAAATCTCTCATACCTACGTTGCTCATATTCTGTCAGAACAACCATCAGTGCAATTTGACCCCCAACTACTGGTGCAACATTATTCTGAACTGCGGGATCTACTGGTATTCTCCCCACCGCATCCTGAACAACTAGAGCTTGTTGTTGCTCTTGGGTCTGAGCCCCCTCTCTAGTACGAGCGTCATGTGGCGTGGCGGTCGCACCACAACTCTGAGAAAAGCCCTCTAGCACACTTAACACCCTCAATAGTGTATCCTGAAGCAAAGGTGTGACTACAATCTCTGGAGGAACCTGGTCCTCTCTGTCATCAATCTGAGGTTCTTGAGAGACCTCTCTACCACGCCTCTCTCTGGTGCTGCTCCACGGCCACGACCTGTGGCTGCTGTCGTACCACGAGTACGACCTTTAGCTCAACCTCTACCCCTACCCCTAGCTGGGGCCTCAACAACTGCCTCGGGAAGTGCCTCTCCCTACCACCAATAACATTAGTTCTAGTCATCGTCATCTGTCAAAAGAGTATACAACAACTCAGTACTAAAGAAGGTAACTATGCACGATGAGAAAGAATGAACAAAAGAAAGTTTCTTAATAATCTTTATAGCCTCCCAAAGATGAGAACAGACGTCTCCGTACTGATCCTTGAGACTCTACGTAGACTCATCTTGTATACACGTGAGAACTATGAATCTGGGGATCTGATACCATTTGTCACGAACCAAAAACGGACGTGATGGCACTCGTCCTATCCCACCAAGACAAGTCAGCCTAACCCGATAATTTCGATAATATGCAGAAATAAAACCAAAGTCTGATAACGATTACTAATACGGAAACAATTCAACTTAATTCAATTCACAAGACCTGGTAGTCACGTGCACAAGCCTCTAATGTAAATACTAGAATTGAAATAAAGATAGGAGTCTAACATGAAGTTTTCTTTCAAGTAAAAACAAAGTCATAAACTGGAGTAGGAAAGTTCGTTGAGATGACAAGCAGCTAACTCACAATCTTCCACAAGATGCCTCGGAAAAGAAGAGAATGGAAGGTATCACAAAATTCCGGGCTCGTAACCTACAAAAAATTTGTAGAAGCAATGGGTGTGTACCAAACAACGCGGTTCCCAACGAGCAAACCTCTAAAGACAAGTTAAGGGAACAAAATACGGTTACCCCTTACACCCTATCTGAACTCACAGTTTATCAAACACATAACACAATAACAACACTCTATTAGTTTACATATTCTCAATAACAGCTCAATATTCAACAGTGACAATTTTCACAGAGAAACACTAACACGATCAGCAAACCACGTATTCAAGTTCATCAATAATAAAAATGTGTAATGCCATCAGATGCAATGTCAAGTATGGTGATGCATGTCTTCCCTAACGATACACACCCGTTGTCTCTCAGTCTGGGACCCATGGGGGACATATCTGTCCATGCATCTGTCACGGCGCACGACACAACCCTTGATAATACTAACCATCGCGGCGCGCGATACGTCCCTCGGAATATAATATCCATCGCGGCGTGCGATACGACCCTCGAAATAGTACATTCTCTTACCACAACCATGTCTTAGATACAGTGCAAATGACATGCTCAAATGAAAATGAGGAGATAACCATTTTGATAAAAAAAAAAAACACAATTTACCACAAGGAATATAACACCAACAAATAAGCAACAAGTCTCCAAGTCATTCTCAACACCACACAAGTAAATACACGAATTTCATACGCTTAACAAGAGTTTAGAAATCCAGTTGTCTTAGTCAATCGAATAATTACTCTTGGACTTGAGCCTTCCCTTTCCGTTGAGCTTCCGAACCAATGGAATCTATTCAAGTATATATTCACAAAAAGGTTTCAGAACTAACAACATTCACAATTTTATGTGTTTAATCTTAACCTTAAAAATTCACCCAAATTCAAAATCAGGTTTGTAGTTCTTGATGCCAATTAACATTTCAACAATCAAAACCCCAAAATGATATTTATATAATACGATAGATCTAATATTTAATTACCGATTTTAATATACCAAAACTTAACTCATAATCTGATAATAATAAAAAATTAAATTAAATTATCTGTCATCCACGGAAAAACACCGCCTTGAGCCTAAGACTACTTCTGTCATCACTGTATCTCCAAATTTTAATTCCTAATTACTAACCACACATAATGTAGCAATCACTACCCAAGGATTTGCATTAAATTTAGTCATAAAATTTTCCCATGAGCCACGTTCATGAGCAAACCATTAATTTCCTCACATTATAGCATGTATGACATTTGTTGGTGTTTCTTTTGTCTTTTTCTTTAATTGTTTTTTTCCTGCAATACACACGAAATTATTTATATAATCAAAGCAACCAAATAATCACAATTAAGCATTAAATACCCACTAACAACTGATTCAAATATTTTCAACTATTCAAGTGATTTCTTATTCAATTTTTTAGACTCAAATATGAAATCTATCAATTATTATTATACACATATGTATAATCACCTATATATAATTGCTATATACACACATAAATATGCAGCAATCAAGGAACTAGAGGCAAAGGAAACTTACATGAAGCAGTTCGTAAGCCGCAAGTGCAGAAACCCTTTGCCCTTTTTCCCCCCTATTTTTTTCTGAATTATTTAAGTACTAAAAGTGATAGGTTTTACCCACATATTTAATTAAATATAGGCTAAATGGTATAGGGTCTTTAATAAATTATCACTTTATCCCATAAACTATCGATTAATCAACTTAAGTTAAACAAATATTCAAAAATTCTAAAGAGGAGCTTTTGGGTCATTACAGCGAGGGTTCTAGATCTCCTCTAATGGTCACTGCCGTGGCTCAAATAATAGAGGATATGATAGCTCCATTAACAATTCCTTTATCTCCTTCTAATGAAATGCTCCAAGAATTATTTTACCCAGTGACTTCTTTGAAAACTCCTCCTCTAATGGTTCCTTATGTGGACCCCTCATGGATTCCTCCTTATTCATCTGCACAATTATTTCCTCCATTAGTTCCCCAGATGCATTCTTCTACACATTAAATAGATTTTAGAAGGGCCCCTACAATGACTCCTCCAATACCTTCAATAACGACTTTTTCAACGAATTCACTAATAATGGATCCTCAAAACGTTGCTTCGGTAATACCACAAATGGACTCTTCAATGAACAACTCTGCAAGGGATGCACTAATGGCAATGAATAGTTATCTGAACAATTCTGTTGGGTTTCCACAAAGGTCAACATTTTTAGAACCAATCAAATGGGATGATGATAGTATAATGTCTTTTTTTGATGATACATATCTCAACAACATTAGTGTTCAAGATCCAAACAAAAAAAAACAAACTTCCAAGCATCTTAGACCAAATATCTGTCTGTTTTAATTAGTAGAGATTTGTATGTCTATGTTATCCAATGGATAGTCTGTCTTTTAGTATTTTAAATGCATAATTTGTCTCATAGGATTCTTCATGTATCTTTACATTTTATCCTTATTTTATGTTATTTTCTGTTATGTTTCATTCCTTTTAGTTTATTATTTCATTATTTATAATCTGTATGCAGTTAATTTTTATATTAATATTTGCTTGAGACTATTATATTGTTTTTTTATTACTTTTATTATTGATATTGTGATTATTAAAAATATTTGTATTGTTAGTATGATTCCTACAAATGATACTGTACACTGTTAAAAATCTACAAAAACTAATGTACACTAATAACATATCTAAAATTAAAATTAATTAAAGTAATAAGGAAGATTATCGAAAAGACCTACTCCCTCTGTCCTTATTTACTTGTCCACTTTTTCTTTTATAGTTGTTCCGAATTACTTGTCCATTTTAACAATAAAGAAAGGACAAAAACAATATTCTATTATACCCTCAATTAAATACTTTCAAAAAGATAAAACTTTTTGAAAATATTAAATTTTAAATTCATTCACTTCATAATTAAGGGCTAAAATGATAAACTCACTATGTCAAGAAGGCACAAATCGTCAATGGTGAAAGGAAATGGAATGATGATGATAATGAGGTACCAATAGCTCAGCTGCATGCGAAAAAAAGAAGTTGCAGGTCTAGAGTCACAACACTCAAAGATGAAGACAATGTAAATATACCTCGGAGTTCACCGGAGAACACGACGGGGAACCTTGCCGGAGCAGCGTTTCAGCTACTGCTTTGAGAATGTTGTCTATTATGCTTTTCATTCATATTTTTTCTTTTTTTTTCTTTTTTTATGTCTTAGCTTCTTTTAGGAAATGAGCCATATGGGCTCTTTTTATTATTTTTACAAAGTATTATTTTTTAATAAATGGTCTCCAAGCCCACTTTTAATTTAAAAAAATATTTTCTTAATAGATGTGTGACTGTGTTAATTCAAAAGTAGTTATGTAATTAAGGACAAAGAGAGTATTTAATATCCATTTATTGAAAAAAACGTTATATTACAAAATTAATAACTTTTATAGCTTTATTAAGTTAAGAAATATGATATTTATATTTAAGTAAATTGTCTAAAATTATTTGTGCTCTCCCAAAATATAAATTTGTCTTAATATATTTGTACCCTGCTTTCGTCTTTTTTTTTGTTATCGTCCTTTCAAACATTGAGAATTTCATTCAATAAATAAAGGTTTGTTGGATGAAGTCGATATATGATTTGTATCTTTATAGGCTTTTGTCGTTATTCGTTAGTGAATTTTGAACTATGATAATTAATAACAGTCAAAATTTGAAACAAAATTGAATTTATATATATTTGAATATTACAAAGACATGTCACTCAAGGCTACAAACAACTTGACTACATTATTAATGCAGTGTGTGTATGACCCAAACATCTGAGGGTATTGCAAATATGTTATTCCTTCACTTCATAATGGTTTAAAAAGATTAGGCACTCTATTTTTTTATTTCTGATGTGATATTTAGTACTCGTATGATTAATTAATCTTGATTTGTAACACATAAGGACCTATTCAAGTGTAGTGCTCCTTATCAGAAATGAGTTCTTTTATGTATACCTCCACGTAAATTTGAAAAGAACAAATTGTTTGACATTAACTTTTTATGATTTTAATCGAAGAATATGAACGGTCAAAATTGTATTTCTTATGTGTAAAATAAAGATTTGTTATGATATTTTTCATAAAAGTAAATAATATTCTATGATAACCCGATCAAATGACTTCTTTTCTACAAATCTCATTAGTTGCATATCTACTAATGGGTAAAGAAAATCAAGAAATTTTAGCCTAGAGACGTGGTTGAAACCCGTTATTTGTAGTTTTGATGATATGACAAACTCAGGGACCTTGTAAAGGTACCAGGTTCTCAACATGAGTTTTGAAGATGTAACGAACTCAGGGACCTCGTAAAAGTATCAGGTTCCCCAACATGACTAGCCTGTTGAGTGCCAGCTGGAGAAGGTACAGAAAGTGGGTGCACATTTCCCAACGGCGTCAGAAAAGTCAGACCTCTCCAACCAATGGCAATAGTTTAAGGAAAGGGACTTGTCTCTACAAAAGTCTCTTTCCTAAACATTATTCCTTAGTTTTTGCAACTTGATAAAGCATTTTCAAGAACAGTTGCTAAGGCTATCGAAAATCAAACAGCAGAATTATTCAAACAACGACTGAAATCTCTGGAGCATACAGTGTAGTTGTTTAAGAATATATTCTCTTGGTCTTACATTGTAAAATATTCCTAAATCTATAAAGAAATCAGTGTGTGGTGTTGAAATTCTACGTTGTTTAGGAGGGATAGCTTATTGGGTAGAATAACTTCTACTTAGGCTTGTCAAGCAATAGAGATTATTGCTTGAACGTGAGATTAAAAACTTTTTCTCACATTTGTGTAACTGGTTTTACTTTTTCTTGCAAAGATTAGTGAAACAGTTGCGAAAATCCTGTGGGACAGGTCGTGGTTTTACTCCCTTAAGCGAGGAGGTTTCCACGTAAAATTCTTGTGTTGTTTAAACTGCATTTACTTTCTGTTCATACTTGTTAGTGTGTCAAGGGACCTGGTCCATTGACTGATAAGTGAAGACATATATTCTATCAAGTGGTATCAGAGCAGGCACTTTCTATCTGGTTAACACCAAGAAAGTGATATTTGTTCTAGGATGGCTTCTCCACTTAATCTAGAAGAAGGTCAATCTTCAACCAGACCTCCTCGTTTCAAAGGACATTTCTATAGTTGGTGGAAAGTTAGAATGCATGATTTTCTCTTGGATGAAGACAGTGAGCTATGGGACATCGTCCTAGATGGACCATTTATTCTGATGATAGAAGAAACGGATGGAGAGAAAACCAGGCTTGTTCCAAAGCCTAGACAAAAATATGATGAAGCTGATAGGAAGAAGATTGAAAAGGGTTACAAGGCAAAAACTCTTCTTGTCTGTGGGATAGGGCCAGATTAGTTCAATCGTGTCTTAGCCTGTGAGTCTGCAAAAGAAATCAGGGATTGCTTGAAAATAGCTCATGAGGGAACTGAACAAGTCAAAGAGTCAAAGATTGATATGCTCACTTCTTTGAATGAAAATTTCAAGATGAAAGAAGGAGAAACCATTCATGAGATGTTCACAAAATTGTCCTCCATTTCCAACGAGTTGAGAAGTCTTGGAGAACCTATCAACATGAGCAAGCAAGTCAGGAAAGTGCGTCGAATTCTTCCAAAGTCTTGGGAAATCAAGGTCGATGACATTACTGAAGCAAAAGATCTGAAAGTGCTGACAATGGATGCTCTCATTGGAAATCTGAAGACTCATGAGATGAATCGAAATCATGATATGTCAAAGAAGGAAGTTAAAAAGGATAAGTTCTTGATGATGAAATACATATCTGATGAGGACTCCAGTGATGATGATATGGCTTATCTCATCAATAGATTTCAAAAAATTGTGAGAAAGATCAAAGGCTTTAGAAGGGGAACAAATGGTCCTCGAACTCCAACTCAAAATGATACATGTTACAAGTGTGGAAAAGCTAGGCACTTTATTAGAGAGTGTCCTTTATTCAAAACTGAAAATAAGGAACATCAAAAACCAAGAGGTGACAAAGAGAAGAGAAGGGACCTGGTACTCAGTAAAAATGATCGCAAAGCTGCTGCTGACTATGTGGTCAAAAAGGCTCTTGCTGCATGGGGAGACTCTTCAAGTGACTCAGAAGATCCTGATGAACCAAATGACGTGTCTATGGTGGTGGTTCATGAAGAGGAAACCATATTCAATGAAATGTTTTCTTTCATGGCTCATACAGAAAATGAAGAAGAGGATGACAAGGTAACTCTTCTTGATATGAAACATGATCTGAATAATTATTATCTTAAAAAATTGAGAACATTAGCGAATGTTATGATTGATTCAGTAATTGAGTTAACCTCTGAAAGAGACATTATGAATACTGAACTTGACAGTTTAACTAAAAACACGGTTAAATTGGAGGAGAAAATGTCGAAAATGGAAGATAATATGGCGTCTCTAGAGTCTGACAATACTGAACTTAAAAAATAGTTGTCTCAGATAAATGAAGAAGCTGAAAAGCTAAATGGAAGGTCAAATGGTTTACAAGTTGAAACTGAAGAAAAACTGAAAACCACTGAGAAAAATCTGGGATTGGCTTTGGAGAAGAGCAACAACTTAGAAAAGGATATTGTCAAACATAAGGAAGAACTTGAAAAATCTCTTAAGTGGACAAAATCATCTAAGTTGCTGTCAAGTGTAACAAATCAGAATAATTTCAATAAGAAAGTTCTAGGAAGTTTGAATATCACTCCTCCCTTTAATCCTTACAGTAAGTATGTGTTTGTGTCTGACAATATGCTTTGTCTTCACTGTGGTAAAAATGGGCATTTAAAGGGAGAGTGTACTGGCTAGAGAAAATCTCATGAAAGACTCTCTAATTACACTGAAAAGCAAAGAGTATCAAAAGAGAGACCTGGTCCCCCAAAACATGCTTCAACTGATAGATTTTCAAAGAAAAAATCTGTTTCTGCTCCAAAGTGTTTTGTTAGAAAGATTCAAAAACTACCCTATTGGACTAGATACAATCTGATCACTCCCTTGTCTGCCTTCTGGGAACTCAAATTGAAATGGGTTCCCAAGCTCAACAAGTGATTCTTGTTGAAGGTGAGTGAGAGGAGCAACAGTCAATGTTGGTATATGGACAGTGGATGCTCTAAACATATGACTGGTGACATCAAAAATTTCCTCTCACTCAAGACACTTCAGGGAGGAGGTGTCTCTTTTGGTGATGGAAAGAAGGGGTACATTTTGGGAGTTGGTAAAGTGGGAAAGTCTCTTGAAGAATCAATTGACAATGTATATCATGTTGATGGGTTGAAGTACATTCTTTTGAGTGTATCTCCAATTTGTGACAAGGGAAATGAAGTCAAGTTCACTTCTGAGAATTGCACTGTGGTCAGTCTAACCACAAAGAAAGTGATTCTCACTACCTTTAGAAGTAAAAACATGTATGTGGCCAACTTAGAAATGTCTCATGGAGATGATCTGACATGTCTTAGTGCTCAAAATGAAAATGTTGATCTTTGGCATCATAGACTAGGGCATGTGAGCTCATATTTATTGAATAAACTGATTTTTAAGAACCTGGTCCGAGGTTTGCAAAAATTAAAGTTCTGTGAAAACAAAATATGTGAAGCTTGTGTCAAAGGGAAACAAATCAGATCATCCTTCAAGTCAAAGAAGCAAGTAACTTCATAAATAGTACTGGAGCTGTTACACATGGACTTATGTGGACCTTTGAAGGTTCAAAGCAGAAATGGTAAGAAATACATTCTGGTGATAGTTGATGATTACTCAAGGTACACATGGACAAGATTCCTAAGATCAAAAGCAGAGACACCTGAAGAATTGGTGGTGTTCTTTAAAATGATTCAAACTAAATTGAATCAAGTGATTGTTGGGATTAGATTTGATCATGGAACTGAGTTTGAAAACTCAAAACTGGATCAATTTTGCATGGAGAATGGTACTAGTCATAATTTTTCTGCTCCAAAAACTCCTCAACAAAATGGAGTGGTGGAAACAAAAAACAGAACCTTGGTGAACATTGTCAGGACCATGATCATTGAGTCAAATCTTCCTCAAAGTTTCTGGGCTGAAGCTGTCAACACAGCATGTCATGTTACTAACAGGTGTCTGATAAGGGCTGTTTTGAATAAAACTCCCTATGAGTAGCTCAATAACAAAAAGCCTTATTGAGCTATCTTATGGCGTATGACTGCAGATGTTTTGTGCTGAACAATGGAAAGGATGATCTGGGAAAATTTGATCCTAGAAGTGATGAAGGAGTGTTTGTTGGATATTCTTCATCAACTAAAGCATACAGAATCTTCAACAAAAGAACTTAATGTATTGAAGAAAGCATTCATGTTGTGTTTGATGAAGACGGAAATTTGAAAAGCAATGGATCAAATGATGAAGATGAGGTGATTAAGTAGTTCAATTCACAGAAAATTGAAGAAAGTGAAGCCGGTGCAGACCATCAGTTGAGAAGTGACTATGATAATAACAATCATAGTCTATCTGAAAAGACTGATGAAGTTGAAAAGTGTGATGAGGTACCTAGTACTACTCTGAATTCCAGTCAGAGTACCTCAAACTCTCCAGAAAATGATGACATCATTAAAGGAGAAGAACATGTTGATCGGCTCAACCAGTCTGCCTTGAGACCAGGATGGAAACATAGTTCATCACATCCTCTTGATAATCTTATCTCTCCTTTGAACTCTGGAATTCACACTAGATCAAAAACAAGAAATCTAGTTGCATTCTCAGCATTCATATCATCTATTGAGCCTAAGAATGTGAAAGAGGCATTAGGTGATGCAGACTGGATCAACTCAATTCAAGAAGAACTTCACCAGTTTGAAAGAAGCAAGGTATGGTACCTGGTTCCTCGACCTGCTGGCAGAACAGTGATAGGAACTACATGGGTTTCAGAAACAAGCTCGATGAAAATGGAGTGATTACTAGAAAAAAATCCAGGTTAGTGGTTCAAGGATACAATCAAGAAGAAGGAATAGACTATGATGAGACTTTTGCACCTGTTGCAAGGATGGAGGCCATCAAAATTTTAATAGCTTTTGCTGCATTCATGGGGTTCAAGCTGTATCAAATGGATGTCAAAAGTGCATTTCTGAATGGAGATCTGGAAGAGGAGGTATTTGGTAAACAACCTCCTGGGTTTGATGATGCTGAGCTACCAGATCATGTGCTCAGATTGAATAAGGCTCTGTATGGCTTGAAACAAGCTCCTAGAGCATGGTATGAAAGGCTGTCGAAGTTCCTGTTGAAGAATGGTTTCAAAAGAGGAAAAATAGACAATACCTTGTTCTTATTAAAAAGAGAACAAGAATTGCTTATTATTCAGGTTTATGTGGATGATATAATTTTTGGAGCTACTTCAGAACACTTGTGTGAAGAATTCTCATCATTAATGGGAAAGGAATTTGAAATGAGCATGATGGGTGAACTGACATTCTTCCTTGGCCTACAAATCAAGCAATCATCAAATGGAATCTCAATAAGTTAGGAGAAGTACATTAAGGAGATACTGAAGAAATTCAATATGTTTGACTCAAAACCTATTGATACTCCTATGGGAACAAACTCCAAGCTTGTAGTAGAGGAATCTGATTCTCTTGTGAATCAAACCATGTATAGGGGGATCATTGGGTCCTTGTTGTATCTGACTGCTAGCAGACCTGATATTGTTTACAGTGTTGGAATGTGTGCTAGATTCCAGGCGTGTCCTCGTTATTCAAATCTAAAGGCTACAAAACGTATTCTAAGATACTTGAAGACGACAGGGGACCTGGTCCTTTTCTATCCAGCAGGTGACACTTTTGATCTAGTTGGCTTTGCAGATGCTGATTTTGCTGGTTATCAAGTTGACAGGAAGAGTACTTTTGGAATGGCTCATTTCCTTGGATCTTCACTCATTTCTTGGGGAACTAAGAAACAGAATTTTGTGGCTCTTTCAACAGCTGAAGCTGAGTATGTAGCAGCTGCTGCATGTTGTTCACAGTTGTTATGGATCAAGCAACACTTGGAGGATTTTGGTATAAACATCAAAGCTATTCCTCTTATGTGTTAAAATACTAGTGCAATTAGTATGGGAAAAAATCCAGTTCACCATAAGAGAACAAAGCACGTTGATGTTAGACATCATGTTTTGAGAGACAATGTTGAAAAAGGGAATATTGTTCTTATATATTGTCCAATAGAGGAATAAATTGCAGACATATTCACCAAGGCTCTCAGTACAGATCAATTTGAAAGAAATAGGTTGAAGTTGGGCATGATGATCTCTAACTAAATTCCAGAGCTTCAATAGTTGAATTCCTTTGATGGCTAAATTTGCAGTACAGGTATCCTTTGTGTCAATAATTTACTATTTGGATTAGATCATTTTGGTACCTATTGTAGGTATACTTTCAGGAAGGACTAGCTTCGCAAAGACATGGCTAGAACAGCTGAGGAATGATGATAAAACTGTGTTATGGGACCTGGTTCCTGTCCAGGTTAGAATTTGTACATTAATTTTAAACTAAAAAAATATGACCGTTGATAATGCCACGTGTCAGTCATCGGTCATTCTAATCGTTAGTCCCATCGCTTATTTTTCAAGCGACACGTCAAATCAAGGACCTGGCACCGTTTCAAATCCTTTTTAAACCCTCCTTCCTTCTTTTTAATTTCTCATCTGTCTCTCAACACTCCTTCACTCAAAAAAAAGGAAAAGTTAAAGACGAAATCTGATTTTTTATTCCTTTTTCTTTGTCTTCGAAAAACTGTTTTTGTTCTTATTCTGGTCAAGATGTCTGATCCTTCTTCAACCTCTAAGCAAATGCTCACTGCTCTCAGTGAGATTGAACCTATTGCTTTTTACTCTCCTTCAGCAGTAGAGTCCAGATGTAGTGTTCCTTCGAGTTCTCAGCAAGATACTCCTGAAAATCCATTTCATTCCATAGATCTGAACAGCACTAGTATCCCTACTGGACCTGGTCCTTACCATGAGATGTTACCAGACACTCTATTTAAAGGAGATTTGCCAAGAAATAAATTGTCTGATTCAAACATTTTGGCAGCAAGTGAAGAACTGGTAATCGAAAGTCTTAAGATGATGAGAGAAGAAGCTAGGGCTGAACAAAATGAGCCTTTACAAGGTGAAGAGGTAAGAGATACCCAACCCATTTTTGATAAAACTCCATATTTTGGGAGATATCCATCTTCTAACTCCTCAGATTCTGAAAATGATGATGAACCTATCCAATGGAAGGTTGAAAGGAGGGATTTTGGGGTATCAAGAAAGGGAAAAGAAAAAGGTAGTGGAAGAGGTTCCTAGAAGAAGACCTACTACTAGGTCTGATGCTAGGAAGTTCATGGTTGATGCCTTTAACGCTAGTGCAAGATCTACGGCTGAAATCAGGAGTGCCAGAACATTTAAAGTATCAAACTTTAGAATTCCTGAACCTGGTGTCATAGAGGTGTCCGCCGAAGAAATGGACAAGAAAAACAAGAAGAAAAAGTCAGGGAAAAGAAAGTCAAGGGATCCAAAAAAGGTTGAGAAAGCAAAACCTACGAAGAAGAGTTCTACAGGAAAACGGAAGAGACCACAGGGACCTGGTACCCAACAAAGGGGTGAAGAGGAGGTCAACATGCAAGAAATTGTTGACAACTTGAGAACGCAGGCTGTGCTGGCTGGAAGAGTCTTTGACATGGGAATAATCAATCTTCCCGGCATGGACTCTCTCCATGACATGGTTGAAATTCAATCATGGTTGCATCTATTCAACAGGAAATCTCCTATCCTTCACGAAGAAGAAGTGCGTGAATTCTACTACAACATTCAATTAAAGGAAAATGGGAGTATCCTTACAAGAGTAAATGATATTGCAGTGCATCTGGATGAGTTTCTGCTGGGCAAAATTCTCAGTGTACCTCGAGAGGGCACCAGGTCTATGATTGGGAAAACTTGTTCGGTTAAGTTTGTGTCCTTGGTTTCGAAGCTTCCTTCAACAAAATGTGCTGGGGTTTTTATGAAGGTGATGAAGAGCGAGTATTAGTTGGTGTTCGAATTTGTAAACAAAACTCTCCTCCCTCGGACTGAAAAGAGGACTTCAGCTACTTCTGCTGATTTATTTGTGATGGAGATGTTGTGCAGATTTGAACCTCTGAATCTCCCAGGGCTTATGCTTGAGCACATGTACAAGACTGTCATTGAGAGGAAAGGAGTTCATGGGATGGGATACGGATACTTTCTTACTGAAGTATTCAAACATTTTAATATTCCTCTGAGCGTTGGCAGGGTTGGGACTGTGAAACAAACCTTTTCAGAGAATACCCTGGTCGAATGTGAGTGTATCGAAGGGAAAGGCAATCACAAGAGCAAGATGGCTCAACTCATAGACGATCAGGATCAACTTAAGCATGAGGTTGAGGAGTTAACTGTGCGTTTGAGTGGAAAAGATGCTGAAATTGCTATACTCAAAGCTGAACTGCTCACTGCACAGACAGAGGGACCTGGTACTTCTGTGGTTCAAGCCTTGGAAAGGGAAAATGCAGAGCTGAGGGCCATGGCTATTGCCTTGCAAGAAAAGGAAATTAAGGATAATGATGCTGCAAATGATCGACTCACTCTCATTATCCAGTCCCTTTCTCATCAACCTCCCCCTTCTTAGTCTGTCCCAATCATTTCCAGTGTCTTCTTTGTGTGGCTTGTCTTTGTGTCGTTGGATTATCAGTTTGTTTTTAATGTACTAAATGTTATCTTGGGATGCTATTTATCTTATTCCCCTGGTGTTCTAGCTAATATTGATTGTGAATGCTTTTCTTTTATGTTTGATTGCTATCAAGCTCTGATCTTATATGATATTATTGTTGATATTATTGTTTTACTGTATCTCTTTTTTATGATGCCACAAGGGGGAACTATAACTGACTGATAAGTGGTAGATGTGTGTGTGAGGGGGAATGCAGTAAGGGGGAATACAGTGAGGGGGAAAATTTCTTTTCAAGAGGATGGACTAGTAATTAAGGGGGAACTAGTTATAAAATTGGAGTGGTGCCTGAGTATTGTTTGTCATCATCAAAAAGGGGGAAAATATTATTTGTAGTTTTGATGATATGATAAACTCAGGGACCTTGTAAAGGTACCAGTTTCTCAACATGAGTTTTGAAGATGTAACGAACTCAGGGACCTCGTAAAGGTACCGGGTTCCCCAACATGACTAGCCTGTAGACTGCCAGCTGGAGAAGGTACAGAAAGTGGGTGCATATTTCCCAACGGCGTCAGAAAAGTCAGACCTCTCCAACCAATGGCAAGAGTTTAAGGAAAGGGACTTGTCTTTACAAAAGTCTCTTTCCTAAACATCATTCCTTAGTTTTTGCAACTTGATAACGCATTTTCAAGAACACTTGCAAAGGCTATCGAAAATCAAACAGCAGAATTATTCAAACAACGACTGAAATCTCTGGAGCATATAGTGTAGTTGTTTAAGAATATATTCTCTTGGTATTACATTGTAAACTATTCCTAAATTTATAAAGGAATCAGTGTGTGGTGTTGAAATTCTAAGTTGTCTAGGAGGGATAGCTTAGAGGGTAGAATAACTTCTGCTTAGGCTTTTCAAGCAATAGAGATTATTGCTTGAACGTGAGATTAAAAACTTTTTCTCATATTTGTGTAACTGATTTTTCTTTTGCTTTCAAAGATTAGTGAAACAGTTGTGAAAATCCTGTGAGACAGGTCGTGGTTTTACTCCCTTAAGCAAGGAGGTTTCCACGTAAAATTGTTGTGTTGTTTAAGCTGCATTTACTTTTTGTTCATACTTGTTAGTGTGTCAAGGGACCTGGTCCATTGACTGATAAGTGAAGGCATATATTCTATCAAAACCTTCTCCAGAAAAGATCATGTTAACCCATCTCATATGAAAGTGCTCTAAGTCTCCTCCCACCATTCTTACTTAAGCAAGGGTCTCGACACAAAATTAAATCCTTATGACACCTACCATAAATCCCTAGGATGCAAGCAAAAACTCAAATGACAAGATATAAAAGGAAGTAAATATAACTAGAGGAAGCAATAATAATATCAAAAAGGTTCATAGCGTAAATATGTATATAAAGATTTAAAATATACAATAAGAACCTGAAAGTGACCAAAAAAATTCTCGAACATGATATCATCAGTACAAGAGCGTCCAAATGTCACGACTAAAAAATGGGCGTTATGGCACTCGTCTTATCCCACCAAGACAAGTCAGCCTAAAACTCAACCATTACAACAAAATACGAAAAATTTACTACCAACTTACATTATACCCCTTAAACCTGGTTGTCACGTGTATAAGTCTCTAAAGTATTACAATTGATTCAGAAGAAACACTAGTGTCAAATGAACTTGTTTCTAGAATAGAACAAGATC
Organism: Solanum pennellii; assembly: GCF_001406875.1. NCBI lineage: Eukaryota > Viridiplantae > Streptophyta > Magnoliopsida > Solanales > Solanaceae > Solanum > Solanum pennellii. The sequence goes on along the minus strand of NC_028641.1, from coordinate 14,056,118 downwards.
ATGACTAAGGAGAGAGAAAGTCCACTGAGACGACAAATAACTACCTTACAAATCTCCAAGAAGCCTCGGAAAAAAAGAGAATGACAAGTACCACAAAAATCTAGGCTCGTACCAAAAAAAAATGTAGAAGCAAGGGGTGAGTACCAAACCACATGGTACTCAACAAGTAGAACTCTAAACACAAGCTAAGGGGATGAAATACAGGTACTCCTACCACCCCAACCGAACCTCCACAATTACAACCTGCATAAAAATTAGCCCAACCTAACAGCTCACAGTTTACATAGCACATAGCTCAACGACAACACTTAGACAAATTACATATCCTCCACAACAACACTTTGACAAATTACATATCCTCAACAACAACACTTCAACAAATTACATATCCTCAATAACAATACTTCAACAAATTACATATCCGCAACAACAACACTTCAACAAATTACATATCCTCAATAACAATACTTCAGTATTCATCAATCACAAGTTCCGCGGAAAGGCATTTTCAAGATCATCAAAACACAATATCAAGTTCACTAATATGCAATGGAGTAAAATGCAATGTAAAGTATAATGATGTATGTCTGACCTAGTTATACACACCCCCTTTCTCTCAGTTCGGGACCCATGAGGGACATATCTTTCCATGCATTTGTAACGGCACATGACACGACCCTCGATAAAAGTAACTGTCGCGGCGCTCGATACGTCCCTCAAAATATAGTATTCATCGCGGCTCGCGATACGTCCCTCGAAATTGTACATCCTCTTTAAATGTTCATTCTTTCTCAATGCACATAACACTTGTCACAACCATATCTTCAAATAATGCAAATGACATGTTCACACAAATAAAGAGGATATGACCATTTACATAACACTGCACAATTCACAACAACATCAACAATGATTCAAGAAGCCTGTCACATCACTCTCCATTATCATCATATCACGCATAAGCAATTATTCACATTACCTTTTATTACCCTTTGTTTTCATCATTAGAATTAATCAATGTGGACAAATCAACCCATCACCAAGTCGCACTACTCACAAACATATACCACAAAGAAATACATGCATTCCACACACTTAACAAGAGTTTAGAAACCTACTTGCCTCAAATAGTCGAACAATGACTCCAAAACATGAGCCTTTCTCTTCCGCTTGACTTCCAAACCAATAAAATCTATTCAAATAAATAACCATGATATGAATTCAAAACTAACAACATTCATATTGCTATATCTCTAGCTTAGACCCAAAACTCATCCGAATTTATAATAAAGTTTCTAAATCTTGATTCCAACCAATTGGTCAAATCTCATATTTTCTGAATTTCAAGTTTATGATTAAATCTTAATTCTCCGAAAAACATAATTTAAATAATATTCTTATAATATACTATACCTAATAATTAATTACTCATCTCAATATGCCAAAATTTAAATTATGATAGAATACCTATAAGAATAATTCCAACCCAACATAAATTCAACTAGCAGTAACCCGATAATGATTCAATATACACAAACATACCCACATTGTCAAAAACTTATCAAAATCTTAAGTTTAAAATGATTAGATCATTATTAATCCTTAAAATTCATTAAATTATAATCATAATTGAATAAAATATGGCTGCCATATTTGTTTTGGCCAACTTTTTTTCTCTAAGCAACCACATACATGGCTCTTTCTTAAATATGTAATATTATATTAATATATACTACTAATCTTCGCAATTACATACATTATAAGAATGTGACTTGACATTTTACCTGAAGCACGAAGTGTTTTTTGCTGCGCCAATTGTGCCTCTTTCATATAATCTTTCTTTTCGTCTTCAATTTTGGACTAAAATGTTAAACTCTACTAGTTTATTATCTTATTTTAATGTTAGGTAAATTGTTCGCGCTTCACGCGGTGGTGAACTACGCCAATAATCTACTTCTAAATATTTGATAATACAAGTGTTTTTGAGAAGGTATAACCATATGATAAACTTTCAAGGATATTTTTTCAAAAGAATATATGAAATGTTTTTTAATCTTATAAGGGAAAATGCAATCCTAGACTATAATCAAAAACCCAGAGAAACAACTTAACTAAACTAAGATCCTATTACCCCCGTGAACTTTTTTTTTTGTAATTTTATACACTTTTTATCTTACGTGGCACACTCCATGATTTTACGCAATTGAGCCGCGTGGAAGATATTTGGATGCTACGTAAGCCAAAAAGTTGTGTAAAATTACAAAACAAATAAGTTCAGGAGGGTAATAGGACCTTAGAATAGTTAAGGTGTGTATCTGAGATTTTGGTCATAGTCTAGGGGGTACTTGTGCATTTTCCCATCTTTAAACAAAAAAGATTTGATTCCAAGTGTTTATAGATTTTGTTATTAATTTTTCATATTACTGTAGTTATTCATCACCAAAGTATTTTGAATAGATACGTAATTGTTTCATTGTCTATATTTGTATTTTCAAAAAGTGGTGCAAATATTTTATTCATCAACTGCAAGAGATTTTCTTCTATTCAAGGCCTCTACATACAAAATCTAAATATTGTACATCTTATCTAATTAGTTGTGTACTTGATAAGTTCATTAAACTATAAAAACACATTTGTTGAATTTCAATGAAATAAAGTATGTCACTCAAATGATATGAATTAAATGATGTCTTGGAAAGTCCCTTATTCAAAATCGTACGCAGTCGATGACTCCAATTTGATAGACAAAAGACATATTTTGTTGTTTATATTTCTATGAATATGGTTACAACTTTATTTTTTAGGACTTCTAATCTAAAGTTTATAAGGAGATAATTATTTATTTAATATTTGATTAATATAGATTCATCCTACTTTGAGGGGTTATTCATTGACACCAATCAAACATTTGAACCCCAAACGTTTGATTAAGGTTGAGTACAATATTTACTATCCCACTACATTCCTTTATTTTTTGGATGTCGGTAAGCAATTGAATATCTTGATAAGATAGAAAGTGGAATAAATAAAACTTCAAGGTAGTGTAGAACCACCTAGTTTTTGAACACTCAAAGTCCCTTCTTGGATATCTCATGGATCTTTTAGCCACTGAAAACTCTATAAAGATCAAATTCATTTATTTTACACGTTTAAGAATTCTAATCTACATGACACCAATAGTTTAATGATTACATTAAACCCTTGATTAACATATTTTTACTTCAACATAATGATAAAAAACATAACATAAACAACAAAGTTTAAAACATATACTCAAAAACAAAAAGTAATTAAATAAGCATAAATTAATGACTGTAAAAAACATACCATGATCGTTAATAGTAAAATGAAACATAAAGGTAAAAGTTGAGCCCACTGAATGGACATTGTGCACTTAAGAAAATTATGTCATTCTAGTACCCGAGGTTTAAAGGAATAGATCCTCTCAGGATAAATAAATTCTGTTCGCCAGTGTGTTGATACAAAAATAATGGCGTTAGTGAGTCACTCAACAGGAATAAAGTGCACAAATATTTAATTTTGTGCAGAAAAAGAAGATGAAGTTCAGAATTTATGTTGTGTTAAAATGAGAGAAAATTTCTTTATTTATAAACAATAAAGGGTAGTGTGAATGAAGGAATATTGATTGTATTGAAGTGTTAACCTAATAAGGGAGTACATGGGAGATATATATAGGACATATAGGAAGGAGTACTAATCCTAATAGGACTAGGATTAAGGAGTACTAATCCTAATAGGACTAGGATTAGTACACAGTAAATACTAATATTATTTAATACTATTTATTTAATACTATCTGTTATTATCCCCCCTCAAGCTGAGCTGAGCGGAAGCGAACGGAAGCTTGGAACTGAGGTAATCGTGTTGTCGGCTCGGGAGAGGCTTGGTGAGAATATCAGCCGGTTGTTCTTCAGTGGGTACATACTGCACAGTCATGGTGCCGGCCTGAACTTCATCGCGAACAAAGAGACAATCGGTATCAACATGCTTCATTCTGGTGTGTAGGACAGAATTCTTGGCCACACAGATGGTTGATTTGTTGCCATAATAGAGAGCAGGAACAGTGTGAGTGGCGCGGAGTTCGCGAAGAATATATGTGACCCACATGGTCTCAGCAGCAAGAAGAGCAAGGGCGCGGTATTCAGCTTCAGTCGAGGACCGAGAGACCTTGGGTTGTTTTTTTGTACACCAGGAGATCAGGTTCGGTCCCAAAAAAACGAGAAACCCCGATGTAGATTTTCTGTCATTTTTATCATTCGCCCAATCTGAATCTGAGAAACCCCGAAGCTCCAAGTCCCCGGGTCGAATGAGTAAACCACGACCAAGAGTGCCAAAAATGTACCTGAGAATGCGTTTTAGACAATGGTAATCATGTTCACTTGGTTGATGCATGCGCTGAGCAACTCGGTTGACAGCAAACTGGATGTCAGGACGGGTAATGGCCAGATACTGTAGAGCCCCAATGAGGCTGCGGAAGTGGGTGATATCGGCAAAGGGGGTGTCGGCTCCATTCGTAGACGAAGAGACTGCCATCGGTGTTGGTTGACTGGTGCATTTTTCCAGTCCAGCTTTCTGCAACAGATCTCGAGCATATTTTGACTGATGAAGAAACAAGCCGCTGCCTGTCCGAGAAACCTCCATTCCCAGAAAATAATGTAACGGGCCAAGGTCCTTCATTTTGAAGGTAGTATGCATAGCTCGAGTGACATCCTGAATGAGAGCTGCAGTAGAGCCTGTAATAATGATATCATCTACATAGACAAGAAGAATGACTGTACCGTGTGCTGAATGTCGAGTAAACAGACTCGTGTCGTGTACGCAACACGTGAAGCCGAGTCCCTGGAGGAACGTTTTCAGACGTGTGTACCAAGCACGGGGGGCTTGCTTGAGCCCATACAGAGACTTCTGGAGTTTGCAAACATGTTGAGGGAAGCGGGGATCAACATAGCCCGGTGGTTGCGTCATGTAGATAGTTTCATCAAGCATGCCATGAAGAAAAGCATTGGAAACATCCAACTGATTGATGAGCCAATTGTTGCGCACGGCGAGTGACAGTACTAGGCGAATGGTTTCCTGCCGAATAACAGGACTGAATGTCTCGGAGTAATCAAGCCCATACTCCTGATTGTAGACTTTAGCAACCAAACAAGCCTTGTACTTGGAAATACTGCCATCCGCATTGTGTTTAATTTTGTACACCCATTTACAGCCAACTGGGTGCCGCCCATGGGGCTTAGGTACAAGAACCCAAGTTTTCTGATCAGTCAAAGCCTTAAACTCGTCATCCATAGCATGACGCCAATAAGCATTTTTTGAGGCAACAGAGTAGGTTGTTGGTTCACTATCGGGAAGGGGTGTATTTGGTAGTATGGTAGCCTGAAAGGTTTTGGGTTTAAAGATACCGGCTTTGCCACGGGTTAACATGGGATGAGTATTGGGGGGTGGCACGGGCGGTGGTGATTCGGGGGTGGCCGGGAAGGACCCAAAACGGATCGGGCTGGAGATGTTGTGGGTATGGGGTGGTTCGGGTTGGTTGTGAGTGTGGGTGGTGGTTGCGGGTGTATTGTGGGTGACGGTCGAAGGGGTGATGAGGGGTGGTTGGGTAGTGGGTGGAGGTGTGGGGGAAGGTGGTGAGGGACCCTGTGAGTATGTTGGAAAAAGGGGAAGGACGCCAATGAATGATGTATTTGTGGAGGAGGAAATAGACTCGTAGGGAAACTCATTTTCGACAAATTTGACATGACGAGATATGTAGACTTTATGAGTTTGTGGGTCAAGACAGCGATAACCCTTGGAGGTAGGATGATAGCCCAAAAAAATACAAGGACGGGATCGGGGTTGTAATTTGTGAGTAATATGAGGGCGTAGCCAAGGGTAGGCAAGACACCCAAAGACGCGGAGGTTGGTATAATTGGGAAGTTCTTGGTAAAGGAGTTGATAGGGTGATTTGTTGGAGAGAGTGTGACTGGGCATTCTGTTAATGAGGTAGTTTGCGGTGGCTAGAGCTTCTACCCAAAAGGAGACAGGGAGATGAGATTGATGTAGAAGAGTAACCACCGTTTCAATGAGATGGCGATGTTTACGCTCAGCCACCCCATTCTGTTCGGGAGTGTTTGGACAGGAGGTTTGATGTATAATTCCCTGGGATTGCAGAAACTGGCCAAAGATGTTATTGACATATTCCTTTCCATTGTCACTTCTAAAAAGTTTAACATGAGAATTGAATTGTGTTTTAACCATTTTTTCAAAAGTGACAAAGGTGGTGTATGCCTGTGATTTGTGTTTTAGTGGGTACAACCAAGTGTATTTTGTAAAATCATCCACAAAACAAATATAATAGCGAAAACCAGCAAATGAAGGAACAGCAGTAGGACCCCATAGGTCAGAATGAATAAGTTGAAAAGGTGCAGTTGTACGCTTCTCAGATAAAGTAAAAGGTAATTTATGAGATTTAGCAATTGAACAGGAGTCACAATTGTTTACATGAATGGAAGAAAAACCTAATTGAGACATTAAAGAATTTATTATTTGAGTAGACGGGTGACCCAGACGACTGTGCCACAACAGACTGTGGCCATCAGCCGAAAGAGCCACCGGAGCCACAGGAACGCTTTCTGAAACTGGGTGGGCAGACGAACTTGTGCCAGGAAGAACGTACAGACCATGCTCACAGGGGCCCTGAAAAATCACCCTCTTGGTAGTATTGTCTAGGATCTGAAAATCATTAGAGGTGAACAAGAGTGAGCAATTATTGTCTTTTGTGAATTGGTGAACTGAAAGGAGATTGGATTTAATAGAAGGGACGTGGGTAAGGTTACCTAGGTGAAAGATAGCGGTGGGGGTTTTAATGGTACCCGTGCCAGTGTGAGAAATATTAAGGGACTCACCGTTGCCAACAGTAATACCATTGGAGCCATGATATGGATTTGGAGCGTTAAGCTTGGATAGATCAGAAGTAACGTGCATGTTGGCCCCAGTATCCAACAGCCATTCAGAGGAAGGGCCGGCTTGAGATGCATAATTGGCACGGTTATCACTATTTCGGCTCTCCTCATACCGAAACCAGCAACGAACAGCGGTGTGTCCTGTTTTCTGACAGATTTGACAAGTTGGACGATCCCGCTCGTAAGTGCCCTGCCCGCCGCTGGAAGATGACTGCCCGCCGCTGCCGAAGGAGTGCAGGCTGTTGTTGCTGCCGTGCTGCTGACCGTCGTACGGCGGACGACTGCCCTGCCGACCGTCGCGCCCGCGGCCTCCGCTGTTTCTGCCGTAGCCACCGCGGCTCCCCTGCCGGCCGCCACCACGCCCCCCGCGATAGTTCTGGCTTGCGGTGAGGGCGGTGGCCGGCTCCATAACAGCGGCTTCTCGGAGAAGAAGTTTGCTCTCCAGATCCACGTTGATTTCTTCACTTTTTAGCCACGAGGAGAGAGTAGCCAGGTCAACGGGCGTTGGACTGATGCGAACCGCCTGTTTAATGGAGGAGTAAGCTGATGGGAGCCCCCGAACGACGCACATGACGAGATCTTTTTCGGGAATGATTTCGTTCACGGTGTCGAGGGCTGTGATGATGGTGGAGACCTCGTCTAAATACTCCGCCATAGTTTTCGTGCCTTTGGTAATTGTGTGGAGACGATCACGCAATTGAAAAATATGAGAGTGGGAAATTGATGCATAGCGTGTTGCGAGGGCCGTCCATAGGGCTGAAGCAGTTGTGTAGGATCGGACGTGTTTCTGAACCGTGGGAGAGATGACCGCAATCAAACATGATCGGATCTGGCCATCCACGGCTTTCCAGGCGGCATGGGCCGGATTGGTTTTTTCTGATTTGTCCGTGGCGGTGATGACTGCCGGCGGCGGTTCTGTGCTTCCATCGACGTATTTGAGAAGGTAATTGGCCTCAAGGGCTGTAAGAACGGTGATTTTCCATGTAGGGTAATTTATGTCTGATAATTTTTCGGGAATCAGGGCATGAAGATGCCTGAGAAGGAGTTTAACGCCAGAAGGAAGTGAATCGAGAGGATCCACCTCGGTTGTCATGGCTGCCGCCGCCCAAGAGAAGAGAGGGAACTATCGGTGCCTAAAAGAGAGAAAAAAAAAACTAGAGAAAAGAAGATCTAGGTTTTCTGGCTCTTGATACCATGAAGGAATATTGATTGTATTGAAGTGTTAACCTAATAAGGGACTACATGGGAGATATATATAGGAGATATAGGAAGGAGTACTAATCCTAATAGGACTAGGATTAAGGAGTACTAATCCTAATAGGACTAGGATTAGTACACAGTAAATACTAATATTATTTAATACTATTTATTTAATACTATCTGTTATTAGTGAAGAAATTCTTATTGTGCCTTATCGGAAAGTCACTATCTTTGGATAAGTCACAATTTTCATAAAAATTCACAAATTTTTTTTTTAATAAAAGTTGCAACTCTTCATTAAAGTCGCAACTCTTCAAAAAAGTCGCAACTCTTCGTAAAAGTTGCAGCTCTTCGTAAAAGTCGCTACTTTTCATAAAAAGTCAGACCTTTTTGTAAAATTCGCAACTTTTCATAAAAGTCACAACTTTTCATAAAAGTCACAACTTTTCATGAAAGAGAAGACTCCTTTTGGAAACAAATAAGTTAAAAGGGAATCTTAATTTGTGACTGCACCACCTAAGGCCTAAGATTCTCTTTTATATAAATATATGATTTGAGCCAAGTAATATATTAAATTAATTATGAATTAAGCTCATTAGTCACCAAATAATATTAATTATTTAAAATTACCCATTGCCTAACCTGTATCAAATAGCTCAAAAACTTCCAAATCAACTTCATAAATTGATCAAAAGTGAATCGGGGCAACTACCGAGATGGATAAAATAAAATTTTTGAATAAATTTTTGAAAATGACCTTCCGGGTCATTGCACCAACACATATTAGTTGAACTATATACAACGAGTGTTTCTAATCAAAATACTAAAAATCTAAACAGTACAAAATAAGGAAAGAAGCAAGTCTGCAAACGTCTAGAGTTCACCACGATCCAAACAACGACGACCTTAAAAGATAAAGAATTAACCAGGGTAACTTGGACCAGAGCTCATTAACATATGCAAGATAAGTGCAACTCAAAATTATCTATTGAGATAATAATCAAGAGTACATAGTTGATCTTCCAAAAAGAAAACTTACAAATCAATGAATTTACAAACAAATCTCCTTCCCTTCTAATTGTTTGTGAATTTTATTGATTTTTTTAGTTGAATCATTTTAGTAATTTTTATTTAACAAGTTATGACTTGTAGGAATAAGTGACATGCATGATTTTGATAAAAACAAATTTATTTAAAAATGCTAATAATAATGAAAAAAGGTGACAAGGAAAGTAGAGACAAATTGAATTTTTAAAATAGAGAAGGAAAAAGAAAAAATTATACAGGGCCAGAATGTGCAAATTCAGAGGAAAAAAAAAAGAATCAGCGCAGAAACATAGAAGAAAATACAGAGGAGTTTCATGTCACAAAACGTTAATGTAATGATTTCAATCTTTTTCATTAACTATTTATGGAGTCAATTTCCTCTAGTTATTGAAAATAAATTTTCATACTTCAGAGTCTTTTATCATAATTTGTTTTTTTTATGCGATGAAGAATAGTTTTAAAAAAGTTATCATAATGTCATCAATTTTGAATAATTCTAAACACATATATTCAAAAACAATATTGATATATAATTACTTATGAATGTCAACTTATATCAATTAGTCATATATTATATAATGAATCAATAATATTACATGTCAATTAATTTGGTACTTTGAACTCCATATACACTTACACTATTTATTTTGAAAATAAAATAGAAAGTGAATAACATTTATATTAGAAAAATAAAATTTTCATCTTTATTTATCAGTATATTAATCTCATATAATATGTATATTAATGAATTAAAATAGGAAATTCAATTAATTATTACTTATATTTCATATATTTGAGATGAGATAAAAATATAAATTGGTGATTAATTGTATGAGAAGTTAAAATATAATGTAATATAAAATTAAAGAATTAAATTAAATTAAGTTTTAAAAAAGTCAAAATAATAATTTTTCCTTTCCTATCAACCTTTGGTCAACCTTACAAATTTATTTGAATACTTTAATGCAAAAAGATTGCTTAAAATTTTCTAATAATTTACTTAGAAATTTTAAAAATTACCAGGCAATAATTGTACATAGAGATTTTTTTTACTGAATTTTGTATGGTAAAATTATATAAAGGAATTAGATTTTTTTTTTTATAATCTTCATAAATTCTCATGTAATTTGTATATTTGTTTTGTAGAAGCATAATTTTCATGAATTAAATAGGTCTATTTTTTTCTTAAAATGACGATTTATTGACATGACGTATCAACTAGAATGGAAGGAGAATTTTGAGTCATTTAATATTGTTTTTAGATAAATATTATAATAATATTCACTTTCTATTTTTTCATAAAAATTATATTTTTCATTAAAAAAAATTGTAAGCATTAATTTCAAAATACACAATTAAAGTTATTATAATAGTTAATTTACCTTTAATATTATTAATTCATTATACAATTTATGATTAATTGATGTAAGTTAGCATTCATGAGTGATTTGTGTATCAATATTTTTTTGAATGTATGTGTTTATAAGCATTCAAAATTGATGATATTATAGTACTTTTTAAAAATCTATTTATTATAACATAAAAAAATAATAACTTTTAATTATAATGAATGATTCTCAAGTGTGAAATTTTGTTCTTAATAAACTAATTTATCTTTAAAAAAAATATTATGATCATTATTTTAGTTAAATGACTTTAATGAATTAAATTAGTTTATTATTTAAAAAAGACTTTACTGACATGTCAGCCAACTAAGGGAGAGAGTGGGGCTTTTGGAGTGTTAAATATATTTGAAGGAAAATATTGATAGTGGAGTGATATTTTTGTCCTAAATGAAATACAAATGATATTTCAAGAAAATTTCCAAACTTGGGTGACCATTTATAAAATTGACTCAAGAATATAATTTAATGAAAATGTCGGTTTAAAAAAATTAAACAATATTTCATATTCTAGGCATTGTGAAAAATATATTATTAATTAAAATCAATCAAAATTCAAAAGAACTAATAAAAATCATTAAAATTTAAAAAATAAGTATAATTATTAATAATTGCATAAAGTTGGAGAAAATATGTTCTGAACTATTTAAAAAATTAAAATTTAAAGAATTAACTTTAAAAATGTCAATCCAAAATACATTGTCAACAACAATCAATCATATATTCATATAAAAAAGAAACTTAGGCCCGCGTATGTGGCACTACAAGAAACAAGAATTTTCTTTTAAATTTATTTATTTTCAAAATTAGCCTTCACTTTTCATGAAAAATTGTAATTTTTATGAAAAAGTTGTGACTTTTATGAAAATTATGACATTAATGAAGAGTTGCGACTTTTATGAAAAATTATGAACTTTATGAAAGGTTGTGACCTTTTTGAAGGGTTGTAACTTTTCCAAAGAGTTGCGACCTTTTCGATATGGCACAATAAATATTGTTCACACTATCCTATGTTGTTTATAAATAGAGGACTTTATTGCCACTATAATTTGTAGGTTTTTTTCCCACTATAGGGTAGTAAAACTCTTACATTAATTGGGTTTTTATGAATTGAAAGTTTTCATGGAGCTTAATATTTAATATATGTCATAGTGATTCATCGAACTATGGTAATTTCTTTTTCCTATTTTGGTGACTCTGTCAAAGTGTCGATAAGTATGATTGAAAATTGATCTTCTCTCTTGTCCCTTTCTAAAGGGTTCTTCATATAAACAAAGCAAATTGATTCAATTGCAATGCGACATTACTACTCTTGGAGCTTTTAATACACAACTCATAACACTGCTGAAATGCTTGATGGTTGAATTCATTATATTTGGTTTTTTTGTTAAACAAATTTTTTTTCTTCTGTCATTATTATATTTATGATTTTTTAAAATTCAAATACGTTAATTATGCTTCTTATAATGTGTATTTATTTCTCAAAATTTTCTTCCTCCTATTTCATGAAGCTTAATTTTTACTGTAAATTATAGTGATTCATGTATTTATTGCAATTTCTTTATTCTATTTTGGTGACTTGTTTTAAATTATCTTCATAATTCTAGTGAAGAAGATTGAAAATTTATCCTCTGTTTTTTCTCATTTTACAGGGTTACTTCATATACTTTTGAGAAGATTGCTTGTGTGTTGTACTATATTTGACAGCACAAAACAACAAATCTTTGATAACTAATACAACACCAATGATGAAACTTTTGAAAAGAACCATAATGATTGCTCTCGTGCTTGCCACAGCTAGCATATTATTTTGATTGTATTTTGTATGACGTTGCACTATTTCTAGAATATTCGTATATAGACAATTAGTCACATCTTTTATTGCAAGTTCATTAATTTGTCATACTTCTTCTTGTCTTCTATTATGTGAATAATAAGAGATCAAGTTTTCGCGAGACTAATAAATGTCCAAAATACACTATAGCAAAAATATTTTTTATCGACAATAAATATGCACATTCACAAAGAGTGCTACAACCTTTACTGACATTAATTCATTTTCATTGAACTCAATGTTGTTATAAACATTAGGGACATTTATACAGAGTGTCATTTGTCTTTAAAATTACATATTTAATAATAATTAAGCTATTAATTATCATTAAAGATCATTTTGTTGTAGTGATAACTCATTCTCTTGATAAATGTTTTAATTTTTGATAAAGAAGTAATAACTCTTTCTGACTTCTTTCAGTTAAATTTGTGGACTCTAAACTAGATATAACCCATAAAACTATCTTTTTGAAAAATATATTAAGCACATGCCTTTTTTTTCTTGATTGTTAGGAAAGTAAGGTCGTCTTTATTATTATTTTTGAATATTTTTGTGTTCAAGTTCTCACAAAATTATATTGTGTGATTTTAATATGTCATGTGTCAAAATTTTGGTTTAGTATATCCCGTTGAACATTCAGATTCACGTACTTTTTGGTTGATAATTGCATTATCTTTTTGTAACTGCATACTAAAACTATAACAATCACTATATTTTAATCCAAATAAATTGGGGCCGCTGATATGAAACCTTAAAAATAGTAATGACTATTTTTGGGACAATGAAAGAAAACATTTATGATAATAATAATTTTAGGGTCATTTTTAGAATATACTTGATATGACATACAATAATAAAAAAGAGATTGATTGAGGTTCACAAAAAAGGAGTCCAAGACTGTCCATTTGAATTTAGTTAATTATAATCTTGTATGGACGTGATGTTCCACTTTACTTGGGAGTGTTGTTGTTCAACGTTTTTTGGTGTCTTTTTTAATTTCTAGTGTTGTTCTTTATGATATTTTAGAATTTAAAATTTTTCATTACATCTTACCAACTATTTGCAAGGAGATTTTCTTAGACTTCTTCCTTATACTTAAAATCTATCTTGACTCATAATTTTTGTACAACATTTTAAAAAAAAATATATAGCACTTTAAGATTTCGGAGAAACACTTTGTCCTTAAGATAAAATGTTTTTGCCAGTTATGTATCGAAAATACAAGTATTACCGAATGATCATATGTAAGCTTAATGAAATAGTTCAATCCCGTACGAAGCACGAGTAATTTACCTAGTTGATTCAAATTAAGAATGATCACACAAATTTCACGAAGATTAATATTTGGTGTCACATAATCTAATTTAGATATTTTCAAAGTAAGGAGAAAACCGATTTAAAGAAATTTGGTAATTCTTTTCACGTGCACCCAATGCAGCTCACTAGTTCACCACTTATGATTCCAACTTTAACAACAGAATTCTCAAAGTCATGTCTCAGGCCAATTTTGCGAGAAACATAATTTGAAAATTTTTTTTCAAGTTCAACAACTCTACTTAACATTAGGTAGATCATAAAGATTAAAATGGAGAATCCAAAAAAAAACTAAGTAAATAAAGGAAGGAGGAAAAGCCAAAAAGAAACACATTAAGAAGGAAGGTAAAGAGATAAATGAAAAGAGAGATGGAGACTTTACTCATTACCTACCAACAAGAGAGAAGGATTAATCAAATAAACTTGATATATGAGAAGCAACTGAGCAGTGATCATCAAGAAGAGTCGAAGAGACGAAGATTCCTACATGTGGCTTTAAAGTTTACTCTTTAACCTCTTTTAAACTTTAGCGATGTTTTGAATTTCTTGACTTCCTCACTAGTTTATAAGGAAAAATATATAATTACAGGAAAGTAAATAGGTTTTCTTGGCTTTGTGGATTTAACCTTTAGGAGTTAGGAATAACAAAGGAAAACTATATATAATTAGTCTTATATATCAGGGTAAATATTAGATGAGGTTAATATACCTAAAAAAATGTAAATATGGAAACGTAATGAATAATCCAATAAGGAAATTGAATAATCCGCCTCATACCTATAAGCCGTTCATTACAAAACTTTACCTAAATTTCCAAATTGTTTATGTGATGATATTTTGGCAACACTTGTGCCTATTTCATCCGCTTCACACCTATAAGCCGTTCATTACAAAACTTTAAATAAATTTCCAAATAGTTTATGTGATAATATTTTAGCAACACTTGTCCCTATTTACATTATATTTTCATTGAGCACATTCATTATATTCCACAATTTTTTTAATCTCTAATCAATTATAAAAAAAAATATAATAAAGTGGATTTACATGGAGTTGAAAAACAATATATTTCAAAGAACGTAATGAAAGCTACATAAGAAAGGATCAAAAGGATTCTTTTGAGGAGGAACTACCTAACCAGCGACAAGAAGAAGACATCGATGGTGAAAACTGACACACGACTTAGTGACAACCAAAATGGAAATCATTAGATTGAAGCTCCATTTTTGAATGTATAATTTATTTCATGTTTATCATGCACTCTCAGATATTTTCTAGTCGAGCCAAAGCTTAATAAAGTTACATGTGAAGATAATAACAAAAGAAAGATGGAAGGAAGAGTAAAAAAGGAAAGAAAAGAAAACAACCGAAAGCTCTTCTTGAACAGAAAGTATAGTTTTTGAATTACAGGAGAAAACACAGCGTGTATTAACTCGGTATTTAGTAACTCCTACTTCTAATATAACTTTTAAATTAAAGTGTTTTTATTCCACTAAAAAAACTCCTCAACATACTACTAATGTTTCAAACTTTCAGGCCACTTTCTAAGACTGTTTTGACTTGGTAAATGCATTAATCAAAGAACACAATAAGTTGCAGTAATTTGTTGCAAGCTCACCATCAACAACTCTAAGAGCATCTCGAATGTATTGAAACTCTCAATTCTCCAAAGCTTTAGTGATTATATCAGCAAATTATGTGTTAGTGCGAACAATTGTCATTTAAATCTCTTCATGTAGAACATTCTTACGAACAAAATGATGACGGATCTCAATAAGCTTCGTTCAATCATGAAAAACTGGATTTGACAAAAGTTTGAGGGAACTTCCGTTGTTACACTTGATTTGCAAAACATAGTCTAGTTTGTGGGACATGTATTTTATCAATATTTTCAACCAAATACACTCTTGTGCAACAATGGTTACTGCGATATATTTAGCTTCTGTGGTAGACAAAGCAAAAACATCTTGCTTTTTGATACACCGGCAACCACAGTTGACCCAGTACTAAAACAGTAACCAGAAGTCGAGTGAAGATCATTTGAATCACCTTCTCAATTTGCATAAGTAAATCCACTCAATAAAAAAATTGGACACCTTCACATAATGCAAAATCCTTTTTGCTGCATCTAAATGAGAAGTTGTTGGACTATGCATAAAATGAGAAACAACACCAACATATTTCTTGCCTTGTGATAGTCAGATAGATCAAACTTACAACTAGTTAATGGATATTCATCGCATCATTCGAAGACTGGCCTTCATCCTTTTTCAACTTGACATTTGGCTCCATTAGAGTAGACTTTTCTTTCGACTCCTCCATGTCGAAAAGCTCTAAAAGACTCTCTGAATAACCTTTTCGAGACACAAAGTAGCCTTGATCTGACTTTTCCACTTCCAAACCAAGAAAACATCCAATCTGACCCAAATATTTCATATGAAAACAAATAGACAAGTAAGTCCTTAAATTAGAAATTTTTGATTCATTTTATCCATTTATTATCATATCATCAACATATAATAGTATCAGGAGATGAAAACTTGATTCTAATTTCATAAATAAACTAGAGTCTGAATCAAAAACTCTAAGACCACCCAAGATTAGGTATTGCACAACGTTACCTTACCAAGCTTTGGTGCTTGCTGGAGGCCATATAGAGCTTTCTTCAAACAACAAATATGACTTGGAAATCGCTTAGAGACAACTGTGAGGTTTCTCCATAAATACTTTCTCATACAACTCTCCATAAAAAATGCATTCCTTACATAGAGCTGCCACAAATTCCAATCTTTGAAAACAACTAGAGAGATAAGCGACCTTAATATCACCATCTTTGCCACCGAACTAAGCTCCTCCTCATAATATTATCTATAGTTTTGAGAGAAACCACGAGCAACTACATGAGCTTTAGACCTGTCAATGGTACCATCTTATTTTTTTTCAAGAGAAGTACCCATTTGCAATAACTGGACAACATTTTTCTGGTTTGGGTACGAATTCCCAAGTTTCATTTTTGTCTCGAGAATCAATCGCTTCTTGAATTTCTCTTTCCCAAATGGACATACATTTGCTTCTTCATAACTTAATGGTTCTTCTGTAGTTGATGCTCCTGTAAAGAAACATTAGGTCTGTCACTCCCTAACCCTAGGTGAGGCAGACAAGTACTAGATGAATACATGTTTTACGAGTCACCTATGATGAGAAGGTAAACTACTACTATGCAAATATATTTACTAATAGAAACTTCATATACAACACATGTTGACTAGATGACATATATGATGGACTAGACAATTGAAGCAAGTTGGCTAGATTTGGGCAGATTGTATATCCAACATATAAACATATGTACCATGTGTAATGTAGGATCACTTTGATTTATATAACATTCTTGGGGTACTTTGACCATGAAACAAGTTTAAACCTTCCATGCTAACACTTGGTAGAGTAAACACGTACATTTAGTAACAAACTCATGTTAGAGTGCTCACTTTAATGCTCTAGGGAGTAGGAACTGTAACTATGGATCAATCACTACCAAGGGCACTTAGAAAGCTTACTTTTTTGTAATGCAAGTTTTAAATTCATGCCAAAGAAATAGGAAATTGAATATCCTTACATACCTCAATTCCCAATTCTTATAGATTACGAAGTGTTAACCGGTCCTTAAATGTCAATGTCTTCATCTACAACAACCAATCATTAGACTATAATGTTAGCAGCGTATCAACCAACTCGGGGTGTTTCAACTCATCAAAACAGTAGCCATCCCATAATCTTTCTAATTTTCTTTCATAAATTCTGTCCATTATAGTTATTTACACGAAACAATCTTCCCATGGAACGGGAAATGAGTTTACCAAAATTTTGATTTAATGGTGTATCACCATAGCTTATAAATCAGCCTCCTACAGCTTTCCGCAATCATTCTCTAAGTTCATCCATGACCTCCCATAACACAAATCAATACAATAGCAATCCTCAACACTAAAAAAAATCAGACGACTTGAATTTATGGTTTTAAATCATTATCCGACGAGTTGCAATGAACAAGTAAGTTTGGTATTCTCAAATAAACTACGAACTAAAGGTTGTGACAACACCCTTACCTTGGCTATCTAAATTCGTTATTCTCCTTCAATTATGCTTTTTGTGACCTTCCCTTAATCTTTGGAAGAGATTGACAGAAATTGATTTCCAACACATATAGATATCTCTAGTTCACTCCCTTTGAAGAAATGTGCAATATACTTGAAACAATAGAGGAGAGAAGGTGATCTTTGTGGCTGCTTTGGAATAAACAAGGTGAAAAATAGTTACAACCCTAGTAAGAAAATTGGGTGGTTGTTTCATCTTGAGAGAGAGAGAGAATATATGAACTTGATAGTTTAAAATTTGGATAAGAGGAAAACGAGAGAGATTTAATAGTTTTTTTTTTACCTTAATAGGTTCTATTTTGCCACCTTTATTGTACTTCATTTGCTTCCAATATGTGTCTTAATTTAGGCTACATATTTAAGTAGGTGATGCACTTACTTATCCATTCAAATTATTTCTTATCGACTTGGACGGATTGGGCCTTGGCTGTTCATCTCTCCGTTATTTTTCTATTCAAACTGGGCCAAATATAGGTGGTGTACTTTGCCCAATAACATGGTCAAAAGAGTCTTAGTAGGAGATGCACCTACTTGGTCCTTTGGCTGGTCAATAAACAAAGTAGGTGATGCACCTACTTGTCACCTACTAGCTTAGTGAATTCAAGCAAGCACCTCAATATTTTATTACATTTCTAGACCATAATACCTTTAGCTTAACTTAAAACTTATCTACACTATGTCAATTTTCAATTCTAGACTCAAATACCACCTTATGATTTTAAGTTTAAATACTTAATCGTGTCGCATCAAAATCTATGGGAAGTTCCCTTTAAACCTGTTCTATTTTCACTATTCGCATAGGGAACCGAGTTCATAACTATAACATAAGGCAATTGATAAGCATTTTATAAATATATCAAGTACACATAGAATACGAGGTGTTACATCATCCCCCCCCTTACGATCATTTGTCCTTGAATGATGGGTGAATCTGATAGTTTGGTTAACCTTGAAATTTCATTTGGAGATTTGCGTGATTTTACCATTATAAATAGGACTATCCAAAATCCATAGACTAACCTAAAACATGTACGAGTCTAGCATGAAGTCTCAATAGATATGGTTCATAAAATAATAATATAACAAAGTAAACCCCTTTTTTGACCATGTAATTCACTTAATATACCCAAATAGAACTCATAAAAATAAGGGCTTTAATATACCTAAACACATGCAAATGACATATCAAATGAACAAATGCTAATAGGATTTATAATCATACAAGGGGACCACATGATCTCAGATCCTTATATTGATGTTTAGGATGAGGAGAGTTATTTAGGATCTCCTACCATCTTCTATTCCGAGTATCTTAGGTTATATTATATTCCTTCCATAATACTTCAATAGAGGTTTGTACATTTTAAGCTTAGCTTCCAGGCCTTAACAATCAAGAATAACTATAGTATCTCCCAAAACCTTTGTATATGGAACGAACACATAAAATCACAGGCCTAATTGATTGAGACATTACTTTCCCTTCTCTTTTATCTCTTGACGCTTTTCGGAGGCGAGTCTTATAAGAACGCATAGATGTTAATATCAACTCTAAAGTTTATGCTGCACCTTTGAATAAGTCATTATGCTATGTTTTTATCTAAGATTGTGATAAATTTTACATATATGCCCAACCTTTTCTTGTCAAAGTCATCACTACATCATGATACAAGGAAACATTTTTCCAAAATTTTCAAAAATCTAAGTCAATAAACACAGAGGCATAGAATACATATAAATAAGTCAAACTGAGGATAACACATAGGAAGACTAACACAAAAAGAGAGCACATAATATATGGTCATTAAGCTATAAAAATATATGGTATACACGTGCATATGAACTAGGGTAGCATGTGAGCGAATGAGCTATAAGGGATAAATGGACTAGATGAGCACATTATGCATACATACTAAAGCTACGATATATAATATGTACCAAGTAGACTATAACACATGTAGACATAAAAAGAAATGAACTACAGAACACAAATCATATTGAGAAAGTGTGTTATATATCATGTATAGGTGGACTAACATCTCAATGAGTACACATATGAAATATGAGCAAGTGAGCACAAGACACATGGGTAGAAAAGCTATAAGGCCTGGAATGCTTAAGTAAGCAGGTTAGGAGCATGTAAATATATAGAAGTGGTTGTATGATCAATTATCTTGCAGTGCCCACATACTATGGACAAGTGACATGAGGAAGGTAGCAGTGCAATAAATAACATGTAGGGAAAAGGTCCTTCGTAAACATAAAGCAATAAACAAGGGTACTTTCCAAAGAGGAAAACACTTATATGGAAGTATTCTATGACATTAGGTATCCTGTGAGAAAGTAATCCACAAAGAGAAAATTACATATAAATAAATAAATTATAGAACATGCAGTTGCAACTAAAAATCCATTAAATTAAACCACAACAAATATACGTACGTAGGAGAATCCTCATAACCCAAAAACTAGAAAACATGCAGAACTTAAAGAAATCGAAGGCAAGTTAAGAAAGTTTAAGAATTAACCCATTCGAAATACAACTTTTCTAAATTATACAAAATAGTTTACCAATCCGCAAGGACCTAGTCTGACAAATACAAGAGTCATCAAGAGTATAAATCAATTAAACAAAAGATACAACTTTAACCATGAGGAATGAAAATTCAAAGTTGTTGGATGATTTCTTCGTCTTCACCTAAGGAAACATCATCATTCCTACATTCAAACTATGTCAAAAAGACATAGCAAGAGTAGTATCAGTACAAGCACACGTACTCGTAGGCATCATCGGTCAATAGGATGCCCACCACATAATATATGAACAGAATAATAAAAGATCATGTGTATACCCCTTACTTCTCCACCCTTAGCCTTTTCTTAGAACACCCACCAATTTCCACCTATCTTTTTCCTACAAGGTTACACCCTGAATACGCTAACCACGTTGTACACTACAAGTACCGCTTCCACAATTAAGATTCTAATAGATCATAACTTAAAGATACTAACCAAATTGTATGCTACGAGTAACACTTCCACACCTATAATTCTGATAAATCATAACTTAAACATGCGAACCACATTGTATACTATGAGTAACACTACCACACTTGACATTCCGATAGATTGTAGCTCAAAAATGCTAATGCATTGTATACTACGAGTAAAACTACCAGTCCTAAAGATTCTCATAGATCATAGCTTAAAACCCCCAACTTGTAGATACATATACACACCTCACAAAACCAAGCATATCATATTTCACCATGCATATTTTATCACAAGTAGTTGGCCCTCTCATGGGAACCAAGTCAAACTGTTAGCATGTCAGAACGTGGTAATCCGATACAAGTTTTATTCCAAAACGTTGCAACTGATTCCAGTTAGTGATCTGGAGTGTGGCAGCCGATCCCAATTAGTATGCGGGAATGTGGCAATCTGATCCAAGTTGGAGTTCTAGAATGTGGCAGCCGATCCCAATCACAAATCACAATATCACATTAAGATCACATATTCAATTCATGGTTTCACTATCTCGATATTCACAAATCTCTTTTCAACATATAAGACCATCGTTGCAACATGCATACATATACAAGTATGATAACGAAGAAAAAGACGTGTATATGACACATCACAGAATCACAGACATCACCTAGTCACATACCTAATTACATATGGGTTCCCCTCGATTTCTCCTTACGGAATTACACAAGTCCAAATTCTAGTTCTTCATCACATAATTTCATTACTATTTTTTTAACCTAAATACAACTCCTTGATACCATTATACCGTAATCTAATAGGAAACTCATTTAAGATCACAAAATAGGAACCTCGACAGGTTACCGTCTCAACACAACACTAACCCCATAACCATTGACTTATAGTAACTTTCCACGGAATTTACTCGGTGCACGAAGGTCTAGACATACCTCATACTGTTAAATTCATATATTACATGGTAAGCATGAATTTATAACTACTCCACACAAAAACCTAACCTATATGCGCACCAAGTAATTTGAACGGAACTTTAATTTTGTTTCCGCCTTTTCTGCATCTAGAAATATCACAAGATTCCGCTATCCGCATTCTAGAAATATCCCTCCCCTTATTTTCCCTACTTGAAATAATCTTTTTTTTGGGTTTCTAGGGTATTTGTGACCTATTAGGGTATTTTAGAAAAATGGAAAATAAGAATTTCTTCTAAACTCAAATTCTGCTCGCTAATCCTGCTATAGCGGGGTAAGTTTCCTCTGTAGCGCAACCACACCAGCGATAACTGTCCCGCTACAGCGCAATAGAATCCAATTTTTTTTGGATTTTGCTCTTCTCAAATAACGATGGTTAGGGTCGTTACATAAAATCACTATTAAACTACATTTAATTTGCCAACAAGCAAAACCCAACAACAATATTAAGCCATATTTGTTAAATTACACCTCAAGAGTGGGGAGTTTTTAGCCACTCCTCAAGAAATAGAAATTATACCTTCAATGAAGTTTGAATCAAATAGGTATAAGAAATAAAGACTTGATTTGAGCAAAGAAAGAAGAATCAAGGAGCCCACTTCCAAATCGAAGGAGAAAAAACCCTTTCTTCTTCAAGTCTTCAAAAATCCTTAAAAAACTTGAGAGTAAATATAAACCGTTCTAAGAAAATATGATATTTTTTTGTTTCTATGTTGGATTTCTATGAAAGTGATCCTCCACCTAAAAATTACACTCTATTATTATTATTTATAGCTTTCAAATTTGTTTTGCAGCGGATTATTCGATGACATTAGTGGGAATCACGGAGGGACTCGGTGATTCACCCATTAATGAAGTTCATCGGCTTCTGGTATACCTTTCAACATCATCATACTTTGGTTCGTTGGGTGATGAGACACTGCCTATCAGAACTACTCGGTGATGCGCCAACTGCTCTTCTTTTTCGTCGATTTGACCCTTTCCTTTAGGGCTCAACACAATGGAACAAAAGGTGGCGTCCATCCCTATTGACGATGCTCAGTCTTTCAATTCTTCACTTTTGTCAGCCTTTTTTCTCCTTTGTGACATAGTATCCATGCTTTCCTTGAATGCTCAAAACTTAAGAGGTTTCATTAGATACTGGGATAAAATAAGCATATGAGTACACTATTTCTATTAATATATAGCCCTAAATTAGTCCAATCTGTGGACTAATCAAGTATTACCTTAGTTTTCTTTCAAGTCTTCAATTTTTCTCTTTGCACTGTTACTTTCTGCGATGGTCAATAAGTTTACACTTCTCTTTCGTCTTGTCAACTTTTCTTTTAGAGTTTGTCGACTTGCCTCAATAAATGCAAGTATTGTGCACTTTAAATTTGGGACAGGTCATACCCGTTAGGTGATCTGACTTTCTTGTTTGACGATCAACATTGTAAGTATACACTTTTTTTATATTTTTTTGGTCATTGTTTTATTCATTCGTCCTTACCTTGTCCTTTAGCCTTCATAGATGCTTATCATCAAAATATATTAAGATTATGACACAATTTGGCAATGAGGAAACTAATTTTTGAGCTAAATAGGCCTCAAATGAGTGCAAATTGTCATGACCTAGGATACCCCCTACATGTGACATGGCGTACAAGACCCCTGAGGCCTCATACTAGCCACTTAAATTTCATAACATAAGATAATATAATTTAGCACAAATTTAAAACATTTTCAACACAATTAAAGTCTTTATAAAATGAAGTAGAATTCTAATACACTTTATTTAAAACCATCTAAAACATGAATATCTTTGTGACACATCCCATACTATAGTTCAAAACATAAAATGAAAGAACATAAGCAAATGGTGGCTATATCCTCGAACTCACGAGGACTCACCAATCTTCAATCCTTGCTTCTACTAAGATCCTAGCCACGGGGATGAGAGTCGATATGGCCAAATGTTACATTTGGATATGAAATCTAGGCAAGAGTATGCATTAGTACAAACATGTGCTAAATATGATAGCTTGCATAAGTATCAACATAAACATAAGAGTCATACAATGTAAGTCATAAGTATAATCAATGCACATAAATCATCATAACATAAAATTTATACTTTATAAGTAATCTCAAAGCATACTTAACTAAGACATGGGTAATCCTCCACTAGTCTTACTCATCATAGTAGGCCACCTTGGGCCATTCTACAAGCTCATAATTTATCATGATCATCTTTAGCTTATCTTTTATGGACATGAGAAAATCACCTCCTTTCCCTCTCATTAAGGCTCATGGGTGCTTAAAGGCTAAGAGGTAGTCGCCTCTTGACTTCCGTATATGATCACATATATCCTCCTCCATTTCTATCTTATGGGAACATAGGTATTCTCCTCCATTCCCAATTATCATAAGACACGGGTATTTTCCTCCACATCATTTTGTTATATGATGCGGGTACTCACCTCCACATATTTCAATATATGATACGTGTATTAACCACCACATATTTTATCATAAGATATGGGTTTAACCTTTCATATTATTTTTTATAAGGGATCATAGGTACTTGCATCTATGTGCAACATTAGGGAATAAGGGTAGACGTGTCACAACCTAGGGATACACCCTAGAAGTAACACATCGTACTCGACCCCGAAGGAGTCTCATAAAAGCCCTTATCATTCATAACATAAGATATAAGAAATGATGCGGAATAAAATTTTTTTTAATCTATATAGTCAAAGTCTTTTATAAAAGCAAGTGGAAGTCTAACTTGTCTCAATTAGCCGTCTAATACAATCTTTGAATCCAAAATAGGGTCACAACCCCTTTAACATACATCCAAAAATGAAACTAGAATGAAACTACTAATGGCTCATATGTCCTCGAATCTTGAGGACTCACCACAAGCTAGGAGAATAGTAGATCCAAACTTGAACTAATAGAGGACCACTTTAAGAACCGGAACCTACATTGTGTGAAAATATAGAAAATATGGGTTAGTAGAAAAATTCACCAAGTATGGTAATCATGCACAAAATCATGCTAAAACAGACAATTTAGTTGAAAACCATGCTATATTCCAAGTTTGAGAAACATCATGACCTTTAGTATAAAAGCATAAATCACAACATGTATAAATCATTATAATATAATAAAACCATCCTATAAGAAACCCTAAGTTATACTAGTGCAATGCATAGATAAAGATCCCATAATCCCATCGATATTAAGTACCACTTTTAGGTCAACATAATTATACTTACGATTCTTCATTATCATTTTTAGTTGATTCTTATTGAAAATGAAATTTTCACATTTACTAAGTCACATCAAGGAAATCAACTCTTAGAAACAATCCACTTTAAGTGTACTTCATCTCATAAATAATCATAACATATAAGAACACTCCATAACTACTCTCAAACCCTTCTTGTAAAATGCATGGATGAATTATCATACCCACACCCACACTAAGTAGTACATTCTTGAGAATTACAGTTCATTATAATTCATTGTGTGGGGGGGTGGGGGTGGGGGTTGAGGCTTAAACGACATAGACCATGTGAGCAAATCATTAAATCCGTTGGTACTCACACCGAAAAGAGTGTCCTACTTTCCTAAGATATATAGAAGCATTAACATTTAGCTTGGGTGGATACACTAACTAATAACCTATGAGGGAACATAGTATGGAATAAGGATATTTCTACTAGATACCCCGCCTCAACTAGAGTATGGGCATCCATCTCAAGAGATTTCTACTAGATACGCCACATCAACTAACGTATGAGTATCCGTCTTAATCAATATCCATTTGGTGCTTAATATTATTACCCACGAAGTACTTAAAATTTCATTAATTACTTAAATTCATTATTTATGGGATAAAGATATTTTTGCTAGATACCCCACTTCAACTCACGTGAGGGCACCCATATCATCCCAACATTCATTCATAAGATATCACATATATTCAATAATAGAGAAAAATCTTTTAACTTAAAAATCTCCATATTGTGAGAAAAACTCCCACAACATGTCATTATCATTCATGAGTATATAATCGGAAATAGCCGTTCAATCAAAACCACAATGACATCATAGTCATAATCATATTACTTTCAAACTATTCATAAAACATGTACATAAACATAATGATCATACTTAATTCTCATAATTTTCCCATTCAATGACCATGAATCATAATTCACCAAAAAATCTAGAATTGCTACATTAGACATGGATGATGTCATGATTCAATTACTACAATAATCAATAAATCATTAATTGAATCATAATCCATCATAAATCAACCATTACAAATGCTTTTGAAAAGAACCCATAAGATTGAGGTCAAACCCTAACTTTTAGGGAATTTACTAGTTTAGAAATTGAGTTTTGAAGGGCTCCATAGATGAAAATTATCAATGGATGAAGGACTTTAGAAATTGAGTTTTGAAGGGCTCCATAGATGAAAAATAATCAATGGATGAAGGAATACCATACTTTAGCTATGAATCTCAATGAAATTGGTGTGAAATTTTTTCTTTTTAAACCCTAGATTCAACATCCCTCCTGTTTTTCTTCTTTAAGTTCTAGAGAAATAATTTGGGAAAGACGAACATTGGGGTTTTCCTTTCGATTCCAGGGAGAATGAATCTATTTGGGGAATTTTGAGAGCTGATGCTTATATACTTTACTATATAAGTTGCAAAATGACTTAAGTCTCAAATAAGGAAAATAATAAAAGACCCCTATGACCTCCAACTTAAGAATCTGGGTTGCTACACGCTCCGGCTCGCCAAGGGCACTTGGCAACTCACCAAATGTTCCCTCAGTTCGCCTAATTTTATAGTGAGTCAACTTGGGGCTTAAGTTAACTTAGGCGATGGAGTGTTGACTTCTTTGACTCACCGAATGGAACGACGATCCTGACTTTGCTCGCCTCAAGTTACAGAATGCAAGACATTAGGGATCAAGCCAAAAGGTGAGGTCTACACTTGGTAGATCGCCATGTTGACTCGGCAGATCCCCTAGTCGACTCGGCGGATCACTTAGTCGACTAAGAAGTGAAAATCTTCCTTTCTCTAAATCCAGGGTGTTACATGTCGCCTCTTACTCTTCGAGATATCACCTCATAGCTTACTCATTTAGGCTGATGATTATTCATCTCTTGCCTTATCAATTTAAGTCTTTAGTCTATGTTCAATTTTGGTGAGCAATCCTTTCAACCTATAATCATTCAATGTGGCCGAGAACTATCTCTTCCACAACAATTACATCAATAATCAACAATTCATAACATAAGCTTTACTATCAAAACATTATATCTCTTAGTCATTCCATATTGTTGACTCTCAAAGCAATTTAACATTAAAATCATCTCATAAGCTTCAATCCCAAAGCAATTCGAATCATAAATCATCCTATAAGATTTAATCTAAACAATTTATGTCAATATGCTTCACTCTAAAGAAATTCTAATCATATTTCATCATATATCCTCGATCTCAAGAACTAATAATCATGATTCACCATATACGCCTCAATTCTAATGTATCTCATCAATCAAAGGTTAAATACATCTAAACCCCCATATTCTTCTTTAATGGTATAAAACTCCATTCACATTAATTTCATTTTTCAAGACATAGGTTAATGTAATTCATCCTAAATACATTGAATCTACTCATTCAAGCATAAAAAATCCTAATCTAGTCAATTGAATAAATATTCATCAATACCCACTACATTGGAAGAAATCTAACTCAAATTTGGTAATTTTGGAATCACGGAGACTCCATGGATGGAAGGAATTCATGGATGAAAAGCTATCATGCCATGATAACAAAGATCCGAAATGCTTGAGGATTGGAGACTTGACCTTGATCCTAGCTTGAACTTTTTTTTTCTTCGTCAAGTTCTAGAGAGAGAAATATTTGGGAGATGAACTTTGGTATTTATTTTGGGGGCTTGGAAATAATGATTTGAATGGGCGTGTTTATGGGTTTAAATCACTTATATAGGTGTACTAGTCTTGGGTAAACTGTCCTAGATTTGTCCTAATTAAAACAAAAAATACCCAATTTACCCCTCACATAACAGTGTAGTGTCTATCTACACAAGCGGCTACACAAGCCGTGGTCCTCGGCATGGTGGTTGACCAGTAGGTAGGAAACCTTCCCTTTGTTATCTCCTATATTTAGATTAGCAAACAAGAAATAATAAAAGATGAAAATATAAAATAAAAAAACTATCCTAGTCCACAAAATCCACTGTGTGTCCATAAGAAATTTAATCCCCTCAAGTACTCGAGGTTGTAGATTAGTTCCTACCAAGATAAAAAAAATTAACTATTAAAGAAGTATTGGTACCTCAAACTTCAATAATTTAAATAAACTCAAAATGACAGTAATGAATCACACACACCAACACGATCGATCGATTTTATTTTGTGAGAAATGTATGCAAGAGAAGGAAAGATTTTGATTCCGAAAAGTGAGAGAAAGCCTCTATATTATAGACAACAAAGGTAAAAGTCACAACTCTTTATAAAGTATACAACCTTTCATAAAGGTGACAAACCTTCAACATAGTCACAAACCTTCAGGAGAGTCCCAACCCTTCATTTCCTGTTCACACCTTTAAAACTCAACAATCCCCTACATGAACATAGAATGACTATTGTTAAATGCATGAAAAATTTGTGATTTTTAAGTAAGGATTGATTGCATCTGGATAAGTGGGTTTTCCTTTGAACTTTCCATAATGAACATATATCGGATATACTCAGTCAATCGGTAGATTTGAAATCTTTAAACCGTCGAGCTTTGGTGTATACCTAAACAATAGAAGTCACATAATCAACCCTTTAACTTATTTTTGTTCTCATTGTTTTATTTGTTTCAACTATGAACATGTCTTGCTTTATATGTGCGTAGAGAACTGGTCTTACCGAATTCTCGTTTAAGCGGCTTACACTTCACACATACATAGGCGATTTCTTAATGTGTTATCCATAGATACACCATTTGATATAGCATATATCAAACTTAGAAACCATTAAAAATTCTTAATTCCTTTATTCTTGTTACCGAACATTGTATTATCATGATAATGGACCATAAAAAATGTTTTGACAATGTTCAGCCGTCATCCATAACTTTTTTTGATCTCCTTGAACCTAGATCTTGCGATCTCCAGTCTTCTAGGTAGGGTAATCGCCACAATAACTTGTTCTCGGCCATAGTCCCATTCCCTTTGATAATCTATCAATTCCTTCTTTAGTAAGGCCTTTTGTAAGTGGATCCGACACATTATCCTTTGATTGTACAAAGTCAATTATGAGAATTCCTCTAGAGAGTAGTTCTCCAACGATATTATGCTTACATCATATATGACGAGGCTTTTCGTTATGCAGCATGTTCCATGCCCTACCTATTGCTAATTAACTCTCATAGTTTATGCATACTGGAGCTAAAAACGTTTGGGCCGAAATTTGTCACGACCCAAAACGGGTCGCGAGTGGCACCCACGCTTATCCTACTATGAGAGCCAACCAACCAATCTAAACCCCAACATTTCAACCATAATAAAACAGAATATAATGCGGAAGACTTAAAACTCATTAACGAAATCAATTAATAACTTCTAAAATTTAATACTTATCATCCCCAAAATCTGGAAGTCATCACCATAAGAACATCTATCCTCAAATTACTAAATCTAAGAATATCTAGGAAGCTAAAATAAATAAACAGCTAGTCCATGCCGGAACTTCAAGGCATCAAGACATGAAGAAGAAG
>NC_028641.1:14021748-14022759 GCF_001406875.1 Solanum pennellii | reverse complement strand
CTCATGTTCTTTCCTGCTCTTTGAGTATACCAGTATATCATCAATAAACACAATGACAAAGAGATCCAGATATGGCTTAAAAATCCCGTTCATCAGACTCATGAAGGCAGCTGGGGCATTCGTAAGTCCAAAAGACATTACTAAGAATTCATAATGCCCATACCTGGTCTGAAAAGCAGTCTTGGGCACATCCGTTGCCCGTATTTTCAATTGATGATAACCAGATCTCAAATCGATTTTTGAGAAGGTACAAGCACCTTGTAACTGATCGAACAAATCATCGATACGAGGAAGAGGATACTTGTTCTTAACAGTTACTTTATTCAGTTGCCTGTAGTCTATGCACATCCAAAAACTCCTATCTTTCTTCTTCACAAATAAAACAGGAGCACCCCAAGGGGATGCACTTGATCTAATAAAGCCTTTTCCTAACAATTCTTGAAGTTGGGCCTTTAACTCCCTTAACTCTGCTGGAGCCATTCTATAAGGGGGTATGGAAATGGGACGAGTACCCGGCTCCACATCAATGCAAAAGTCAATATCTCTATCCGGTGGCATACCAGGAAGTTCTGCAGGAAACACATCCAGAAACTCACGGACTATCGAAACCGACTCAATTGAAGGTACTTGGGTAGTATCATCCCTGAGGTGTGCCAAGAAAGCTAAACACCCTTTACTAACCATTCTCTTAGCACGAAGAAAGGAGATGATACGAACTGGAGTGGAAGTGTAGTCACCCTCCCAAACGGATCTGTCCCAGGCTTGGCTAACGTTACAGTTTTTTTATTACAATCTAAGATTGCAAAATTTGGAGAAAGCCAAGTCATACCCAGAATTACATCGAAGTCAACCATTTCTAAGATAACCAAGTCTACATGAGTATTGCTCCCCACAAAAGTCACCAGACAAGACCTATATACCTTTTCAACTATCATAGACTCACCCACCGAAGTAGAAACACGAATAGGCATGTCAAGCAATTCACAATGTAAATTTAGACCGGTAGCAAAT
>NC_028641.1:13952462-14018261 GCF_001406875.1 Solanum pennellii | reverse complement strand
TATTTCAAGGTTATCTCCTTTAACCCCCAAGTAATTGAATTATTAACATTAACCCACTAACTTTATACTTATAAGCATGAATAGTCCAAAACGCCCCTTTAAAAACTTTAGCAGAATTCTGACCCAGTCAGGGTTACGCAGCCTGTGACGGTCCGTCATGATTGTGACGGTCCGTACTGCAGGTCCGTCACAAAGTTCAGAGAGTTAATTCTGTGGAAAGATTTGTGACGGTCCGTCGTGCTAACGACGGTCGGTCCTGCCATTCCGTCGTGAAGTTCAGAGAGTCCATCTCAGTACCCAAATTTTCAGAATCTAAGTGTTTTGGAACGAGACCCCCTCGACGGTCCGTCGTGCCCATGACGGTCCGTCGTGGGATCCGTCGACCCTGACAGTTATTACCAGAATAACCTCTACTGCTCAAAACGACTAAACAGGTCATTACAAAAATCTTTCAAGAAATATAAGTCATTCAACTTCTTCACTGGCCTTATGTAGAGCGATTAACTCATATTTAATAGTAGAGAGAGAGATACATCTCTTTTTGGAAGATTTCCAAGAGAATGCTCTTCCACCAAGAGTAAATACATATTCACTTGTGGATTTTACTTTGTTTGACCTGTTGATTCAATTTGCAGTACTATATTGTTCCAATGCTGTTTAATATTATTTATAATGCAAAACAAAATTTTTTAAAGTATGTTTTAAATACTCCAAAACTCTTTTTATTGTAATCCAACGAGTTTGATTGAGATTACTCGTTAACCGACTACGTTTACTAATATCACATGCTATATTTGATCGTGTATACTTTATGAAATATATATCATAATTATATATACTCTAGCATAATCAAATTGTGATCACTTTTTCCTTCATTCTTTTGAAGTACAAAGCTCACATTTATTGGAATTTAGTCAATATTGAAAGCCAACTACTTGAATATGTCAAGTACCTTTTCAATCACATCAGTAACTTCAGTTTCTTTCATATCGAAGTTACTTTTTAGCATACGCTTAGAAGAATTTATGCCAGATATGTTACTTTTGATGATTATCAAGTCATCAACATAAAAACAAATAATGACATTGTGATTTGGAATGTCTTTAATGTAGAACATTTATCACATTCATTAATATATAATTCATTTGCCAATATAGTTTGGTTAAACTTTGCATATCATTATTTGGGCGGTTGTTTTTATTCATAAAGTGACTTAACAAGTTTACATTTTTTTTACTAGGAACCACAAATCCCTAGGATTGTTCCATGTAAATTTCTTCCTAAAAAATTTTGTTACATCCATTTAGACAAATTCACAACTAGCGCAATTAGTATCTTAATTGATGTAATCCTAGTTAGAGGATTTATTTGTCAAAATAATAAACGCTTTAGTATTGTCTAAAGCCTATGACAACATGTCTTGCTTTGTATTTATCAATAGTTTGATCAACTTTTTTTTCCTTTTGTAGATAAACTTTGAACCCAAAATTTTATTTTCTGGAGGAAGATCAACCAACTCTCAAGTGTGGTTAGTCAAGATTGAACATATCTTGCTATTGACAACCTCTTTCCAAAAAAGATAAGTCCACAAAAGACATATCTTCTTCAACTATATTGACTCATTTTCAAGAAGAAATATTACAAAATAATACCCGGAGGAAGTAATTTGTCCATTGACAATTACTATGCCTCTGAATTTTTTTATTAAGTACATTCTACTTTGGTTCTATCAAAGATCATTTAGACCTTTCACTTGTCTATTGGATAGTTCGGACTTATGAACCATAAATATACATGTTTTACTATTTGTAGCATATCTAATGAACATACAGTCCGCTCTTAGGTCCTATATTTACCCTTTTGGGAATAGTTCTCTCATTTCCATTTCTTATATGGAATAAATTGTATTGGAAATTGTAAGATCTCTACCTTTCAAGAGTTATTGCTTGTATATTGTTTAAGGAAGGAGAAACAATTCTTTATTAGGATACAACAAAGCCTGAACAAACAAAACTTTTTGTTGCTCCCTTCTTAACTAAAAGATGGTTTTTTCTAATTATTTTCTCCTCCCTTTACTAACAAACAAAACTTTTTGTTTCTCTCTTTTTGAACAAACAAACCTTTTGTTGTTTCTTTTTCTATGATGATAGCACCCCCACAAATTTTTTGTGAACCTGAGCTTATAAAAAGGATTCAACATTTCCTTCAAAGTTGGGTTTTTCTTGTCAATAATTTCATTAGATAGGGATGAGAATGTGCAGTAATTTGATAGATGATTCCATTTTCCACATATATATCTAAAAAGAACATTCATATTCTCCACATCTACCACTTCTAATCATGACAATCATTTTATCCAACTAATTTTCATCTTCAGGTTTATATTGCCTATGTGTTCTTCTTTCTTCATCCATACAATTCAGCAAATAAACATCAAAATTTCTGGTGCAATTGTAAATAAAATTTATGAAACATTTTTTCCCACCACGAGGTATTAAAATTCCTTTCAACAATACATACTTGGCATTTTGATTTATTGCACTCGAAGTTAGGCAAAACTTCTAAGTTGATCAGTTTTTACAACGATATGTAATTGACATGTCTCAAACATTTATGTCAAAAAAATTTTGACTCAAGCAAATAAGAACAAACAGAAATACTAAGTTTGTAACGACCTTTTGTAATGTGACCTTTTCCCACAAATATTTTGTTCTTTACTTTTTTTGTAAATTTTTCTAATATAGACATTGTTTTATATAAAGACTTTGCCATTAGTACTTTTCAGAAGGAACTTTCCATAACATTCAATTTCTTATAGAATTGCCCATGACCATAGTCTCCATAACACCCTAAAACGAACTAAGGTGAACTTGAGCTTCATAGATGTTTGTTGAATGTTTTGTGCTAAAATGAGTTATAATAATGTTCTACGGCAGTTTGTGAAGTTTGATCTATTTTGGAGGTCAAACGTCCAAGAACGTCCTTGACGTTTGGAATGTGTTAGTGTGTCTTTGTGTTTGAGTTAGTTGTACGTGTTCGTTTTAATCGAAATTGGCGTGAGATGTTCCTAAGATCTAGAATACTATGTGTAGGGGTTGTACGTCCTGATACGACCCCACCTAGGACACACGAGGGTCCTAGAAGAGGACCCGAGACTTGGCAAGCAAGCTTCCAAAAGCTGGGCAATCGACGCACACAGTCGACCAGCCGTACACTCAATGACTCCCCGTCATCTAGGGGAATAGATTGGGACTTAGAGTAGGGGGATAAGCCCTCCATTCAACAGCTGCTTACCCAAACGACGCCCAGCAGCCCAGGTCGTCATTCAGTCGTCGTCCCGTTGCTTGGGTGTGTCGATGGTGTCTTACAAAAGTTGTGGGACACGCTGCCAGCTTGAGGTGTTTTGTGTAAATTTACCCCAAGTATTTTAATACCCTAAGATGATATTTTTAGGGTTTTAAAGTTATATTTGATTAGTTTTAAGTCTTAAACCTAGACAAGACCCCTCACTTAAAATATTCAAACTCTCACTCTAAAGAAAAAATCTCTCAAGTCACCATTGGAGCTAGTACTCAAGGAAGACATAGTAAGGCTACTTGGACGTGTTTATTCATCAAAATTAGTGAATTTCCTTCTCATTGTGGTATGGTAGTCATCCTTGAACCCTCTTCCATTCAAGGAGTCATTTCTTAAAGATTTCAAAAAGGGTTTTCAAACTCTATCTTCTCCTAGTTTTGATTCTAAGTATGGGTCTTCGTGTAAAAGGGTTTTAATGATTCAAATAGGTTGATTATAGTATTAATTGATGATTGTAATGTCAAAACCGTAATGAACTCATGCTTATGCACATTTTCAACTTTTAGTTTAAGATATGGGTTAAATGAACATGTTTATGTAGTATTTGGAGCATTGGTTTCTTTATGTTGTTGATATGTTCTAGATTCTGCCCTAAGGGCCTTATTATAATGAATTATTGAGTAATTGGTTATAGGTGGGGAAAGCTTTGTTAAATGGTGAGTTAGTTATATTGTATAATTCTTATTATATATTGCTCTTGAGTGGTATGATTCACCTTCTTGGTGGCGGTGTTTACTTGATGTATTTTGATGTATATATTTGGTATGTGTTGTGAGTATGGCTTTGAAGGCCGAATGTGTGAATTGAAGTGAAAATGATGAGATTCATGTTGATGTGGTTTTTGAAGATTGAATTATATGTCTTGTTTAGATTATGCCTAAATGAAGTATGTGTATATCTTGAGCATGCTAGTATTTGACAAATGATGAATATAATTTTAAGAATTCCCAAAATTCAATGTTAATGAAAGTGAATATTTATTTGAAAGGTATTCCCTCATGTAAATACACATTTTGAATGAATGAATGAATGATTGAAGTTAAAGAATGTGAATGAAAAAGGGGAGTTTTGGGGTGAGCACTCATTGTGAGTTGAGAAGAAGTGTTTAGTAGAAGCCTCACTACCTCCCAAGAGCTTTCTAATTTAGGCTGAAGGATGGATACCCATTGGGAGTTGATATGGGATGTACAAAAATTATCCTTGACCTTAGTAATGAATGTTTAAGACTATGTGGGGAAGTTATGCTTAGCACCGTGAGTATTTGAAGAATGAGTGGGTGCACATTGTAAGTAGAGATGTTGTACCCAATGTATCTCTTGAGATGAGTACTCCTTGTTAGTAGAGAGCGAGTTACTTAGTAGTAATCTCCTTATCCCTTTACTATGCATCCGCATAGGTTTAGCTATTAGAAATGCCATGTAAAACCTAAAAGTAAGACCTCACTCTAGGCAAGTGAGGGGACCCTTCTCCGATAAGGAAAGTATCGGGATTCCATGTTTATCTCTCATGGTCTTTGTGGGTTAAGTAACCTGCACAAATAAATGAAAGTGCTAAGTCTTCTAAAAGAGTTTACTACTTAGGGTAGGTAGTGGAATGAGACGCTATTTATCCATTGCACTAGGTAGGCATTCCGAAACGGGAGTATTGGTGTGTTTTATATAAAATGTATGGATTAAGTATCCTAAAAGAACGTACTACTTAGGGTAGGTAGTGGTATGAGATACTATCTATCCATTGCACTAAGTAGACCATCCGAAAGGGGAGTCAAAATGTGTTCTATCATGTGTTGTAAATAAAGTTAGATAACTTAAGGTCTAAT
The DNA here is from genome assembly GCF_001406875.1 of Solanum pennellii. Lineage (NCBI taxonomy): Eukaryota > Viridiplantae > Streptophyta > Magnoliopsida > Solanales > Solanaceae > Solanum > Solanum pennellii. The sequence continues at coordinate 14,013,085 of NC_028641.1, read as the reverse complement.
GTTAAAGAAGCATGTTAAAACTAAGTTCTATGTGATGAAGTTAGAAGTGACTAATGTACGATGCTTAATCTAAGGGAATCCTCAAGGAGCACTAAGTGGGAGTAGTAGTATGAGATGCTAGTCTCACATTGCAGTTAGTGTAACTTATATGTCCTATTAAAGAAGGGTACTTACATGAAATTATTTTCTTTCAAATGTCTAGCCAAGAGTGTTGATTACTGGACTAGGTAAGCCTATGGTTGGTGGTCTTAAGGATCGCTTTGGTGTGCCTTGAAGGGGATGTATGGGCGTTCCCTTATTGTCTTACCTTAGGGAGTCATAGGATAACTTGATTATGGAAACCTATTGGGAAATGAGTTCACATTTCTTGGAATAAGTTGTTCACTGTAACATGTCACTGCTTCAATGTGTATCACTGTGATGTTTTGGAGTTCATTGTAAAGTGACTCCTTGTGCTAAAATTGTGGAACTCTTTTAGTATGTACTAAATTATGAAGATTATACTATTTTAACTATATAATCATGAAAGTTTTACCTATTTGGCATGAATGTTTTTTTTTTACTAAAATGTCCCTTTTCACATGTTTTTGCATATGCCATACTTACTACATTGTTTTGTACTAACCTCATATTTTTCTATATTTAGTAAGCATATGCTAGGGGTGTTTGAAGACTAGAACACAAAACTTGGGAATCTATCCTCTCAAGATTAAGTAAGTCCTCATATATTGGATGGCCTAGTTCTGTTTAATAGTTTATATTGTTAAGACTTATTATGTATTTTTCATTTAATGTAAAGGCCTCTGTCCCTAAGATATTTATGTCGTATATTTAATTTGGCTTGTGAATATGAGATCAATCCTTTTCTTTAATGTAAGATATTTTCTTTATTAATTTATTCATTAAAAGTTTTAACACACTACTTTTCATGTCTTATGTAATGAATGAGAGCTAAGGCTTGTACAAGACCTCTGAAAGGTCAAGTACGCAATTGTTCCAACCTATGGGTGCTCCCTTCTTCTAGGGTGCACTTTTGCCTTTTTAGAAACTTGGTATTATGGCTTAAGTTTTGGGAATTGTTTAGGGTCTAAAGTCTGACAAGTCATGTCTATTAGAGTCTTGTCCATTGGATTGAGTCGAGACACATCCATGGATAAGAGGCTATAAGATGATAGAAGTTTCACTTTCTTAATTATTCTAATGTCCTGCCTTAGAGTTGAGTTCTATAGGACGTCTCTCTCAACCTCTTGTCTTTGTGTTTATAGGACATTAATACGAGGAAAGTAACCGCTAGGAGGGAGGAGGAAGGTGTAGCTAATGAGAGGATCCCTGTCCGTGTTGACCAAGTCCCTATGGTTGGCCTAGAGAATGTGAATGAGGCGGTTCCCCCTCCAAAACCTCAAACGCCCCAACTCAAATGCCCCCTATGCCTCAAGATCCCTTTGTTTAAGGTGATATGACTAATGCGGAGTTGAGGGCTTCCCTAATGAATTTGACCCAACTTATGACGGCTCAACCTCAAGTCGTAACTAATTATTTGGTTGCCCAAGGTAACCAAGGGGATAGATCTCAACCTAATGTGAGTACTCCCTCTTCTAGAATACGGTATTTCATGAGGATAAACCCTCCTACTTTCCATGGCACTAAGGTGGATGAAGATCCACAAAGCTTCATAGATGAGATATTCAAGGTGGTAGATGTTATGGGTGTAACCCCTAGGGAGAGAGCGGAGCTAGCTGCTTACCAACTCAAGGATGTGGCTCAAGTGTGGTTTGATCAATAGAGGGATGAGCGACCTTTAAGGGATGTTCTGGTTGATTGGGAAGTGTTCAAAGAGGATTTTCTAGATAGGTTTTTTCCTTTAGAGTGGAGGGAGAAGAAGATGGTTGAATTCATGAATCTTCGTCAAGGGGGAATGAGTGCGAAAGAATAATCTCTCAAATTCGCCCAACTCTCTCAGTATGCCTAGACCATGGTAAGCAACCCTAGATCTAGGATTAAAAAAATTGTGATGGGAGTGTCTATTTTGGTGGAAAAAGAGTGTCGTATGGTAATGCTTCTTATGACATGGATATCTCTAGGCTCATGGTGTATGCACAACAAATTGAGGAGTCCAAAATTAGGGAGATAACGCAAGAGCGGAAGAGGTCTAGGTTTGATGAATATAGACAAGCAAAACCTAAGAGGAGGTTCTATCACCAAGATTCTTCCATGGCAAACAAGATAGAGTTTCCAACCAAAATTCCCAAGGTATTTGAGAGACCTAAGTGTACTACTTGTGGAAAGCAACACTTGGGTAAGTGCCTTGCCAGAACGAATGTTTACTTTGCATGTGGTAGTAAGACTTAGAAGATGAGGGACTTCCCCAACATCAATGCAAAAGGAAAAGGGGTCAATCAAGCTCCCCTAGATCCTAATGCTCCAACGAAGAACCCTTCCCATTGGATAGGAGCTAGGAGGCAGAACTAATCCGGATTTGATAGTGCCGGTAAGTCTTAAGCCTTTGTGTTTGTTGTGTTTATGTTATAATATTATTTTATATTGTTTTATATTCTTATGTTCATGCTTTCTTGATAAAATGCTGAAAGGAGAATTTGTTAAAAATCATGGATGTTTCACTGTGTGAGAGTAATACAGTAAAATTTCAAGGTTTGAGAAAAAAATTCATTTTCATGAATAATGGTTCCAATGGTCTAAAAATGATTTTTATGAGCATGTTTAATGTTGTAGAATGTAGTTCCTTCATAAAATGAAGAATTAAATGTATGCATGAATTTGGAAGTTTCCTCCTAAAAGTTGCTTCTGTTGGTTAGAAAAGTGCTTATAATTTTGTAATTACCACATCAATCATGAATTTTTGAGACTTTATTTTGTGCTAAAATGAGTTATAATGATGTTCTTAGGCAGTGTAAGAAGTTTGGTGTCGTTTGGAGGTCAAACGTTCATGACATTCGGAAGGTGTGCCTTAGAAGTGTGTCTTCATGTGTTTGAGTGAGTTGTACATGTTCGTTTTAATCGAAATTGGCGTGAGATTTTTCTAAGACCTAGAAGACTATGTGTAGGGGTTTTACGTCCTGATACGACCCCACCTAGGACACACGAGGGTCCTAGAAGAGGACCCGAGACTTAGCAACCAAGTTTCCAAAAGCTGGGCAATCGACGCCCACAGTCGACCAGCCGTAGACTCAATGACGCCCCGTCATCTAGGGGAATAGGTTGGGACTTAGAATTGGGGGATAAACCCTCCATTCAACAGCTTCATACCCAAACGACGCCCAGCAGCACAAGTCGTCATTCAGTCATCGTCCCGTTGCTTGGGTCCGTCGATAGTGCCCTACAAAAGTTGTGGGACACGCTGCCAGCTTGAGGTGTTTTGTGTAAATTCATCCCAAGTCTTTTAATACCCATTATATGATATTTTTAGGGTTTTAAAGTTATATTTGATTAGTTTTAAGTCTTAAACCTAGACAAGACCCCTCACTTAAAATATTCAAACTCTCACTCTAAAGAAAAAATCTCTCAAGTCACTATTGGTGCTAGGACTCAAGGAAGAAATAGTAAGGCTTCTTGGACGTGTTTCTTCATCAAAATTAGTGAATTTCCTTCTCATTGAGGTATGGTAGTCATCCTTGAACCCTCTTTAATTCAAGGAGTCATTTCCAAATGATTTCAAAAAGGGTTTTCAAACTCTATCTTCTCCTAGTTTTGATTCTAAGTATGGGTCTTCATTTAAAAGTGTTTTAATGATTCAAATAGGTTGATTATAGTATTAATTGATGATTCTAATGTCAAAACCCTAATGAACTCATGGTTATGCACATTTTCAACTTTTAGTTTAAGATATGAGTTAAATGAAAATGTTTATGTACTATTTGGAGCATTGGTTTCTTTATGTTGTTGATATGGTCTAGCTAGTGACCTAAGGGACTTATTATGATGAATTATTGAGGAATTGGTTATAGGTGGTGAAAGCTTGGTTAAATGGCGAGTTACTTATATTGTATAATTCTTATTATGAATTGATGTATGTGGTAATGTCCACCTTCCTGGTGGCGGTGTTTACTTGATGTATTTGGATATATATATTTGGTATGTATTGTGAGTAAGACTTTGAAGGCCTAATGTGTGAATTAAAGTTAAAATGATGAGATTCATGTTTATGTTCTTTATAAATCTTGAATTGTATGTCTTATTTAGATTATGCCTAAATGAAGTATGTGTATATCTTGAGCATGCTAGTATGTGAGAAATGATGAATGAAAGTGTAAGCATGCCTAGAATTCAATGTTAATGAAAGTGATGATTTATGTGCAAGGTGTGCCATCATGTACACACACACTTTGAATGAATGAATGAATGAATGAAGTTAAAGAATGTGAATGAACAAGGGGAATTTTTGGGTGTTTACTCATTCTTAGTTGAGATGAAGTGTTTAGTAGCAACCTCACTACCTCCTAAGAGCTTTCTTATGTAGGTTGGAGGATGGATACCTATTGGTAGTTGAGATGGGATGTCAAAAGTTATACTTGACCTTAGTAATGAATGTTTAAGACTCCGCGGGGAAGTTATGCTTAGCACCGAGAGGATTTGAAGAACGGGTGGGTGCACATTGTGAGTAGAGATGTTGTACCCAATGTACCTCTTGAGATAAGTACTCCTTGTTAGTAGACAGCGAGTTACTTAGTAGCAATCTTCTTATTCCTTAACTATGCACCCACATAGGTGTAGCTATTGGAAAAGCCATGTAAAAGCTAAAGGTAAGACCTCACTCTAGCCAAGTGAGGGGACCCGTCTCCGATAAGGGAAGTATCGAGATTCCATGTTTAGCTCTCATGGTCTTTGACAGTTAAGCTAACCCCCACAAAAGTATTGAAAGTGCTAAGTCTTCTAAATGAGTGTACTACTTAGTGTAGGTAGTGGAATGGGACGCTATTTATCTATTTCACTAGGTAGGCATTCCGAAAGGGGAGTCTTTGTGTGTTTTATATATATATGAACTAAGTCTCCTATAAGAACGTAATACTTAGGGTAGGTGGTGTTATGAGACACTATCTATCCATTGAACTTAGTAGACCTTCTGAAAGGCGAGTCTAGGTGTGTTCTATCATGTGTTGTAAATGAAATTAGATAACTTAAAGTCTAATGTTAAGGAAGCATGTTAAACTATGTTCTATGTGATGAAGTTAGAAATGACTAATGTAGGGTGCTTAATCCAAGGGAATCCTCAAGGAGCACCTAAGTGGGAGTAGTAGTATGGGATGCTACACTCAAATTGCACTTAGTGTAACTCATAGGTCCTATTGGAGAAGAGTACTTACATGAAATCCTTCTTGTATGAATGTCTTTCAAATGTCTAGCCAAGAGTGTAGATTTGATTGCCGAACTAGGTAAGCCTATGGTTGGTGGTCTTAAGGATCACTTTGGTGTTCCTTGATGGGAGTGTATGGGTGTTCCCTTCTTGTCTTACCTTAGGGAGTCTTAGGATAACTTGATTAGGGAAACCTCTCGAAAAATGAGTTCAGATTGCTTTGAATGAGTTGTTCTCTTTAACATATCACTACTTCAATGTGTTTCGCTGTGATGTTTTGGAGTTCACTGCAAAGTGACTCCTTGTGCTAAAATTATGGAACTCTTTTATTATATGCTAAATTATGATGCTTATACTATTTTAACTATATAATCATGAAAGTTTTACTTAGTTGGCATGAAAGCTTATTTTTTTCACTAAAATGTGTCTTTTCGCATGTTATTGCATATGTCATACTTAGTACATTGTTTTGTACTGACCACATACTTTTCTATACTTAATAAGTATAGGTTGGAGGCGGTTGAAGACTAGAAGACAAAGCTTGGCAGTCCATCCTCTCAAGATTACGTATGTCCTATTTAATTCAAGGGCTTAGTTCTATTTCTTAGTTTCTATCATTAAGACTTATTATTTATTTTTAATTTAATGTAAAGGGCCGTGTCCCTATGATATTTATGTCGTATCGTTAAGTTGGCTTATGATGACGAGATCAATCCTTAGCTTTTATGAAATATATTTTCTTTATTTTTATTTGTGAAAATTTTTAATTCCATAATACTTTTCATGTCTTATTTAATGAATCATAGCTAAGGCTTGTACAAGACCTCCGAAAGGTCAAGTACGCAATTGTTACACCCATGGGTGCTCCCTTCTTCTAGGGGTACTTTCTAGTCGTTATAGTCTCATCTGTCCAATAAGGGCAATATGACTGTAATGTTTGTTTTACACCAAAAACATAACATATAACTTTTCACCAATGTTCATGTCTATACAAAAATAAATTATATTAATAGACATATCTTTTCATGAAAAATCACAATTATTTAAGTGAAAAGTTTTCATCAAATAATACAATTCTTTTGAACGAGTACAATAATTTTGTAGTTTTATACTAGTCATATCATATACTAGTAAAGAGAGACTCAACAACCACAACATCAAATATACTCGAAGCATTTTGTGGATCTAACATAATACAATAATGACATAAATTTCATATCTTGTACTTTCAAATTTTAATTAGATAGTAACTCTAGTTTTGTTTTTATCACAAGTAAAGAACCCCATATTATAAGTATGTTCTAAAAGTATTTTTCTTGTATTTGAAATTATGTACTACATTTTTTTCATGCTTTCAAATTGTATACCATCAAATAAACATTGGCAATAAGAAGCCTTCTTTTGGAGATTCAATCCATAGAAACACCTATTACACGCACAATGACAGCAACGAATCACACATAGATACATGATCGATCGATTTTGTTTTGTAAGAGTGTATGCAAGAGAAGGAAAGAATTAGATTTTGAAAAATTAGAGAAAGTCTCTCTATTTATTGCCAAAGAAAGGGTAAAAATCACAACTCTTTAGAAAGGATACAACCTTTCATACATGTCAGAAACCTTTGTCATAGTCACAACCCTTCAGGAGAGTCACAGTCCTTCATTTATTATTCACACATTGAAAACCCAACACACTTAACCCCTATAAACCTAAGACACCTTCACGACCCCTTTCACGACCCGTCGTGGCCTTCACGATCAGCCGTCCAGTGGCTCGTGGGGAGGGTCTCTTATTTAGGCAACTTGGTGAAGCTACTGTGTTATTGGCCCTTGTTAAGGATCTAGTTACGTGACGTTGCAAGATAAGGTTTGAAGTTTTCTTTTTTCTACCAATGGAGTCGGTTCGTTAGGGAGAACCTGCACTCTCTTGAGTTTGAAGTATTCAAAGACTTAGTAATTTTTTCTTTCTGATTTCCTCAACACACAATAGTTTAAATACAACATTTATTGTTGGTTTTTTAAAAGGTGTCAACGTAAAAGAAAAAGTTATGAGTTTTATGAAAATTGTGACTTTTATGAAAGGTGATGACCTTTCTGAAAAATTGTGACTTTTCTAAAGGTTTGTGACCTTTCCATAAGGCACAATAAGAACATTTTCGCACTACCCTTTGTTTTCTATAAGTTTAGGAATTTCCTTTCATTTTTAGAATAGAATTTCTTGACTTCTCCTACTACAATTAAATCTAGTATTCTAAGTATACTTTACTATCATTGAGTGGCTCGCTGACACCAGTGTTTTGGTTATCAATATATTGGTAATAAAGATCATTCTATCCTGGGAGGACATATTCCAAATCAAACCTCGGATACTAGAGGGGAATAATTTCCCTAAGGGGACACTATGTATTAAGTGGACTTGATCTTCTTTCTGTTTTTACAGATTCTGGTATGTGTTACAAATTTTAAATTCGTGAATTAATTTTTTTTTCTGTTCTTCAATGGTTCATTAAACTTTGGTAACTTCGTGTTTCACCAAAGTTTGTTGGAATCTGTAAGATTCTTTAAAAACAGATTGACAATAATTCTTCCTTAAGAAAAGTATTTTGTATATTTTTCTAATCTGTTTCTATTATTGTATGTCTACTAGTTTTAATTTTCTAGTTGTGAAAATTTTCTTAAACTTTGTTGTATCTTATAAATTTCTTCAAAGTTTTGTTCTAAGTATCTTAGTAATACAAGATGAACAACAAGCTTAAGGAAATTATTATACTATTAGTATTTTTTGTATTCTACTGATTGAGATAATATAATCATGGAAGTAGAAGATAAATGCAATACTTCTCCATATTTCGTTGCTTTATTTAGCAAAGAAGAAGTGAGAATGTAACAAAAAAATTGTGGTATTCCGATTAAAGATTACCATGTAACCTTCTTATTAAGTTGTCTAAGCAGAAAAATAGTTTCTAAGAGTAAACATCATTAATTTTTTTATCATGTGTATCTTTGGAAAAACATCTGCAAACAATATATTGTGGAATGCATTTTACTTGGTAAATATTATTGCCTTTAACATTCTTTAGTTTGCAAAAATGAGAGATGCATATTTTTGTTTGATAAAATAGTATGTCAAAATGTTATAGTTGGAAGATTACTTGAAAAGAAAAATATTTCTATGAGATAAAGAATATCTTTAAAACTCTTTGGATACTAAAAAAAAACTTCTATAGTTTTGTACTCCTTGTGAATTTGATTATGTCAAATTGTTGTGGATTAAATTTTTGTAGTTTTGTACTCTGAATAAATTAGACGAAGTTTATGGTGTACTTTTGATTTTCTATAAATTTCACTATTATAGAATAATTCTAAATAGTAAGTGGTATGTCTATTTGTGATACAGGAAAAAAAAACTAGTGACTTAGAGTTGGTGAATTTGTGCCTCTATGGAATTAACTTTGACACTATGTAAAGATTGTTAAAGAGAATTGAAACACTATAATTATTTCGTAGAATAATAGTTTCAAAAGAGGTTGCATATCTGCCAATGACATTTTGATAGTCTGTGAAATATGTGGAAAAACTATTTTCAAATACTTGAAAAATATTTTTGAGATCACATTTAGAATGTGGGGGTTCTTTGCTTATGATAAAGATAAAATTAGACTTGGTGTCTAATTTAATTTTGGACCAAAACATATGAAATTCAATGATATTTTTTTATTATATTAGACCTATAAAATTCTTGGAGTATATTTGATATTGTGGTTATTGAGTTTCTCTATTACTAGTATATAATGTGACTATTATATATATATATATATAATAGTTCAACATAATTGTGTTTTTCTTATAAAAAAGTGTCGCTTAAAATGTTGTAATTTTTCATGAAAATATGTCTATTATAAAAAAAAATATTTGTTTAGATATGAATATAGGTGAATAGTCATTTGTCATGTTTTGTAAAAGAAGCATTTGGACTAAATCGCCTTTATTGGACCCAATGAAACTTTGTTCATGGGTAGTTCTATAACAATCAAATTGAAAGTTAGGGAAAGGTCCTTATGAAAAGGACATTTGATAAGGTGTTTACTCTAACTAGTGTATGTATCACACAAAATTGTAAGAAGTTGGAACAAAATATTTGAGAAAAAAGCTACTTGTGAAAATCTATTCAAACTCAATAGTTTTATTTGTTCTTACTTGCTTGAGTCATAGTTTGCGACATGAGAACTTGGGACATGTCAATTTAAAAAACCTTGTAAGGAAAACTGATCAACTTAGAAGTTATGTCTAACTTTGAGTGCAATAAATAAAAATCACAAGTTTGTGTGGAATCTAAGTATGCTAAGCATTGTTATAAATCTGTTGAAAGGAATTATAATCCCTTAGAATTGATTTACACTGACATTTGTGATATGAAATGAATACCTTCTCGTGGTGGGAAAAAGTATCTCGTTACTTTTATTGAAAATTGCATTGGAAACGACTATGTCTATTTGCTTAATGGTAAAGATGAAGCAATAAAAACGTGTAGACAATATAATATTGAAGTTGAATATTAGTTGGAAAAAAGATAATAAGTGATAGGGATGGAGAGTATAAATCTCATTTAGCATAAATGTGTTTGAAAAGTGAAATTATACATCAAATTTCTTCCCTATTCACCTTAATCTAAGAAAAATTGAACTTTGAAAGATATTATGGAGGAATTGTTTATAAGTTCGAGGTTACCATAAAACTTTTGTGCAGGAACTATCCTTACTGCAAAAAGGGAACAACAAAAGTTTTGTCTTTTCATAAAGAAAACAATTTTGTTTGTTCAAGACATAATCTATCCATATGAGGATGGAAAGGAAGGAAATCCAACTTTAAATATTTCAAAGTGTAGGGGTGTCCATCCAAAGTCCAAGTTCCTATTCCTAAATGGATTGAAATAGGACCTAAGATTGTGGACTGTAAAATTAGACTTGAGTGGTCTAGTGAAAGATCTAATGACTTTCGAAAGACTAAAAGGAGAATGTACTTAATAAAGAGATTCAAAAGGCATAGTATATGTTTAGGGACATATACTTCCTTCGAATATGATTTTGTAACATTTCTTCTATCTTATATAGATTAATCCTTTTGGACAAATTGTGTCAATAGTGAGATTGATTCAATCTTCTGCAATGATATTGGAAGTTTGTTGATCTTCCTCCAGGAAATAAACTTTTGGGTTCAAAGTGAATCCTCAAAAGGAAAATGGAAGTTGATGTAACTGTTGACAAATATAAAGCAAGACTTTGTGTCAAATGCTTTAGAGAAAAATAAGGTTTTGATCTTCTAGATATATATACTCATCAGTAACTAGAATTACATCCATTCGGATGCTAATATTATTATTTGTGGTATATGACCTCCAAATTCATCAAATGAATGTGAAAACAACTCTGTTAAATGGAGAATTGGAGGAATAAATTTACATGAAACAACCCGAGGATTTTTTGGTTCCTAGTAAATAAAAAAAAGTGTGAGGACTTGTTAATTCCCATTGTGGACTAAAACAAGCACCCAAACAATGACATAAGAAATTTTATCAAACCATGTTGACAAATAGATTTAAGAATGATGGAAGTGATAAATGTGTTCACATTATAATCGCAAGGTCAGTGTTTATTTGTATATTGGTAATATGTTGATCATCAATAGAGACACTAATGACATAATGCTACTAAACATTTGCTAGAAAACAAGTTTGGAATGAAAAATCTTAGAGTTGTTGATTCAATCTTAGGTATAAGAATCCTTAGAAGTCCATAATTTTTAGAATTTTAAAGGTCTCATTGCACTGAAAAGGTACTTGACTAGTTAAAATATTTGGATATCAATATTGTCAAGTTTCCAATAAATGTGACCTTTGCATTTTGAAAGAGTGAAAACGAAAGTGACTCACAATTGGATTGTGCTATAATATTGGGAAGTATGATGTATATCATGAAGTGTGCACTATCAGATATAAGAATTTGCTATGAATAAACTGAGTCGGATCACAAGTGATCCCAATCAAACTCATTAGATTACAACATGTAGAGTTTTGGACTATTTAAAAATCGTTAACACTAAGCCTTGCATTATAACAATATCAAGCAGTATTGAAAGGATATAGTGATGCAAAATTGATCACTAGACAAATGAAGCAAAATTCACGAGTGGTTATATATATACTGTTGATATATGAGCAATCTCTTCGAAATATTTCAATAAAGATATATATCGCTAGCTCTATAATGATCTTTGCGCTAGGTGCTCAAGATAAGGTCGGTGAATAAGTTGAAAGACTTCGAAATTTCTTGATAGATTTTATTTTTTAGACAAAACCATTGGCATTAGTATGAGTACACTTTGATAGTCAAGATGCAATAGGTAGGGCATGGAGCATGATGTATAATGGAAAGTCTCATCATATAGGACTTAGACATGATACCTTTAGAAAACTAATCTCAAGTGGAATTATCATAATTAATTATGTAAAATCAAAGGATAATGCGTCGGATCCACTTACAAAAAGGCCTAGCTAGACAAGAAGGTTGAAAGATTATCTAAGGGAATGAATTTACGGTTTAGGATAAGTCATAATGTCGGTAACTCTATCTAGAAGAATGGAGATCCCAACAGCTATATTCAAGGAGAAAACAAAGTTGTGAATTACGTTTCCGCATTGTGAACAAATCAATCTATTCTCATGATGAAGACAATGCTCAGGAACAAGGATACAACATTAAGGCTTATTAATGAGTTAATAAAGCTTAATGGTTTTAATAGTTTGCTAAGTTTAGCAGAGTTGCCCAAATAGTGTATCTACACGATAACATTGTTAGAAATCACCTATGTGAGTGTGAAGAGTAAGCCGCTTCAAAAAGAATCATTGTGAAAAGCCTATTCTCTACACACTCACAAAACCAGGAGGTGTTCATGGCTGAAACAAGCACAATCGTAAGAACCATAAACAATAAAGGGTTAATTGTGTGACATATGATTGTCTAGGTATACACCAAAGCTCGATAGTTCAATGATATCACATCTATCGATTGACCGAGTGTATACGACATATGGTCACTACGGAAAGTACAAGGAGAAACCTACTTATCAAGATGCAATTGATTCTTGCTTGTAAAGTACACATACTTGTCCCTTTTTTGTCATGGACTCATTCCCCATTCGTGCGGGGGATTGTTTGGTTTTAAAAGGTGTGAATGGGAAATGAAGATTTGCGACTTATGAGAAGTTGTGAATTTTATGAAAAATTGCGAGTTTTATGAAAATTTGTCACTTTTATGAAACGCGACGACCTTTTTGAAAGATTTTGACTTTTCTAAAGGTTTGTGACTATTCAAAGGTTTGTGACCTTTCCAGTAAGGCACAAGAAGAACCTTTTCCACTACCCTTCGTTTTATATAAATTGATGGATTTCCTCTCATTTTGTGAATCGAATTTCTTTATCTCTTCTTGTACTACTCCATGTAGTATTCTAAGTGTACTTTATTGTCGCAGAGTGGCTCGATAACACTAGAATTTTGGTATCAATACACTGGTGATTGAGATCAATCTATCCTGGAGGACATATTCCAAATCAAACCTCAGATACTAGAAGGGAATAATTTTCTTAAGGGCACACTGTGCATTCAGTGAGCTTGATCTTTTTTCTATATTTCCAGATTCGGGTGTGTGTTACCGATTTCAAATTCGTGAATTAATTTCTGTTTTTCTGTTAATTCTTCTTTAAGAAAAATATTTCGTATATTTTTCTAACCTTTTTCTGATTTTAGTATTTCTAATACGGTAATTTTCTAGTTGTGAACATGTTCTTAAACTTCGTTGTGTTTTACGTAGTTCTTCAAAGTTTTGTTCTAAGTATCTTAGGAATACAAGATGAACAACACTTATAAAATAACTAACCTAAAATCTACGACATGACTTTCTAACTTAATTTAACTGAGAAACTGCAGTATTACATGAAAGTAACTGTACTATTACTAACAACTACTAAAAAGAAATTACTGTTGTAATTATTGGATAACTAAGGAGTGATAACATTACTCTCCTCCTTCAGATTATGCTTGTCCTTAAGCGCTAAGTGTGGAAATTAGTATTTCTCTCCTTTCCAACAAACTCTTCCTCATCATTTATAAAGTCAATCCAGAATAATTTCTTGCATTGATGACCTCAAGTGAATGGTTCATTACAAATGAAACAAAGTCCCTTAAGTCGCCTTTCCTCGATTTGAGATCTAGTTAGTTTCTTCACAAATCTTACATGTTGTTGAGGTGAGAAATCTATTGTCTTAGATTTGCAGCATCTAAGGCTTACGAACAAATAGATTGTTCCTTGCGTTCATAGAGTCGGGATAAACATAATGTCATAGACAAATTTGGAGGATTATTCAACTCAACCTCAATTGTTATATAATCAGAAGACCAAAGTTCAATTTTTTGCGATTGAGTGAGTTTACCAGCCCATGAAACTAAGTGCTCAAACTTTTCTTGGTAATTTGCCATAGAACCGATCTGGCATAACTTAGCCAATTTTTCCAATTTCTTACTTCTGATTGGTGCCATAACGTTTGAACTCATCCCAAGTAGATTCAGGCATATATGTGTCTAATTGAAGAAACTAAAGTTGTGCATTCCCCTCCAAATGCAAAGAAACAAGTCCAACATTTTCTTCATCTTGGTGTCGAAAGAAGTGTTCACACCTGTTCAACCATCCCAAAGGTTTCTGTTGGCCATTAGTGGGAAATCCAATTTTTATGTGGAGGAGTGATGAAACTTCCACCTGTTTTTGATCCCGACCCTCCTGTATCTCTATTTTTACCCTTCCAACAACAATTTTTACTGATATGTTCAGTTGAACCAGAATCAACCTTATAATTCTTTAAGTTCTTCGTGAGTGCATCAAAACAAACATTTATTGCTTCCTATCTGACCAAATTGGTTTCACGTTCTTCGTGTAACAAGTTCACCAATTGTGCTAGTTGATGTTAATTTTTGGTCTCCCATAACCCTCATATCTGACACCAAGTTGTTATGGTCCCTTGTTAAGGATCTTGTAACGGGGCGTTGAAAGATAAAATTTGAAGTTTTCTTTTTTCTACCTATGGCGCTGGTTCGTTAGAGAGAACCTGCAATCTCTTGAGTTTGAAGTACTCAAAGACTTCGTAATTTTATGCTTTTTCATTTCATCTGACACACAATAGTTTAATTACAACACTTATCAAATAACTACCTCTAGAAACTAGGACATGACTTCCTAACTAAACTGAAATGATAAAATGCACTATTACATGAAAATAATTGTATTATTACAGAAAATTAACAACTACTAAAAAGAAATTACTATTGTAATTATTGGATAACTAAGGAGTGATAACATACTTCCTCAGACCACAAGTTGCACCAGGATCCGCGGTGACCATGCCTCTCGGGGGGAGGTGGCTAGTGCATATGGAATATTGGGCTGCCCTAGCCCTATCCCTTGGCTCTGGACCTCTTCCTTGGCTCTTTCCCTCACCCTTAGACCAAGGTTAGCCTACTAGGTTTTGCTGTGTTACAACCACTCATAAAATCCTAACTCCTAAAGGCTACAGTTTTAAAGCTACGGAAATCTATTTATTTTTGTATATTCATGTTGCATTATAGAACACAGAGCAAGTCATTAAACTCAAAAAATCTCTAAAGTTTAAAAGAGTTAAAGGCGTAAACTATAAAGCCTCATCTAGGTCTCTTCGTCTCTTCTTTCTCACTGCTAAATTGCTTCTCAAATCTCAAGTTTGTTTGCTTAATCCTTCTCTTTCGTAGGTAGTGAGTAAAGTCTCCATCTCTGTTTAAGTTTAACTATTTACCTCCCCTTTTATTGTGTTTTTTAGTCTCTTTCTTCTTCTTTTTTAACTTAGTTTTTTGTTTCTTCATTTGAATAATGATGTGTATGCATGTTAGGTATGTAAGTGTAGTGTACTACATGTTTTATTTTGACCTAATTATTATAGATTAGTTTTTTTTGTCGATTGTGCAAGGCATGTGTTTTTTGAGTTCCTGTCTTTATTTTTGTATCTAAGTATTGACTCAAATAATTATTTCAAACTTCATATTCGAGATATTGTTTGATTATTTTTGATGGGTTGCTATTTTCTTGAGATAATTTTCCTTTTTTAAAATTTTTGTTGAATTATGTTGTTAATTTTCATGTTGTTTGTGACTTTGCTTTGATTTTGATAAATTTTTTATATTGATTCTTTTTTAATCAAAGTTACTCAAAATAAAAATCATAGCATGACTGAAGACAAACACTAATAAGGTGATGGGTGAAAGTGAGGACTCACATATAGAAAGTGAAACAGAAACAATCGTGTCAGCTACTGATAACATGGGAAAATGATATGTTGTGTGGGATATTACGGAAATTGTTACTTAAGGAAGTACAAAAGCAAAATATGACCATTTCTTTCATGAGTATTCATTTAATACATGACAAACAGCTCTATGCCTACTCTTATCAATCATATATTGACGAGTCCCAAGCGACCTGCAAGTGTTGATAAAAATAGCCAAATATAGCCTTCAAAGATAATCAAGAGAGTAACCTTATAATCCTTTCTTAAGTATCATCAATATATTCTTCTTTTGTTGGTCAATGATCCTTTCTTATGTTGTTGTCGTTGTGTTTCTTTGAATTTCTTAGTTTCCAACTCTTGTAAATCAACTTTATTTCTTTATTTACTATTATTGCATTCATATACTAAGAGCTTAAATGATATTGATCATGATTTACAATATATTTCAGAGTAACTTTTAGCATTTTAGTTCAGTTAATTATGTTATTCAACCCTATTACATAGTCATAAATCCAATGTACTGATGTCATTTGACCTGTATAATTTTATGGTGCAAATTCAAGTAATTAGGATCATCAGCAAAAATTTCATCGAGATCACATCATATGCTGGACAACTTTTTGTTAGTCCCCATTACTTTCAAGGGACTCAAATTTTATGATTTGTTAGTAGTAACACTTTGAGGTGTCGTGGGTCTTTTTCTGACGACTATCTTTACAGCGGCTTCATAAATAGACAGTCTCAGTCTTACAATATTCAGTTTCAGATATTTTATTTAAAATTAATGTTTAATATTCACTATTTTCAGATAAATTTTAAGGTTTAATAAGTTGTTTTTAATAATTCTTCGGTTTTGATGCTTGTGTATGCTTGACTTAGCTTTCTACTTGTAGTTTGCATTAATGAGAGTTTGTTTGAGGGACCAACAATGGTTCTCAAGTCTCGGCCACGTTCGGGGTATAGGCTCGGACTGTGACTGGCCCGTGAAAGGGGCTACCCTTTTAAAACACAGTAAGATCCACACGAACACGATGGCCCTAGCACTTGGTCTCCACGCATGCGACACCTTCAACACTTAACCAGCAAAACTACATCAACAGTTCTACAAGGAAGAAAAAATCCTCCATTTGGGGTTCGGAAGTCGTTCAAAATCCCATCAAGGCATATGAGCTATGCTACCTAGTGGGAAGCAACATTTTGGACTTACCAAAATTGATGAAACAACCAAAAGAGGTTGACTAAATTTTACATTTATAAAGAAATGCAAAACAAAACGTTAAACGCCACAAGGTCATCACAATTACCTTGAGAGTCAAACTAAAACTCATTCTACACCAAACTCCACATTTCAGAGCTAACCACACTGACATAATTCCATTTGAAGCGTGTTTAGAAAGAAATTTTACCAAGGTCAAACTTTAGGCAAACCTCAAAAGCTAAAGCACCTAATTACACAAACTCCAAACAAAAGCCTCGACACCTTTGAAGATCATCACACTAGACCAAAATGACCCTTCTACAGGTGATAGAATTAACAAAATTTCCATTGGACATCAGCATATTTAGATGTTGACCGAAGTTAATTCTTGCAAACCTTAAGCCTCCCAAATGGAAAATCCATTCAATACTCACCCGACCACCTTGGGAAACATTTCACCCAACCCAACATCATAAAGAAAATCTATACAGAAGCTATAAGAAGGGGGGAAATAGTAAAAGCACACAAAAATGACCTCAAAGGTCATTAGAATTGATGAAGTTTGAAATAAACCTTTATAAAATATAATAAAGGCGGAGCAAAGAAGTAATTGACAATGTTAATAAGACGACTTAAATTTAAAATTGTAAAAGAACTGATAATATTCAAAATTCAGATAACTGATTAAAATGCAATCTTGAAGGCAGGCGAAAGAAGTCAACATCATTTTCATTGTTGTCGCATTGTTATCTCTTTTTTTTTTTATTTCTCACAACCAACATTCTTCTTATTTTTCTGATACTTGTGTGCTAATGATTCATATTTAGATCTCCTTTCGTCGAAAGATTTCAATCAAATTCAACTTCAATTAGTGAGAGCCTGTTAGTACATACACTTTGGAATGAAAGAAAACATGAAGAGATTATAAGAATAAATTTAACAATTTCTTTTATTTTTCAAGCATTAAATAACCAAAAATGAAGAAGAAGCAAACTATAGTTGAACAATACTAGAAACTTGTTCAAAAAATCTGATGTTCCAAAGTAAGATTTACATAATGTTTATATGAAGGGTCTCATAAAGATTATCAACCAAAAAAAATTATTTTTCTCGACATTCCTTACATGATACGATACATTCCATCATTTTCATATGTTGTTAAAAAGATTGAGCCATAATTGACAATATTGTCATTTAAAATTTGATCCGAATCATCCGGAAGACTATGTTTGCATGTAACTTGGTTGAGATTGCGTGATATATGTGAAGATAGTCTTTCGAACAATTAAAATCATATTTTAAATGAAAATATGGTCAATTATGGTTCAAACCTTTTGACAAAAAAAAAAAATGATGGAAACTATAGTATAATACAAGGAATAGCGAGATGTATAATATTTTTTTCCATAGATGACCTCTATAAAGTAGTTCATATAACCATATGACTATCCTACTTTATAATCATATATTTTCAACAAATTTTTAGTATCCTTCTATAATAGTTTACTTCCCCTGTTTTACTTTTGGTTAGTATGTACTTTACAAATAAAATAAATTATTAAATCTTATTTTGAATTTTCTCATCATGTTTCCTTCGACTCTACGGTGTATTCACAACATCTCACTAGTTGAAGCTGAACTTAATTGGAATCTATCAAATAAACAAGATTGAAATATGAATCTTTCGGTAAGAAAAAGATTCCACTATCAAAACAAGCAAAAAGAATGTTGGTCGTAATACAAAAGGAAGATAAAATAATAACAAAACAAATAAAAGGATGTTACAACTTCTTGCATTTAGCTTCAAGATCGCATTTTAATCATATCTTGGAATGTTGAATTGTATCAATCCACTAACAATTTTAAATTTAAATCACCTTATAAACTTTCGTCATTCCTGTTGTGCCCATGTAACTGCCGGATGAATTCCATAAGGAAAAACTCAAATCCTTTAATACAGTCTCTCTCAATCGCCCATACACATAGTTAGAAAGGATATATGCAAACTGAAAAATGGGTCTTTTAAAACACTAACTTCCAGTTAAATGGCCTTCACAAACCTGGACACTACATGCGATCATGTAGGTCAGCCGAGCTGAACCTCTGTATACCGCCTCAAGGCTTGCCAACACAGAGGCTAAGTTAGTCAACCGTTCGTGAATGCAACCAAGGTACAATGAACACGACGCATGCTAACCTTCACGAATGCGGCGAGACCCACATGAATGCAGAGGCCCAGACACTTGGTCTCCACGAACATGGCACCAGCAACAATACATTAGTAGTTCCATGAGGAAGCCAAAGTCCTCTGTTTAGGGCCTGGAATTTTTTCTGAATTCGTCAATGCATAAAAACTATCCTACCTAGTGGAAACAACATTCCAAAGTCAAAAAAATTGATGAAACAACCAACAAAGGTCATTTGGTCAAAATTTTTACCAAAAGCTACACATATAGTGAAATGCCAAACAAAACTCTAAGCGCCACAAGGTCTTGACAATCACATAAAAAACTGAACGAAAGGTCATTCTTGGAGAAACCGGACATTCTAAAGCTATCTGTTGACATAATTCCATTCAAGTTTCTTTACCAAGAAAGTTGACCAAGGTCAAACGTTGGGCAAAACTCAAAATCTAAAACGCCTAATTAAGCAAATTTTGAATGAAAGCCTCTAAAGCCAAACCAATCATCAAACTAAAGAAAAATTATCCTTCCAGGGCTGATAGACTAACAAAATTTCAACCCGACATCAAAATATCCAAATGTTCACTGAAGTCATCTCTTTAAAATATTAAGCCTCCCGAATGGCAAAAACTAAAAACACACCTGAACACCTTGGCAAAATGTCAACCAATCACACATAAATGAACTTGAGAGTAATTACAGTTTATGAATTTTGAAATAAAACCTTGTAAAAGGTGATTAAAAAAGACGAACCAAAGAAGTAACTGACGAAGTTTATAAGACGACTTAAATTTAAAATTGTAAATGAATTGATACAATTTAACATTCAGATAAATGATTAAAATGCAATCTTGAAGTTTGGTCGAAGAAGTTGCAACACCCTTTTGTTTTTTTACGTTATTTCTTACTCACCTTTTTCCCCCTCAAAAATAACATTCTTTTTATTTGATTTGAGTCTTCACTATTCTTTTGCCAAATGTTTTATATTTAGATCTTCTATAGTTGAAAGATTTCAATCATATTCAGCATCAACTAGTGGGAGCCTATTAGTACACTTTAGAATGCAAGAAAACATGACGAGATTTTAAAAATAAGTTTAACAATTTCTTTAATCTTTCAAATATGAAGTAACGAAAAGTTAAGAAGATGCAAACTATTCTTGAACAATACAAGGAACTTGTTAAAAATATCTGATATTTTAAAGTAAGATATACATAATGTCTATATGAATTGCCCTATAGAGATTATCGATGTAACAAAATTTATTATTCTCGATATTCCTTACTGATACAATAATATTTATCATTTTCATATCTTGTCATAAAATTTGAGCCATGATTGACAGTATTGTCATTTAAAATACGATAAAAATTATTCGGAAGACTATGCTCACAT
Organism: Solanum pennellii; assembly: GCF_001406875.1. Lineage (NCBI taxonomy): Eukaryota > Viridiplantae > Streptophyta > Magnoliopsida > Solanales > Solanaceae > Solanum > Solanum pennellii. Next base: position 13,992,636 of record NC_028641.1, on the reverse strand, counting down.
GTAACTTGGTTGATATTGCGTGATATATGTAAAGATAGCCTTTCGAATAATACAAATCATATCTTAAATGACAATATAGTAAATTATGATTCAATTTTTTTGACATGATATGAAAAGGTTGGAAATTATAATATTATGCAAGGAATACAGAGAAACAAAAAAAATTTCCATTGATGCCTCTATAAGGTAATCCATATAAACCTTATGCATATCCTACATTATAAATTCATTTATTTTAAACAAATTGTAGTATCGTCCGACAATAGTTTTCTTCTTGTTTACTTTTAGTTAGTATGTACTTTACAAATAAATAAATTGTTAATCTTAATTTGATTATATCGTCATGTTTTCTTCCACTTCAATGGTGTATTAATAAGCTCTCACAAGTTGAAGTTGAATTTAATTGGAAGTAATCTATAAACTAAATGAGATTCAGATATGAATCTTTCGGTAAAAAATAAGATCAAGTATCAAAACAAATAAAAATTAGGTCGGTCATAATAGAAAAGGAAAAGATAAAACAATAACGAGACAAATAAAAGGGTGTTGCGACTTTTTTCACTTAGCTTCAAGATTGCATTTTAATATTTCTCTTATTTTTATTAATCTCCTAATAGTTTTAAATTCAAATAACCTTATAAATTTCTGTCAATTACTTCTTTGGTTCATATCTATTTACTACCGTTTGTAAAGGTTTAGTTTAGAATTCTTCAGCAAGAACAATATGATCTATCCAAGTGTGTTTCCCATCCTTCTCTATGTGAGGTACATCTAGCTTAACCACTTCATGCATTAGCCTCTATCAATTCATGTGTTATATAAGTTAGAGTCATACCATTGTTATTCCTTGATGATAATCCAGACCATGATAATCTAAAAGACTAGAAGTCTTCACTATCTACTTTTGACATTTGCGCCAATTTGTAGCCATTAAATTGTTCCTACATTTTTTTAACAATCTTTTTGCACCCAGGAACTTCCAATAATCCAATAGTCTAATTTTTTAAAAACTAAACTTGTCAAAGTCACCTTCTAGGTACAACTATACTACACATCAACTACAGTAGGATCTTTTCCCGTGTTAGCTAAATTTTAGGAGAGCCAAAATATACGACAAATACAAATTATTTTCAAAAGTAATATACAATAAATATAATAAAAGTACTAATACTGTTTCTCAATTTGCTCAAGATTATCCACATTTTCTTCACACTAATAAGTTATTTTAATTATTCACTTCGTAGCTAACCTTGAAGACAAAATAAGATATGCACTAATTTAGGAACAATGAAATCCTAAACAAAATCAAGAAGCCATCCTCCCATACTAAATACAGATTCAGATGCGACACTTAAAAATGGAACAACTAATATATCACAAGTTATTTAAGCTTGAATTCTAAATCGAACTTTGGGCATTTTTGACCAAAGTGGGATGTTAAAATCTTAAGTGTCGTTCTTAGTTTATTCAACAAAACATTTATATAATTCTATCCTATCATCAACACCTCCACTAACAGCTCTATATTGCTTTAGATCTTCATGAGTGAATCTAAAAAGTCCTTTACCTAGGGTACTCAGTAATTGATTCTGATTTTTAACGGATTGACCCATTTTCAATGTCAAATGGAAGTATCACTGTCAATAACTCAATAAATTGTTGTATATTTTTAGGACATATCTTCAATGTCCTATTATTACAACATAAAGTCACTATATAGTCATTCTCCTTATTTTCTAAGTTACAAAGGAAATTATAGTTATATATACCACGAGCCTTGTATATCATTCTCCTTCTACTTTGTTAATCAATTCATTTCATTTTTACATAATTCAAAGAGGAGGAGGAGGATCTCAAACTACAAAAGGATATCTAAGAGAAAAAAAGACAATTCAGCACCCCAAGAAGAAGAAGAAGAAGAAGAAGAAGAAGAAGCTCAAACTACATAATCATATACTTAATACTCCTTAAAGGATATCTAAAAATAATAAAAAAGAGAATTTGAAACCCCACCCTCAACTCACTAGTAAAAAAAATATCTAGTTAAAACTTAAAACTATGGAAAAGGGATACTGGATAGTCTTGTTTAGTTTCTTTTATTTTTGTATATGGTTAGTGATCGAATATATCGAACCAAACCAAACCGAAATCGATGACCAACCGATAAATGTATATTATATTTGGTTTTATTTGATTTGATAATTGTAAAAACCAATTAAGTTGTTTTGGTTTTCTTTTCTATTGTTTTTCAAAAACAGCGATACAAGTCTTTAACTAGAACATGGAAACAAAAAAACCGAGAGAACAAAAATAGAGCACTAGTTTAGAACTAACCCTTTACTCATTAACCGACTAACATCAACTAATTAGGACTCTAGAACTAGTTAACTAGAAATAAAAGACTCCTAAAAGTAATTCCAATAATAGCACTAAACTTTTGAGTCAGTCAACTAACAAACACATTCTTACAAATAAAAAGTAACAGAAACATATGGAAGATCAAAATAGACTTCAAAACAAATGACACCATAGTGGCAAATCTCACCAAAAATGGAGGGTTGATGAAGACCTGGTTTATTGTTGTTAGTTGGTTTTGACCAAAAAAACATGAAAATGAAAAAAAAAACATAAAAGGGGAGTCGGTAAGTGTGTTGTTTGTTTGTTGCGGAAGCTTGAGCTTGCTAGTTGCAGTTTTGAGCACCAACAAAGTGGAGTAGTGAAGTTTTTCTGTTAAGATCTGGTGGATTGTTTGTCATTCAATAAATTGGTGAAGAGGACGGACTACGGTTTTGGTGGTGAGGTCTGGGGGTTCGTTTGTCGTCCACTGGATTGGCGACGAGGACCGTGTGGGGGTTTTGGTTGTAGGATCTGTGATTTGTTTGTGTTCAATGGAGTGATGAAGAGAATGGAGGGGTGTTTTTTGTTGTGAGATATGGGGATTCCTTTGTGTTCGCTGGAGTGATGAAGAGGACAGGATCGGGTTTTGGTGGTTAGATCTGGTGGTTTATTTGCTGTTCGCTAGAGTGTTAAAGAGGATGGAGTGGGATTTTTGTTTTAGACTGTGTGGTTGTAGGCGGAGCTACTATTGGTTGTTCTTTAGTGCTCTTCTTCATCGGAGGGTGGAGATCCTCACAGATAGCAGCTAATAAAGGAGAAAGGAGGGTACGGCAATGGTTTTGGGTCTGGCAGGACCTTTGAGCTCATTTGGTTATCGTGTTTTGCCGAAACTTGGAGCTCACCAATGAGTTCTTCTATCGGTGAGAGGTTATGGTGAGGGAGAAATCCAAGTTGTGGTTGGTGGGTGAAGCTTTCTAGTGGTTTGGTGGTGTCTTATTTATTGTCTTCTCGAGCAGTAAGGAGAGAAGATGAGTGGTGGTTTGAGTTGTTTCGCAGAACAATGGTGGAGTTGAGATCTAGACACAGAGGGGTAAACGTTTTTCAGGACTCTTCCTTTTAGAATTTCCTCCCCCTCCCCCCCATCCGTTACCCCCAAAACCTAAAAATATTCAACACTTATTTACTTCATGACTAAGTAAAGCATTATAAAAGCAATCAAAATTATTGACTATGAAATTGTGATAAAAAACAATATGATAAATTAAATATTTGTATATGCAATTCATTAGTTGTTTTTAATAAATTGATAGATTGTTCTCAAATAATTATAATTAATAGCAATATGAAAATATAATTTTATAAAAATGGTGGTTTAAAAAAATTAAACAATATTTCATATTTTACACACTATGAAAAAATATTAATAATTAAAATCAAGATAAATCCAAATTAAACTAATAAAAATCATAACATTTTAAAAGATAAGGAAAATAATCAATAATTTCATAATGTTGGAGAAAATATACTTTGAACAATTTAAGACATAAAAATTTAAAGTAGCAACTTTAAAAATGTCAGTCCAAAATTCAGTGTCAACAACAATCAATTGATTCAAATAAATAACGATCCCACAAATTTCAAGAGAAAATTAATATTTGATGTCACATATACTAATCCAGATATTATCAATGTAAGGAGAAAACCGAATTTAAGAAATTTGGTAATTCTTTCCATGTGTACCCGGTTGATGCTCACTAGTTCACCTGATTCCAACTTTAACAAAAGAATTCTCAACGTAATGTCTAAAGCCAATTTCACGAGAAGCATAACTTGAAAATTTTTTCTCAAATTCAATAGTTCTACATAACAATTGGTAGAGAATAAAATTTTTGCAATTGAGTTGTTCGTCATCACAACTTTCTTGAAACCTTTTAAACCATACATATTGCACGACATGTCTAACACGATAAAGAAAAGAATAATTTTCTTTTAAATTATTCTCAACGATAAGATTCACAATGTGCGCCATATACCTCACGTTGATTACCGTTCATCCAACCAGTTTCCATCGTAGTCAATTGATTAGAAAATTCTTTTACAATCACATTGATTAAGCTGACATTATCAATTGTGACAATGAAGATTTGATTTATCCTTCATTTATGTAAGCACCTAACAAATTAAGTTTGAGATAAACATTTGAGTTAATACTTGCATACGTAAATAGATTCAACACTGAGAAAACACATGCCCTACACAATCGACCAAAAATGGGACTAAATTGAAATAATTAGACAAAGATAACATATGTAGGTCATTACACTCGCATACCTAAATTTCATACACATTATTATTCAAAAGGAGAAACCCAAAAAAAACTAATTAAAAAAGGGAGAATAAGCCAAAAAGAAACACATTAAGAAGGAAGGTAAATAGATAAACGAAAAGAGAGATGGCACTACACCATTTTCGGCCTACTGCAACACCACGTAAGTGTAGCCTAAACTAGCAAAAAGTGTGGCCTTTGATAAAAGGCTACACTTTTGGACATTCAGCAACACTTTTTAGGGGCTGCCCAAAAGAAGCGTAACCTTTGACATTAGGCAACATTTTTTAAATGTTGCCATCTTTGGCTACACTTATAAAGCGTAGCCAAATAGGTATAAGGGCACGCTTTGAAGACGTGCATTAGCAAAACCTATTTTTTGTAAACCTACACTTAAAAGCGTTGCCTTTTTTCAGATTTATTGGTCACACATAAAAAGTGTTGCCTTTTATTGATCATCTATTGCAACACATTCAAAGTGTAACTTTTTATCTACCTAGAGCAACACTTACAAAGTGTAACTTCAACATTTATAAGCCTACATGTAGCACAAATATATATAATATATTTACATACATACAAGTAACCTAAAACACAAAATGAACTAATTAATCATTGAATTGAAGCTATATATTTCAAATAAACTTCGAGAAATATTTCATGTACAACCAAAAGATAGTATGTGTTGTGTACATACCCATACTTATACATCAATATTCTAAATGTGTACACAATAAATCAAATATGTATTTAAACTTTTACAATAGGTCAAAAACTCTTCATCATCCACTTCAAATTTGATCACCTCCATTTCCCTACACAAATAAGATATTGGCAGTTATATAGAAGAGGTAAGAAGTTCAGATTGCAACAATATAGAGAGGCAAGAAATCCAGCAGTTACAAAAAATTATATTGCATCTTTTGATGTTCAAAGTAGATGCCTACTTGTCTTTTGATGGTCAAAGTAGATGATCTTCCCTTATAGAAGCAGCAGTTACAGAAAACATTAACAACAAATCTGCAGATTGCAGATTCCATACCATGCCAATGTTCTATGCAAATGCCAAAAAAACAGTGAAACAAAAGAAGCAAGACCTTAGCTCAATTTAAACCAAACACATTAACAACAACTAAAGAGAGACAAGTCCAGATTGTAGATTACAGCAGCAGCAAAAATTAAAGAAAATTAGATTAGTTTCCTTGTGTAGTTAATATGTTCCACACGATCAAACAAGGAAACTAAATCTGACATAGCAAAACTACACTTCAACCATACCAAACAAGCAAGAAGAATAGTGGTCAGGAGAAACAAAACCTTAGCTCAATTCAAACAAAAGCCTCTAACAATAAATTACCAATGATGAAATAGCAAAAACAATATATAAGTCAATAAGCAAGATCAAAGATCTGTTATACATACCCTGTGCAAATACGTTTCTGAGTTCTTAGGAAAATTAGAATTGATAAAAACGTTAACTGCTTGAATATCCATTCCTCTTGTAAACAAATCTGTTCTATCAAGAAAGAACACAAAATTATGAAATTTAACAATTAATCAATTTGAAATTTCAGCTGTAACGGAAAGTGTGACGGACCGTCGTAGCCATGATGGTCCGTCCTGCATGTTCGTCATGAAGATCAGAGAAGTAGCAGAAGAAACTTGCAAGTATGGGACGACGGAGTCCACGACGGTTGACCACGACGGCCTGTCATGACCACGACGGCCCGTCATGACCACGGCCCGTCATGACCACGACGACCTCTCATGACTACCACGGCCCGTCGCGAGGTCCACAGCGGCCCGTCGCAAGGTCCACGACGGCTCGTCGGGACCACGACGTCCCGTCGCGAGGTCCGTCAACCCAGCCGCGTTTTGACAGATTTCCAGCAAATAGAGTTACTATCTATACTTATGGCCAAAAAGACTGAATTAGCTAAAGTTACTATCTATACTTGAAAATGCACTAGACAAACCAAGCTTAAGGTGAACTCAGGAAGACAAAAATCTCTTACCTAATAAACTCTATTCCAACAACCTAAAGCTTTAAGACATGAGGCAAGTTGATTTGTGAAGCATTTTCTTTCAATTTTCAAAAGGAAATCTGATGGAATAGCAGTTTACCAGAAATCTTTGAAGAAAATCGTCTTCTTCAGCTCTCCAATCTTGAACAATGAAGCTCCGAGAGGAAAATCGTCTTCTTCAGTTTGTGTTCAGAGAAATCACACTGCTCTTCGATTCTTCGGCTGAAAATGGTGTTCTTCAGCTGAAGTTTGACAGAAATGTGACGAAAATTGATTTATTTCGTTCTTCGATCCTCTTCTTCAGTTCTTGAAAATGGGTTCTTTATTTCTGGATGAAAACGTATTCTTCAGCTGAAAGTGAAAGCTTCAGCTGAAGTTTTAGGAATGTTGCCCTTTTTATATTTTTAATGTTTTATTCTTTTTAATATTTCTATAATGTTTTATTTTTTTGGCCAAATAAAACTGGGAGGGAGATCAAACTTAAATGTTAAAATGTTGGAGGGAATATAAAATTTTGGTGAAAACACTAAGGCCACATTTTTAATGTGTTGTATTTTCAATTATAAAAAAAACACACTTTAAAAGTTTGGCCATTTATATAAATAGTTGTTGCCAACTATAACAACACTTATAAAGTGTAGTTTATCCCATTAAAGAGTACACTTTAGAAGTGTTGCTAAAATTAATGTAGCTAAAAGTCAAAATCATTGGCTACACTTTAAAAGTGTTCCCAAAAGTATTTTTGGCAACACTTTATAAGCGTTGTCAAGATTTAGTGTTGCCGTAGACCTAAAATGGTGTAGTGTGGAGACTTTACTCAATACCTACCAACGAGACACAAGGATTAATCAAATAAACTTAAGATCTGAGAAGCAACTGAGCAATGATCATCAAGAAGAGTCGAAGAAACGAATGTACCTACATGTGGCTTTACAGTTTACACCTTAACCACTTTTAAACTGTAGTGATTTTTTGAGTTTCTTGACTTGCTCACTAGTTTATAAGGAAAAATATATAATTACAAAAAAGTAAATAGGTTTTCTTGGCTTTATGGCTTTAACCTTAAAATGTTAGGACTAACGTAGGAAAAATATATAATTGCCGTAATATATCTGGGCAAAATATTAAATGAGTTTAATATACCTAAAAAGTTGAAAATATGGTAACTCTTAATTAGTTAACAATTTATCCAATAAGGTAATTGAATAATACGTCTCAAGCTTATAATTCGTTAATTATAAAAATTTAATATGTTCCCAAATTCTTCATAAGATAATCCAATACGAATAGGTCAATAAGTTAACTTTGTGGTTGGTTTATCAATTACGAATCAATTTTGAACATCCATACATCTCGGTATTCCTTGCTTGATATGATAATTTCCATCCTTTTCATATCTTGTCAAAAGTTTTGAGCGATAATTAACAATAATGTCATTCAGAATATTTCATAAGCTCTCCCATCAGTCTACTATGATTGTACATACTAAGGTAGAGAGGGTTCAGTGCTTTATTTGTGGGTTGAGACAACAACTGCGAGTTGAGATTCAGTCTACAGTCTCATTAGGTCACTACTTCATAGATATTGTTGATCATGCCAGCACTATTGAGAAACTCTATCGTGAGGCGCAATATCATAACGAAAAGAGGGCTAGACATGAGGGTAGGTGTAGAAGGTCCCATTCCAAGGAGATCAGCTCCTATAATAGGCCAAGAAGTGGTTTGATCAAGGTCAGCCAAGTCAGCCTAATCATGCCTCATTAGAGAGTTTAGAGGGTGATAAGTATGGTTAGAGTTAGTCTTTAGTTAGAGTCGCGGGTCCCACGGTAGTATTTCAACGTAGTGGCCGTCCTTCTTGGAGCAGATGATCTTCCCATTATTTTAAAGGTAAAAAACTTGATCATTGGTCCAAATATTTTCCCATTCATAAGTGGATTGCTCCAACTCCGCCAGGCCCACTAGTACCACCTTCTGCTATGGATCAAGGTTAGGGTCAGGACCATTACAATGAACAACAGGGTATTCGAGGGGAGGGGGTCCTTGGGGAGGTATGTTATGTGGTAGGACTCATTACAAGGGAAAATATGGAAAACACTATTTCTTTGCATCTCTAGTTAGGCTTGGAGACTGAGGCATCATATCACGTGATTACAAGTATGATTCTTTTATGTCATCAGCCTGTTCTAGGCTCTATCAATTATTATCTGTCTCTGTATTATGCTTCTCATATGGGCATGTCTTTTGGGCCTATGGCTGTGTTATTGTGTGTGTCGGCCCCTGTGCGTGAGCCTTGAGTAGTAGATTAGTTGTTTCTATCATGCTTAGTTACTACCCAAGGGTGTGATACTTAGGCTGACCTTATATTGTTAAATATGCTTGATTTTGATATGATTCTTTGCATGAGCTGGTTATCCCCCTTCCATGCAATTTTTAGATTACTTCTCTAAGACCTTTACCTTAGTCATTCTTGGTTTTGCCCTGATTGTATGGAAGGGCTCCATGAGCTACACGTTGATTAAAGTTATTTTTTTATTCAAGCTAAAAGGCTAATGGCTAGCATATGTTTCTCTTACTTGTTCTAAATACATTATGTGAGTAAGGAGCTTCCTCTATTTGAGTACATTCTAGTCATTCATGGTTTTGTAGATGTTTTCCCTACCAGCCTACCAAGCCTACCGCTAGACCATGATATTGATTTTCCTATAGAGTTTGAGCTGGACGTACTCGACCTATTCCCATAATGTTATTTTTGATAACTACTGTAGAACTAAGCTTTCAACTTCAAAATGTATTGGGTAAAAGGTTTATTAGGCCTAATGTATCACCTTGGAGCACTCCCATTATCTTGGTGAAGAAGAAAGACGGACATGCATGTGTATTGATTATATGGAGGTAAATAAGGTGACAATGAAGAATATCTAGCTCATGCATATGATTGATAATATATTTAACTAGCTTTAAGATGCCATAGTGTATTCAAAGATTGATTTGAGGTCTAGTTTCCATCAGTTAAGGATTATGGAAACAAACATCCCTAAGAATGCATTTAAGACTCGTAGCAGTTATGAGTTCCTAGTAATGTCTTTTGGCATGGTATTATTGTCCCTACCACTTTCATGGACTTAATGATGTGGGTGTTTAGGTCGTGTCTTGATTTGTTCAACATTGTGTTCATATATGAAATTGTTGCAAACTTGCTGAGCGGGAGTGATCATGAGAAACATATAAGAATTGTGCTTTGCACTTTGAGAGTTAAGTGATTTTATGCCAAATTCTCAAAGTATGAGTTTTGGCTAGACTCTATAACATTCTTCGTGTACGTGGTTTCAAAGGATGACATCATGGTAGATCCAATAAAGATTTAGGCTATTTGTGATGTTCGGAACTTTGTTAGTTTTGCAGGCTACTACAAACGGTTTGTGGTGGTATTTTCCACCATTGTTGCACGTTGGACCCAATTAACTCTCCTAGATGTTCCTTTTAAGTGGTCTGTGTTTGTGAAAGCTGAAGAGTTGTTGACTACCGCTAATGTATTTACTCTTCCGATTAATGACGACGGCTTGTCGGCCTATTGTGACGCATCCAACATTATTATTTATTGTTCTTTGATATTAAAAGGTCAGTGTATTGCATATGTGTCGAGGAAGATTAGAGTCCATGAGTGCAACAAACCCATTGATCACTTGGAGTTGATGGTGGTATTTTTTGCGCTTAAGTTCAGGATGCACTACTTATATGGATTTTTTCGTGAGATCTACACTTATATAAGTATATTATGAGCCAAAATGACCTAAATTTAAGGTAGCGTCACTAGATTGAGATTCTTAAAGACTATGAAATCTCTATTCTCTAGCATGCAGGAATGGTGAATGTGTTGGAGACACATTGACTAGGAAGAAAATGAGTATGGTAGTCTAGTCTTCTTATCTACTATGGAGTGGACTTTTGTATTGTACATTAAGTACTAAGATAATCAGATATTTCAGTTGGATGTTTTATATTCTAGACATGTTTAGCCTATGTAGGAGTTCAACAGTCCTTAATTGATCAGAACTATAGACATCAAATTGAGGATGAGGTCACAGTGGAACTTCGAGATCGAGTGTGTGTAGGTGATATCAGTTAGCTTACCTTTAATGTAGATTGGATTTTGTTATTTGTAGGCTATACTTTTGTTTACAGAGGTTAAGGGTTTGAATCAACTATACTTCGTAAGTCAAATTTTAGATATTCTATTCATCCGGTCACTCTGATGATTTATCGTGACTTAAGGAAACATTACTCGATGAGCCGACATAAAGAGAGATTTTAAACACTATATGTCCCATTGCCAGAGTTGTAGTTTGTGAAGGGCGAGTGTTTGAGGCCTGGTAGTGAGTTCTAGATATTGTCTATTCTGGACTAGAAGTTGGATCACATCACTATAAAATTTGTGGAAAGTTTTCCTTAGAGGTATTGACATCATTTGGGTCATGGGTGATTGATTGACCAAGTTAGCAAACTTCCTCCCTATTCAGTATTTTTTCAGTTCTGAGGGGTTAGCCATATCTACACTCGTGTGGTGGTTCATCTTCATAATGTGCCGATCTCCATCATAATCAGTTGCTCAGTTCACTTCTAGCTTTTGGAGGACTTTCAGGATAGGTTAGGTACTCGTGTTGACCTTAGCACAACTTTCCACCTGCACATTGATTGTTGGAGAATACCATCCACACTCTTGAGGATATATTGTGGGCTTGTGTTTTAGATTTTTAAGGTCACTAGGACTAGTTCTTGCCTTTAGTAGACTTTATGTATAGCAACAACTATAATTCTAGCATTTAGATAACCTGTTTGAGGCCACATATGGTAGGAGTCCTCGCTCTCCAGTTGTCTGGTTTGGGACTACAGAGTCTAGACTTCGTGGTACAGACTTGATTAAGGAGGATTTGTACAAGGTGAGAGTGATTCAGCATAGACTTTGGACAATTTAGATCAAGCATATGATTTATACGGATCATAGGTTGTTGGATACCTTTGAGGCTTTTATTTGATGATAGATGTTCTTCCATGTATCACCGATGTAGGTCGTGATGAGATTGGAAAGGCTGGCAGTTTATTCCATGTATATTGGGACTTTTGAGATCCTTCGGTTAGTTGAAGAGGTTGCATATGATTTAGCTTTGTCTTGGATGTTCTCATCTACTCCCGTAGTCTTCCATGTTTTGATATTGCGCCGGTATGATCCTGATGAGTCTCATGTGCTTCAATATGATATAGAAGAGTTGGATGAGTGCTTGACCTTCATGGAGGTGTCAGTTCCCATTCTTGTCAGTTATTGCACTCAAGAGATATTCATGTAGTTAAGGTATGTCGGAGACATCTTCTAGATAAAAAAGGCAATATAGGAGACCAATCATGAAATGCAAGACCAGTTTCCTAGGCTGTTCGAGCCTTCAATTATTCTTGACTCTTACTTTTACAGACAAAAGTACTTTTGGTAGTAGATGTTGTAATGACTTACATGTTAATTATGTGTTTATTCTTCATGCTTGTTTTTTGGAAATTTTATGTAATGACCCCAGCTCAATTATGAGTTGATGGTACAAATAGTTTGGTACTTGGTCATTCATTTACTTTCAATGCGAGTTTTTGTGCTTTGAAAATTTTAAACCTTTAGCCGTAATTTTTTATTAGGATTTTAAGAAGATGTCTTCGTAATAAAATTGTGATGATTTCATCAGCTTCAGAATAGTCTTTTTTAGACTAGTAGCATAGTCAGCACGACCCTCAAGGCTTTACGTGTGACTCTATGCAAAGGAATTTAAACTTTCAAGTTGAGTCCTAAGTTTAAATTTAGTCAACATTCTTAATGAACGAGCTTGGGTGAGAATTTTTGTAGTACGATTAGCTTTGGGATGTTGAGTATTGTCTATAACGACCCTTCATTTAGGCCTTTCCGAGCTGATTCTGAGGCCCTCATGGATTTTGGTTTGAAATAGAAATACGGTGTAGGACCCTCTTGTCATCGAAACAACCTCACATGGAAGTTTGGATGGTTCTGTGGAGTCCAGAATTTTGAATACAATGAGGTAGCATACTTTGTTTGCACGCACAGTGTTTTCAACGAATCCTGAGCACTCCGTCAGAGTTTGGAAGCCTTGCACTTTAGTGTTAGTTGAGGTAGCCTCGCATTCAAAGAGGGTCGTGCGTAGGCGTGCACATTTGTAACATCTCGCAACTGGGAAGAACTAGAAAGGATTTTAAAATCTGGAAATACTTGTTTTTGGAAAGTATAGGGAAATCTGGAAAATTTAAGAAAGTTAAAAGTCAGTTTTGGTCATTTTCAAATAACCATAACTCCTAGCTCAGAATAAGTTAGTAGTAGTTCCATATATGCTTGGAAAGCCCTGTAATGATATTTTCAATGCCGCCGAGTTTGCGCGATTCCGAGTTTGGATGAGTAAGTTATACCCTTTGGAAGTTGGGCTGTTGGATTAAAGAAATCTCCAATTCAAGGATTTTAAAAGGTATTTTAGTATTTTTACTACCCTATTAATATTTTTAGGAGTTTAATAAGGGTCAAGACTGAATTTAGTCAGTTTTGGAAGTTGGGAATTTTCACGCAAGAGCTAAGGAGAAAGGAGAAGAGAAGAGAAGAAGAAAAAGGGCAAGATTTGGCATGATCGTCAAAGTTAACTTGTGAATTTCGTCATGGGGATCCCTAACTTGTGAATTTCGTCATGGGGATCCCTAACTTGTGAATTTCGTCAGGGGGATCCCTAAAAAGGTATGTGAGTCTTCCATAACGTTGGATTCGGTCACCCACGTTCCAAGCATGTTTGATTCAGCGTGATTTCATCCTAAAAGATTGGGTTTTGAATGTTCTTCATGGATTGATTTCGTTCTTAAACATGAGTTGAATTTTGTGAATTTTTTGAGATAAAAAGTGATGTTTCTTGGATTAGGTCCTTTTTATATGAACTGAGTACATAGATCTAAGGTGAATTTGAGCAAAGAAATCGAATTGGATTGATGTATGTTCAGGAAAACGAGATGAAAATTCATCAGGTATTACCTGCACAGGGCCAGGCATGGTGCATCACATCTTTACAAGTGGGCCTAGGGCAGCGCACCTGCAGTGCGCCCGAATGAGGCCTTAGAGCTTGACGCTGGCGCGCCGCGCCCAGGGCATGTCTAAATTGGCATTTTTCTCCCTTTTTTTGTAATTCAGTATGATTAAGCCTTTCTAAAGTGTTTTAACACTTCCTAATGATTCTAAGTACTCTAAATGACTTCTAATCATATATAAATCATCCATAAAAAGGAATTACAACCTTGAATCTGTAACTTACAATTTAAGGGAAGTTTTATAGCCAAGTCTAGAAAATTATTAGAGTCCTTTCAAGAAGTCTTTCACAAATGCTTTTTAAACGTTATTTTTAATACTTAAGGTTCAGGCTGAGTAAACAGTAAATATAAGAAGAAGTTCATTTCAAGTTTCATAAGTCATTCAAAAATGTTTAAACTGTCATTTTAAAACTTAAGGTTGATTTCATTTCAGAGTAGAGTGAAGTCTTTTCTTAAAAGAAGAATATGGGGAATAAGTATTCCCAAAGCAGTATAAAAATGTTTTTCACATTTAAAAAGAAACAGCCTTTGGGCTAGATATCAGTAAGGAGTAATAGCGTTCTGAATGAAGAAAGCAGGGAAACTGAGATTTCACAGATACCCTTTGAGCTAAGCTTTTGAGCACTAATATCAAATCACATAATAAGTATATTTTTAAAAAATAAGAGACCGTATATTTTTGGAGTAGTATTGATCACTGATATGGGGGGAGAGTTCATAAAACTAACAGCCCCGATAAACCATGTAACACCATGGGTAGAAAAGGGTTATACTTTTCAGATGAACCCTTTCACAATAGACTAATGGATCCATCACACATTTTAGGTCTTATACCTTTGGTTAGGTATAGGATGCCGACAGCGTGAGGTAGACAGGTAGATCTATATAGCATTACTATAGCTCTTAAGTGATGGTTTTCAGTTAGAAAAACTCCCTCAAAAGTTAAATGTATTTATATAAATATACACAGACATCAGTTTATTTGTATTTTTACATACATTAAATGGTTAATTGTATCCTTGTAGACATTTAGAGTTCACAATATGTTTTCAAACAACTTTTTTATATATTGAACTTTCTTTTAAATTTTTTTGTATTGAAATGAGTTAGTTATATTGAGTTATGTTATTTATGAGTTGAGAAGAGTCAAGGTAAGTGTTCCTTCTTACTCTTTTCAAACTTAAGTTGTTTTAGAATTCCAAATTGCATATTTGTACATTCAATGTATAGATGTCAGTTGCCCTGCATCGTATCATGATGTAGATGCAGGTAACGAGAATCGGCATCCGGTGCATTGTTCATCACGTTGAGCACTCCAAAGTGCCTCCTTGCATTCTGGAGTACTCCTTTTGATGTTTTTTTGAGTACTTTATTTATTAGGATGTTGTAGGGTCTGACCCAAAATCCATCCTAGTTGTAAATGCTTCATAGATAGACAGTCAGATGTTAGTCCTTTAGTATTTTCATTTTCTTCTATTTGTTACGACATTGGGTTTCCACTTTTGGCCAGTTGAATGTTTTAAACCTTTACAACTTTCTCTGTTAGTATGCTTATCAGTTCAGTTTAATTTTTATCATTATAGTTATTTAGTATCGTGTTCCATTGAGTTAAATAATTCATCCTAAGGGTCCGCTCAAGGCCAGCAATGGTCATTGAGTTCCGGCCACGTCCAGGATGGAGGCTCGGGGGGCGACAAACTTTGTATCAAAGCACATATTTCAAGAGTCCTAGGGAGTCTATGAAGTCGTGTCTATAGAGTCCTAGTTATTGATGTGAAGCGCGCCACATCTATAATTAGGAGGTTATAACATTTAGTAAATTCTTCACTTCTTTCATATTCCTTTCATGCGTTTGAGTTTAAATCTAATTCATGCTTGTCCATGTTTTTAGATAACCATGCCTCCATGAAGAGAAGCAAGAGGTCGTCCAGTTATAAGGAAAGTTGAGGATCAAGGGGTACCTAATACACCTAATGTGCAACCCAGGGAGAAGTCACTAATGTCAAATAGAGGCAATTAGGATGCTTAGTCAGTTTGTGGAAAATCAGGTTGGTCAGCAAAGATGAGCTCAACAACAAGGGGCCGACACTTCAAGGATTCGTGAGTTCTTGAGGGTGAATCCCCAAAATTTTACTGGTTCGAGCACTACTGAGGATCCAGGGAACTTCACTAAGAAACTTAAAAAGGTGTTCAAAGTGAAGCATGTCGCTGACACTGAGAGAGTTTAATTAGCACCTTACCAACTCAAAGGTATTGCTAGAACTTAGTTTCATCAATGGAAAGAGGGTACAAATAAAGATGCACCATCTGTGAGTTGGGCTTGTTTAGAGAAGGCCTTCTTGGGCACTTCTTTCCCTGATAATTGAAAAAAGACAAGGTACATGAGTTCCTCACACTTAAGAAGGATTCTCTTAATGTGCATGAGTATGGGTTGAACTTCGCCTAACTATCTCGTTATGCTCTTGAAATGGTTAAGGACATGAGGAGTAGGATGAGTTTGTATGTTGCTGGATTGGGTCGTTCTTCAAGCATAGAGAGACGGGCAACAATGCTTATTGGATACATGGAAATTTTGAGGTTGATGATCTATGTGCAGCTGTAGGAGGATAAGCTAAGAGACAAAGAGTACTTCAAAAACAAGAGAGTTAAGACAGGGAATGAGTCTGGGCAGCAAAAGAGTAATGTCAATCAGTCATCTTTCCAATAGAAATAGAAGGGTCTTTCTCCATCATCTGCTAGTGAACATGTACCTAAGAACAAGGGTGAGTACTCTAGTCAAAATTCCAGAGTTAGACCTGCATATTCACATGCTAGTGTGGTGCACAGGGTAGTAATCCTCCTGCCTGCGCCAAGTGTGGTAAAAATCCTTCCGCTGTTTGTCGCGACGACTCAATTGGTTGTTTCAAGTGTGGTCATACTGGAAATTTCATGAGAGAGTGTGTAAAGAATAAGTGTGGAAGTGGTAGTGGGGGCTGCCATAGAGCGGAGTCTTCATCAGTTTCTCCACTAGACAGGAATGCACCTAGAGGAGCTACTTTCGATACTGGCGGGGGAATAAACCTCGTGTATCCTCTCAAGAATCACCAATAGTATGAGAATTCACTAGATGTTATCACTGTTATGATTCAAGTCTTTGAATTTATTGATTATGCATTGCTAGACCCAAGGAGCGAGTTTATCTTTTGTAAATCTAGATGTTGCCATGAACTTTGATATTATTATTGAGCAACCTAGTGAACCATTCAGTATTTCTACACCTATTGGTGAGTCCATTCTAGCAGAGCAGTCTATCATGATTGTCCCGTTTCCGTCAATTACAAGTGTACCATAGGTTATTTAATTGAGTTAGATATGGTATAATTTGATGTAATACTTGGTATAGATGGGCTTCATGCCTGTTATACCTCAGCTAATTATAGAACTCGAGTAGTCAAGTTCAGTTCCCAATTGAGTTAGTCTAAGAGTGGAAAGTACTTCAGTAGTGCCTAAGCGTCGCTTTATTTCGTACCTTAAGGCGAGGAAATTTTCTAAAGGGTGTGTTTGTCACTTAGTTAGAGTTAATGATTGTAGTGTTGAGATACCTTCTATTCAGTCAGTTGCAGTAGTAAAAGAATTTCATGAAGTCTTTCTCGATGATCTTCCCGGAGTTCCTCTTGAAAGAGATAGAATTCGGTATAGATATTTTTCCAGATAATCATCCTATCTCTATCCCGCCATATAAAACGACACAAACATAGTTGAAAGATATTTAATATAAGGGTTTTACTCAAACAAGTGTCTAACCTTGGGGCACTCTGGTCTTGTTTGTAAGAAAGAAGGATGGTTCCCTTAGGATGTGTATAGACTCCCATCAATTGAACAAGGTTGCCATCAAGAATAAGTATCCTCTTCCAAGGATTTATTATCTTTTCAACCAGCTTTAGGGTTCTTTCTGCTTCTCGAAAATTGATCTCATATCAGGCTGCCATCAGTTGAAACATAGGGAATGTGATATTCCAAAGACAACTTTTAGAACCAAATATGGGCATTATGAGTTTTTGGTCATGTCTTTTGGGTTGACCAATGCGCATGCAACATTCATGGATCATATGATCATAGTATTTAAACCTTATCTAGATATGTTTGTTATCGTCTTCATTGTGACATACTAATCTATTCAAGGAATGAAAAAGATCATGTTAGTCACCTTGAAATAGTCCTTCAGTTTTTGAGATATAAGGAGTTGTATGCCAAGTTCTCTATGTGTGAGTTTTGGCTTGATTCTGTGGCATTTTTAGGTTACATAGTTTTCGGTGAGGGTATTAGAGTTGACACCCAGAAAATTAAGGCAATAAAGAATTGTCCTAGACCCACATCTCAAACTGGTATTATGAGTTTCTTGGGTTTAGATGGATGTTATAGAAGGTTTGTGGATGGGCTCTCATCTATTTCGTCTCCTTTGACGAAGTTGACTTAGAAAATAGTGAAGTTTAAACGGTCTGAAGCTTGTGAGAAAATCTTTCAGGAGTTGTTGACTATTTCCCAAGTTTTGACCTTACCGGAAGGTAGTCAAGGTTTTGTGGTGTATTGTGTTGTATCTATAGTAGGTTTGGGTTGTGTGTTAATGCAGAAAGGTTATAGCTTATGCCTCAAGACAGTTGTAAGTTCATGATAAGAATTATCCAACCCATGACTTTGAGTTGGCTGCGATAGTGTTCGTCCTGAAGATATGACGTCATTATTTGTACGGTATTCATGTTGTGTATTCGTTGATCATAAGAGCCTACAACATGTGTTTACTTAGTCTCAGACAAGGAAGGTGGTTAGAATTGCTCAATCATTATGATATGAGCATTATTTTCCACCCGGTAAGGCTAATCTAGTAGTTGATGGCTTGAGAAAGTTGTCTATAGGAAGCACCGCTCATCTTCAGGAAAAGAAAAAAGAACTAGCAAAAGATGTGCATAGACTTGCACGCTTAGGATTCTGACTAATAGATTCCACAGAGAGAGGAATGGAGGTCACGAATAGGGCTGAATTGTCATTAGTATCAGAAGTGAAAGAAAATGAATAACAAGATCCCGTTTATCTTGAGTTGAAAACAAATGTTCAAAATCAAAGAGTATTAGCTTTTGAATAAGAGGGAGATGGTATTTTGAGATATCAAGGTAGACTGTGTGTACCAATGGTGGATGGACTCCAAGAGAGGGTCATGGAGGAAACTCATAGCTCGATATACTCAATTCATCTAGGTTCCACAAAGATGTATGAGGATTTGAGAGAAGCAGATTAGTGGAATGGTATGAAAAAGGGCATTGTTGAATTTGTTTGTAAGTGGCCGAATCGCCAACAAGTTAAAGTAGAGCACCAAAGTCTTGGAGGTTTGGATTAAACTATTGAACTTTGGAGTTGAATTGGAAGATGATTTATATGGATTTCATCATAGGATTACCCAAATCTCGCAAGCAGCATGATTTTGTTTGAGTAATAGTCGATAGAATGACAAAATTGTAACATTCCAGAAAATGTACTTATCTAGTGAAGACTCTACTAGGTTTTACGAATGTATTGGGGTACATAGGCATCCCAATGTCCAATGTTGAGTAATATTGGGCATGTTAGAGAATATTGGCTTAGGGGCGTTAGCCAATTTATATGTATTAACAAGTAACTTAAAATACACTTTGATGTTTATACAATTTCTATGTATTAAGATATATTTTGATGTTCAAATGCTCCAATCAAAGATTGTTTAGGAATTTTACTTGCAATGAAGACCCTAAGCACAAATTTTTGACTTCATATTACACACATTTGGTACGAGGCATCCAAGTGTCAAGCTAGGTACCATAGCACATGATCATTCAAAATGATCATTTAGATTAAGTATTGCCCAAGGACATAGTGAGGATCCTTGGACAAGAAATGCGTAGCAACACATGTGCAACAGACCAAGCGACCAAGCCCCAACCGAATTCGGTTAGGAGGAAGACGCGCGAATGGCTCAACCCACGTGGGGACTAGATTCTTAACAAACTCTAGGCTCTAAATAACTTACCTAGGATTAACTAAAATAAACTAACTAGTGTACCAAAAATCCTAAAATCTAACTGGGTGACACTAGCCGGGTAACTAACTCAAGAAACATCCTAGTACCTAACCTAGGATGGTCCAAAGAGGTTGGTTATGGTCCTAGTTACTTAGGGGTACTTTAGTAATTACCCTAGGTTACTTTTTTAATTAATTTATCAACTTAATTAATAAATTAGAAATTCATGTTCAAGCTTCGACACCTTAGCAAATTTTCAGATTTGACTATGTCAAATGCTCTCCTATTTTTAGTCAATTTAGGAGGGGCGTTCTGGTATTTAGCTAATTGATTATTTACTTAAGTCAATAAGCCTAAGTTGAATTAGTCAATATTAAGTTCCTAAGACTTACACTCACGTTTAATTAGGTAAGAAACCTCACGACTCAAAAACAGTAACAAACGTAAGAAAAACAGTGAACAATTCTCCTTAGGCGATTTCAAGGAAGTTTTTCAAGATTTTTGGTGCAAAGTACGGGGTGATCTTCGTAGATTCAATTATACAGTAAGTTATGGGTTTTTTCTCTTGGATTCCTTTCCCCAAGAGGCTTTTCAAATGTTTTTGAATTCAAGAAAATTGAAACTAGGGTTGTCCCCAATTAATCAAATGTTCATCCCCCTAGTTCTCCCTATTCCGATTCTAGTAGTCTGTATAATGCAACTCTCGAGCATGTTATTGGTATGTGGTGCTAACTGATCATTATGTATAGGTTTCTTTGATTAATAATGTCGAATGAGACCTATAGGTTAGATCCGTATGATTAGAGTATCATTTACATGAGATAAGAATGTTGTAATGCCCAATTGTGTTTGAGAAGATGAAATTGTTAAAAGTTGGCTTGCTTAAGCTGATGAGATTACTATAGTATATACATGAAGTTAATTAACTTGGATAATGATATTCTCATGACCAGTGTTTAGTGAAAGTTTGCTTTATCCAAATAAATTGGCTTACAATATTATTTCCAAAATATGTAATAGAATTGGAAATTGACAAAGACATACCAATCTTATATGTCCAATGTAAATTATGATGTTCTTGTAAGGACAAGTACATCTTAAAGAATGACTTAACAGGTTGTAACTCAATGAACTCATAACCCAGGGTATGCCAATGATTGGGACAAGTCCCAACATACCCTATATAAATGAACTTTTGAACATAGTAGCACATTGAATAAGTCCATACAACTTTCGTAAAGAATGGTACAAGACTACCAAATAATGTTGAACAAGATAAGATGAGTAATGAAATAACATAAAAGCTTATGAGTCATGAAATTGACCTAGAATGGGGTGTTAAAGGAAGTGAGACTTGCACCTAAACAATTATGTTAAAGATACTCACATGAGAGGGTGTTAGAAATCGTGAGACAAGTCTCATTCACACAATAATGATAATGTAAGATTCAAGTTCATATTCATCAAGTAAAGTTAAGGGATTACAAGTTATCCATTGAGCTAAGTATACCTCATACCAAAAGCAAGCTTCCATAATGTATGAGTCAACTCTAAATGTTGTAATGTATGATAAATTGAGCAAAGCACCGATAGACTAACAATGAGATTGTGCAAGCACATGTAAGCCTCATGAGATGAGACAATCACCAAGGTGGATAAGTGTCTCCAAAATCTTCTAGTCTTTGAACTATGTTGCCAGCATAGGTTACTAGCTAGTGGATCCACCTAAGAAAGCTAGGAAGTATTTGATTTCACTTTGGCCGGTGAACCACCTCTTTTTAGTGGTGGGAAGACACTGGAATTCATGTTAGCCCACATGATCTATGTCAGTTAGATGCTAGTATTCGGTTTCACTTTAGCCGGTGAAGCACCTCTTTTCAGTGTGGGGAAGACACTAGATTTCATGTTAGCTCACATGATCTATGTCAGTTTAATGCTAAAGATTTCTTAAAAAAAGTAAGAAAGAAAGAAAGAAAGAAAGGTATTTTCAAAGTGAACATGAGATCAAAGAAGAATATATGTAAGTTCAAAGTTAACTAAGTAATCAAAAACATAAGTAAATAAAATCAACAGTGTTTGATAAGAATGAAGTTTTAACACTTATTGGCTTATACCAATAAAAGGAGCAAAACATAATGGCTAATCAATGCCCCATAATCTTTATATCATGCAAATGATCAAATAATGGGTATAGCCAATAACCTTTATATTATGTAAATGATCAAATAATGGGCATAGCAAAAAATCTTTATATCATGCAAATGATCAATTAATGGGCAAGCCAATAATCTTTATATCATTCAAATGATCAAATAATGGGAATGGACGATAATCATTATATTATGCAAATGATCAAATAATAGTCATAGCCAATAAACATGGGTTTATAAAGACTTCATGCCCAATTTAGCAAGAATGGAAAGAATAACTTGTACGTAGGGTAGTCAAATCATTTCCTTAGTCTTTTTGATTACTTACTTGATTCATTGTAGGAATGGGACTATAATGAATCATTTCACTCATAAGTAAATATAGGATCAAAGGAGATCATTGAACTGCACAACCAAAAGAAGAAAAGGCTGAAAAATAAACTACGGCATAGGAGAGGAGCTCTCGGCTTAAGGGGGAGCAAAATAATAAATTTTTGCTCGAGTTGTTCTAAAATTATGTTCATGTTTCCAAGGTCTTATGTTCATATAGAAAATGAGTTGTCTGCTTTAAATTAATGAAAATATGTCATATTCATAGCATGATTCATAAATAACGAATTAGGAAAGTAAAGCGACTTGACTTTCCAAAAATGACATGTTGCTATAGGAAGAGCTTTCCTTGATCATCCATAGTCCTTATGTCTTTATGTGCATACACCAATACTTAGTACAAGTGTGTACTAACCCATATACTATTACTATTTTTATAGGCGCAGGTCCTTGAAGAAGATTGAAGATTCGCTTGAAGCTGTTTGGATTAGTACCTCCAGACGTTGGTAGGTCCTCTTGAGTTCGAGGATGCCTATGCTTTATATTCTAGATTTAATAGATTAGACATAGCTAATGGATGTTTTCCCGAGCATTTCCTTTCAAATATTTGTTCAAGCTTTTATATTAAGGCCGGTTTGGCAACTATTATTATTATTAATTCTTCATTTCAATTGTTCAATCTATTAATAGATGGTTGTTTAGTTTGAGCTATTAGTATATTAATCTTATGCAGAAATTATATGAAGTCTAAGTACACTTCAGTAAGTTAAATAGTTTTAAATTTCCTTTAAATTTAACTGTATGATTGTGATGAAAGCTAAGAAAAGGCTTGTCTGTGACCTTTGAGAGGTTAACGACGCCAATCTCATCTAGGGTCTAGAACCCGGGTGTGACAAACTTGGTATTAGAGCATGAGGTTAAATTACCTAGGAACTAAGTCTCAAAACAACCACGTTGTGTAGTTTTTAGATTATGGTTGTATAGTGCACCACAACCATGACTTGGAGACTTAGTGATATTACGAATATTCCCTTCTTCTACTCTTTATCGTGTTGTGTAGAGCTTTGACATTTTGTGTCATTCTAGCATCTAACTTGCCTGTTGTGTGTTCATGTAGAAAAATGAACACAAGAAGAAACGCAGGCAGGAGAGTTGGAGAAGCAGCTACTGGGGGAAACCAAGCTCCTCCTCAAGCCCCAGCTGCTGGAGTGCAAGTGCCTGTCAACCAAGATGCATTGACAAATGGAGAAGTGAGAGCAGCACTAGTTCAGATGGCCCAAGCCATCACTGCTCAGGCACAGGCTATCACAGCCCAGGCCACTAGAGAGGGTGCTCCTAGGGAGAACTCACATGCTAGCACCATGGCTAGAAGACTGAGAGATTCACCAGGATGAATCCTCAAGTCTACTTCAGGTCCAGAACCAATGAGGATCCCCAAGAGTTTGTGGACGAGGTCCACAAGATTCTCTATGCTATGGGAGTTAATGAAAAGGAGAAGGATGAGTTTCCTGCATACGAGCTCAAGGATGTGGATTAGGTATGATACAAGATGTGGGTAGATGGCCAAGCACCAGGAGAAGTCCCCATCACTTGGGACATTCTCAAGACTACATTCTTGGAGAGGTTCTTTCCCAGAGAGTAGAGAGAGGCTAAGGTTGAGGAGTTCATCAACCTACATCACGGAGGTATGTCGGTCAAGGAATACTCCTTGAAGTTTGTTAAACTTTCCAAATATGCTTCTTCTCGAGTGTCCAGTAGCAGGGATGAGATGAGCAGGTTTGTGAGTGGTGTAATGGAGGATCTGGAGGAGGAATGTCGGGCATCCATGTTGCATGATAACATGGACCTTGCTAGGATGATGGTACATGCACAGTAGGTGGTGGAGAGTCGTTAGAGGAAGAGAGGCCGAGAAGGCACGAAGCCTAGGACCTCGGATCAGGCTGGTTCTAGCACTGGTAGGAGTTTTTTTGGAGTCCAGGACAAGCCCAAGTTTAGGAAGGGGCACCTGCACTCATGTAATCCTACTCTTTCCAGGAACACTAATGCCAAAGGGGACAAGTATGGCCTCAAAAAGAGCAATGACAGAAATGCCCAGCGTGACAGAAAGTCGTGTGGTCGTTTGCATGGAGGTGAGTGCTTGGTAGGTACTAATGCCTGCTATGAGTGAGGCAAGAGTGGGAATATAATCATGGACTGCCCACATGTGAAGAATCAGGCCAAGGCAGATAGCCAGCCTCGGTCTAATCCTACTGCAGCAGCCTAGCCTCCCAAGAGGAACATGTTCTATGTGTTGAAAGGTAGAGAGGAGCAGGAGAAGTCAGCTGATGTGATCACTAGTAACCTGCTTGTCTTTTCTCTTCATGTGAATGCATTGTTAGATCCATGATCCACCTTGTCTTTTTCTACTCCTTTAGTAGCTAGTAAATTTTACTTCCTTCCTGAGATCTTGCATGAACCTTTTCTAGTTAGTACTCCCATAGGGGACTACATTAGAGCTGAGAGAGTATATCAAGATTGCCCAATAATTGTTCTTGATAGAGTCACTTATGCTGACCTAATAGAATTAACATGCTTGACTTTGATATAATTTTGGGTATAGATTGGCCCCATAAGTGTTATGCTACCATAGACTGTCGAAACTGGGTAGTAAGGTTTCAGTTTCTTAATGAGTTAGAGCTGGAACGGGAAGGGCATAGTTAAAATCCAATAGGCTAAATAGTTTCCCATCTTAAAGCCAATAAGATGTTATATAAGAGGTATCCATATCACATAGTCAGAGTCAATGACTTAGAACATGAAGTTCCTTCCATTGACTTTGTGTCCATAGTGAATGAGTTTCAAGATGTCTTTCCGGAGGATTTACCAGGAATCCCTCATGAATGCGAAATTGACTTTGATGTTGACTTAGATACCAACACCAAACTAATTTCCATTCCTCCCTATCGAATGGCTCCAGCTGAACTCAAAGAGTTGAAGTTGCAGTTAAAATCTACTTGATAAGGGCTTTATCTAGCCGAGCATATCCCCATAGGGTGCTTTAGTGTTGTTCGTTAAGAAAAAGGATGAAACCCTTAGAATGTGTATCGCTTATCGGTAACTCAACAAAGTCACTATAAAGAACAAAAACCCTCTTTCCAGAATTGATGATCTATTTTATCAGCTCCAAGATTCAAGTTTCTTTTCTAAAATAGATCTCCGGTCAGGGTATCACCAGCTTTGAGTGAGACAAAAGACATTCCTAAGACTGCCTTTCGTACTAGGTACGAAGATAGTCTTCCGTGAATACCTTGATTCTTTTGACATATTATTCATAGATGACATCCTCATATACGCAAAGACCAGAGAAGAGCATGAACAACATTTGAGAATGGCATTACAAGTACTCATGGAACATCAGTTGTATGCGAAATTTAGCAAATGTGAGTTTTGGTTGAGATCAGTGACCTTTCTTTGTCATGTTGTGTCCGAACAGGGTGTAGAGGTTGGTCCAAAAAAGATTGAGGCAGTAAAGAATTGGCTGAGACCCTTCACTCCTACAAACATCCGGAGTTTCTTGGGTTTGGCTAATTATTATCGCAGGTTTCTTGAGGGTTTTTCCACTATTGCTACTACATTTACAGCTTTAACAAAGAAGAAAGTGAAGTTTGAGTGGTCTGAAACTTGTGAAAAGAGCTTCCAAGAGCTCAAAGAGCGACTCACTTCAGCCCCAGTTCTCACATTGCCGAGGAGTGGTGTAGGTAATTGCATATGCATCAAGAAAGTTGAAAATCCATGAAAAGAATTACCCTACCCATGATCTTGAGTTAGCTGTTGTGTATGTTTTTACACAGAGAGAATTGAATCTTCGTCAGAGAATATGGCTAGAGCTGCTCAAGGATTATGACATGAGTGTTGACTATCACCCAGGTAAGGCCAATGTAGTGGACGATGCTTTGAGCCAATTGAGAATGGGCAGTGTCTCGTATTGATGATGAGAAGAAGGAGCTGGTTAAAGATGTACACCAATTAGCTAGGTTAGGTGTACGGCTAGTAGATATACTAAGTGGGGGTGTTTCAGTTCATTCCATTTCTGAATCCTCATTTGTTATAGATGTTAAAGATAACCAACATCTTGACCCAGTGCTCATGGAGTGGAAAGACTCAATGTTGAGTAAGCTAAAGGAATCATTCTCCCTAAGGGGAGGATGGTGAGCTTAGATACCAGGGCAGATTTTGTGTGCCTAATATTGATAATCGGAGAACTAATATTATTGTAGAGGCTCATGGATCAAGGTATTTCATTCATCTACGTTCCACCATGATGTATCATGATCTCAAGGAGATATATTGGTGGGAAGGTATGAACCAAGATATTTCTAAGTTTGTGGAAGAGTGCCCCAATTGCCAACATACTAAGGACAAACACCTAAAGCCTAGAGGTCTTACCAATTCGATTGAGATCCAAACATGGAGGTGGTAGGATATTAATATGGAATTTGTGGTTGGTCATCCCAGGACCAGGAAACTTCATGATTCCATTAGGGTCATTGTTGACAGGATGACTATGTCTGCTCACTTCATTCCTATGAAGTCTACTTACAGAGCCGAAGATTATGCCAAGCTGTATATTGATGAGATAGAGAGGTGGCATGGTATCCCTTTATCTATCATTTCGGATAGGGGATCCCAATTCACTTCTGACTTTTGGAGATCTTTCCACAAGAGCTTGGATACACGCGTGAAGCTCAGTAATGCTTTTAATCCTCAGATGGATGGACAAGTAGAATGTACCATTCAGACCCTTGAAGACATGCTGAGAGAATGTGTTATTGACTTCAAGGGGAGTTGGTATGATCACTTGCCACTGATTGTGTCCTCTTAAACTAATAGCTACCATTCAAGTATTGGGATGGCACCTTTTGAAGCATTGCATAGAAGGAGATATAGGTCCCCAGTTGGGTGGTCTGAGGTAGGAGAGACTTCCATCCTTGTCCCTGACATCATACATGAGTCTGTGGAAAAGGTGTGAATGATCAGGGATAGATTGGCTACTGCTTACACACGTAAAAAATCCTTTGCTGATAACAGGAAGAGGGCTCTTGAATTCGAGGTAAGTGATCAAGTCTACCTGCAGATATCACCCATGAAAGGGGTGATGAGGTTTGGTAAGAAAGGGAAGTGGAGTCTAAGGTATATAGGTCCTTATGAGATCTTACAGTGAGTAAGGAATGTTGTCTATGAACTGAAATTACAAAATAAATTGGCTTCTATTCATCCATTGTTTCATGTTTCGATGCTTAAGAAGTTTCTAGGTGATCCAGCATCCATCCTGCCTGTTGAGGGGTTAGGAGTCGATGAGAACCTTTCTTATGAAGAGGTTCCAGTTGAAATTTTTTATCGCCAAGTGAAGCAACTGAGGAACAATGAGGTTGCCACCGTAAAGGTGTTATGGAGGAACCAACTTGTTGAGGGAGCAACATGGAAGGCCGAGGCCGACATGAGATCCTGTTACCATCACTTGTTCAGTTCTTGAGGTTAGATATACTCTTCCTAAGTTTGATTTTGTTTAGGAAACACTAAATTTTAGTGCTTTAGTCAGTTTTGATGTTCTAAGACAGTAACTGTGTGATTTATACTTGCACTATATGAGTTAATATGAGTTTATGCTTGCATTCATGTTGCTGTTTTTGTATAGCGTTGACATGATTTTTGTGTTGCATGAGTTGTGATGTGCATTGAGTTAAAGTGAGATTGAGAAGGAAATTCCTCGATCTCAGATATGAAGCTTTTGATAAGCCTTGAGTGATGTGCATCATCCAGAGTAAGTTGTGAATCATATATTCACAAAGAGTAAAGTTTCAAGTATGTTGATGTGTTTTTCGAAAATACCCTATTTGAGGTAAAATGATGTGTAGTGTCATTCGGGGATGAACGTCCTGGGGGGGGGGAATGTAACATTGAAGAAAATGTACTTGTCTAGTAAAGAGTCTACTAGGTTTTAAGAATACTGGGGTACATAGGCATCCCAATGCCCAATATTGAGTAATATTGGGCATGTTAGAAAATATTGGCTAAATGGTGTTAGCCAATTTCTATGTATTAAGAAGTAACTTAAAATACACTTTGATGTTTAGCCAATTTTTATGTATTAAGATATATTTTGATGTTCAAATGCTCCAATCCAAGCTTGTTTAGGAATTGTACCTGCAATGAACACCCTAAGATAAAACGTTTGACTTCATATTACACACATTAGGTACGAAGCATCCAAGTGTCAAGCCTAGGTACCATAGCACAAGATCATTTAAAATGATCATGTAGATTAAGCAGTGACCAAGGACATAGTGAGGGTCCTTGGACATGAAATGCGCAGCAACACATGTGCAATCACATGTGCAAGAGACCAAGCAACAAAGCCCAACCGAATTTGGTTAGGGCAGTTAGGGGGAAGGCGCGCGAAATGCTCAAGCCACGTGGGGCCTAGCTTCCTAACCAACTCTAGGCTCTAACTAACTTACCTAACTAACTAACTTACCTAGGATTGACTAAAATAAACTAACTAGTGTACCCAAAATTCTAAATTGTAACCGGGTGACACTAGCCGGGTAACTAACTCAAGAAACATCCTAGTACCTAACCTAAGATGGTCCAAAGAGATTGGTTATGGTCCTAGTGACTTAGGGGTACTTTAGTAATTAACCTAGGTAACTTAATTAATTAATTAAAAATTCATGGTCAAGCCGCGACACCTTAGCAAATTTTTGTAGATTTGGCTAAAGTCAAATGCTCTCCTATTTTTAGTCAATTTAGGAGGGGCATTTTGGTAATTAGCTAATTGATTATTTAATTATATTAATTATACTAAGTTGAATTATTCAATCCTAGTACTTAGACTTCAGTTTAACTAGGTAAGAAACCTCACTATTCAAAAACAGTAACAAACGTAAGAAAAATAGTGAACAATTATCCTTAGGCAATTTCAACAGTTCTTCAAGATTTTTCGTGCAAAGTACGGGGTGATCTTTGTAGATTCAATTCTACAGTAAGGTATGGGTTTTCTATCTTGGACTCCTTTCCCTAAGACTCTTTTCAAACATTTTTGAATTCAAGAAAATCGAAACTAGGGTTGCTCTCAATGAATCGAATGTTCATCTCTCTAGTTCTCCCTATTTCCGATTTTAGTAGTATGTATAATGTAAATCTCGAGCATGTTGTTGGTATGTGGTGTTGACTGATCGTTATGCATAGGTTTCTATGATTTAATAATGTCGAATAAGACCTATAGGTTAGATCCGTATGATTAGAATATCATTTACATGAGATAAGAATGTTTTAATGCCCACTTGTGTTTGAGAAGATGAAATTGTTAAAAGTTGGCTTTCTTAAAATGATGAGATTACTATAGTATATACATGAAGTTAATTGACTTGGCTAATGATATTCTCATGACCAGTATTTAGTGAAAGTTTGGATTATGCCAATAAATTGGCTTACAATATTATTTCCAAAATATGTAATAGAATTGGCTATTGACAAAGCCATACCAGTCTTATATGTCCAATGTAAATTATGATGTTCTTGTAAGGCCAAATACATGTTAAAGAATGACTTGACAAGTTGTAACTCAATGAACTCATAACCCAGGGTATGCTCATGATTGGGAAAAGTCCCAACATACCCTAAATAAATGAACTTGTGAACATCGTAGCACATTGAATAAGTCCTTACAACTTTCATAAAGAATGGTACAAGACTACCAAATAATGTTGAACAAGATAAGGTGAGTAATGAAATAACATAAAAGCTTATGTGTCATGAAATTTTCCTAGAATAGGGTGTTAAAGGAAGTGAGACAAGTCTCATTCACACCATAATGATAATGTAAGATTCAACTTCACATTCATCAAGTAAACAAAGGGATGACAAGTCATCCATTGAGCTAAGTATACCTCATACCAGAAGCAAGCTTCAATAACGTATGAGTCAACTCTAAAAATTGTAAAGTATGATAAACTGAGCAAATCACCGATTGACTAGCAATGAGCTTGTGCAAACACATGTAAGCCTCATGAGATGAGACTACCCCCAAGGTGGATAAGGGTCTCCAAAATCTCCTAGTCTTTGAACTATGTTGCCAGCATAGGTTACTAGATAGTGGATCCACCTAAGAAATCTAGGAAGTATTCGGTTTCACTTTGGCCGGTGAACCACCTCTTTTTAGTGTGGGGAAGACACAGGATTTCATGTTAGCTCACATGATCTATGTCGATAAAATGCTAGTATTCGGTTTCACTTTAGCCGATGAAGCACCTCTTTTAAGTGTGGGGAAGACAGTGGATTTCATGTTAGCTCACATGATCTATGTCAGTTTAATGCTAAAGATTTCTTAAAGAAAGTAAGAAAGAAACAAAAAAAGAAAGGTATGTTCAAAGTGAACATGATATAAAAGAAGAAGATATGTAAGTTCAAAGTGAACTAAGTAAGCAAATTCATAAGTAAATCAAATGACCAGTGTTCGATAAGAATGAAGTTTTAACAGTTATTGGCTTATGCCAATAAAGGGAGAGAGACATAATGGCGAATCAATGCCCCAAAATATTTATAACATGTAAATGATCAAATTATGGGCATAGACAATAATCTGTATATAATGCAAAATGATCAAATAATGGGTATAGCCAATAATCTTTATATCATGAAAATGATCACATAATGGGAATAGCCAATAATCATTATATCATGGAAATGATCAAATAATGGGCATTTCCAATAATCTTTATATTATGTAAATGATCAAATAATAGGCATAGTCAATAAAGATTAGCTTATAAAGACTTCATGCCCAATTTAGCAAGAATGGAAAGACTAACTTGTAAGTAGGGTAGTTAAATTATTTCCTTAGTCTTTTGGATTACTTATTTGATTCATTGTAGGATTGGGACTATAATGAATCATTTCACTCGTATGTAAAACATAGTATAAAAGAAGATCATTGAACTGCACAACAAAAAGAAGAAAATACTGAAAAATAAACTAAGGCATGGGAGAGGAACTCTCGGCTTTAGGGGGAGAAAAAATATAAATTTTTGCTCGAGTTGTTCTAAAATTATGCTCATGTTTCCAAGGTCTTATGTTCATATAGAATATGAGTTGTGTGCTTTAAATTTATGAAAATATGTCATATTCATAGCATGATTCATAAATAACGAATTAGGAAAGTAAAGCGACTTCACTTTCCGAAAATGGCACGTTGCCATAGGAAGAGCTTTCCTAGATCATGCATAGTCCTTAGGTGTTTATGTGCATACACCCATACATAGTACAAGTGTGTACTTACCCATATACTATTTCTATTTTTATAAGCACAAGTCCTTGAAGAAGATTGAAAATTCACTTAAAGCTATTTGGATTAGTACCTCTAGATGTTGGTAGGTCCTCTTGAGTTTGTGGATGCCTACGCTTTATATTCTAGCTTTAGTAGATCAGACATAGCTAGTGGATGTTGTCCCTAGCGTTTCCTTTCAAATATTTGTTCAAGCTTTTATATTAAGGCCGGTTTGGAAACTATTATTAGTATGAATTCTTCATTTCAATTGTCCAATCTATTAATAGATGGTTGTTTAGTTTGAGCTATTAGTATATCACTCTTATGCAGAAATTATATGAAGTCTAAGTACACTTCAGTAAGTTAAAATAAACTTTCCTCTAAATTTAAATGTATGATTGTGATGAAAGTTAAGAAGACGCTTTTCTGCTACCTCTGAGAGGTTAACGACACCGGTCTCATCTAGGGTCTAGAACCCGGGTGTGACAAAAATCAGCTCACTTTTTTCAGTAAAGACTACTAATTTGGCAGAAGATTATGTTAAGTTGCATATCCTAGAGGTGGTAAAATTCATGGAGTTCCAGTCTACATTATTTAAGTAGAGGTGCACAATTTACTGCACTGTTCTAGAAGTCTTTTCAGAAAGATTTGGGTTCAAAGCTGAACTTAAGTACTGCCTTTCATCCTCAGACTGACAAGCAAGCAGAGCGTAACATTCATACATTAGAAGATATGTTAAGGGCATGCATGATTGATTTCGAAAGGATTTGGGATTATAACCTACCTCTCATTGAGTTTGCTTACAACAACAGTTACCACTCTAACATCCAAATGGCTCCTTATGAAGGTGTCATATTAGATGGTTTGGAGTTGGTGAAGCAGGGTTGATAGGACCAAATTTAGTTCACCAAGCTACGTAGAAGGTAACGGTGATTACAAAAAGATTGAAAATGGCAGAGTCGTCAAAAATCCTACATTAATGTTAGAAGGAGGCCGTTAGAGTTTGAAGTATGGGTATATCTAAAAGTTTCACCCATGAAAGGTGTTACAAGGTTTTGTAAGAAGGGGAAGCTCAGTCCCCGGTACATTGGACCTTATCGCATAGCCAAGAAGATTGATGATGTAACTTATAAATTAAAGCTACCCAAAGAATTAGCAGCGGTTCATCCGGTTTTTCACATCTCTATGTTGAAAAAGTGCATGGGCGATCCTTCATTGATCATTCCAACTAAAAAAATTGGGATAAGGGATAGTCTATCTAATGAAGAGATCCTGGTTGATATATTACATCGCTAAGTTCGCAAGTTGAGATGAAGTAGCATCAGTCAAGGTCCTTTGGAGGAATCAATTTGTTGAAGAGCTACATGGGAAGCTGAAGAGGACATGAAGAAGATATATCCACATCTTTTTGAATCCGGAGAAAATGCATACCAAGGTACTAATTTTCTCGTTAGTATTCTTTAAGTTATGAGTAAGCATGTTATTGTTGCATTCACTTTTTGGGTTATTGAGATTAATATTACTACCCTAAGTCTAGTAGGAATACCGTCATTCTAGGACGAATGTTCCTAAGGGGGAGATATTTAACTTCTCGCAACTAGGAAGAACTAGAAAGGAGTTTAAAATCTGGAAATACATGTTTTTAGAAAGTACAGGTAAATCTGGAAAACTTAAGTAAGTTAAGAGTGAGTTTTGATCTTTACAAACGACCATAACTCTTAGCTCAGAATGAGTTAGGAGTAGTTCTACATATGGTTTGAAATCCCCTGTAATGATCTTTCCAACGCAGTCAAATTTTCGCGATTCCAAGTCCAATAAGTGAGTTATGCTCTTTGGAAGTTGAGTTGTTGGATTAAGGAAATGTCCAATTCCAGATTTTAAAGGGTATTTTAGTCTTTTCACTACCCTATTACTTTAATCCGTTTTTAGGAGTATAATAAGGGTCATCACAGAATTTAGTCAGTTTCAGAAGTTGGGAATTTTCACGCTAGGGATAAAGAGAAAAGAGAAGAGAAGAGAAGAAGAAAGAGGGCAAGATTCGCCAAGATCGTCAAAGTTTACTTGTGGATTTCGTCGGGGGTGATCCCTAAAGAGGTATGTGAGTCTTCCATAACGTTGGGTTTGTTCACCCACGTTCCAACCATGTTTTATTCAACGTGATTTCATCCTAAAAGATTGGGTTGTGAATGTTTTTAAATGTTTTTCTTGAATTGCTTTCGTTCTTGAACATAAGTTGATGTTTATAAATTTGTTGTGGAATAAAGTTTTCTAGAGTTTTTTGGGTTATATCCTTTTATATCTGAATTGGTTACATAAATATAAGGTGAATTGAGAAAAAAATCGAATCAACACGATTTAAGGTCAGGAAAATATGATGAAAATTCGTCAGGCGTCACATGGGCAACGCCGGGCGCGGTGCACCCCATCTGCGCCTGAGGGCCTGGAGCGGCACACCTGCAGTCTTCTAGAATGAGGCCTTTGAACATGAGGCCTGGAGCAGCGCGCCCAGGATGCGCTCTAATCGGTGTTTTTTGCCCAATATTTTCATAATTTAGTCCGATTAAGCCTTTCTAAAGTGTTTTAGCACTACCCAATGATTCGAACTACTCTAAATGAATTCTAATCATATGGAAACCATCCAGAAACATGAATTACAACCTTGAATCTATAACATCAAATTCGAGGGAAGTTTAGAGCCAAATCTAGAAAGTTCTTAAAGTCCTTTCAAGAAGTCTTTTAGAAATGCTTTCTAAACATTGTTTTTAAGACTTAAGGATTAGGTTGAGTAATATAAGAAGAGGAAGTTCATTTCAAGTTCCAAAGTTCTTTCAAAAATATTTTAAATGTCATTTTAAGACTTAAGGTTGAGTTCAGTTTAGAGTAAAGTGAAGTCTTTTCTTCAAAGAAGTATATGAGGACTAAGTATTCCCAAAGCAATATAAAAATGTTTTTCACCTTTAAAAAGAATGAACTTGAGATTTCCAAAGAGCCTTCGGGCTAGTTTTCAGTTAAGGAGTAATAGCTTTCTAAGTGAAGCGAACAGGGAAACTCTGATTTCTAAGAAAGCTTTCGATCTTAGTTTTTGAGCATTAATCTAAAATCATAGAATAAGTCTGGTTTTTAAAACATAAGAGTCAATATATTTTTGGAGAAGTATTTAGAACCAATATGGGAAAGAGTTCAAACAACTCACAGCCCTTATAAGTTGTGCAGCCACCATGGATAGAAAAGGGTCATACTTTTTAGATGAACCCTTTCAAAGTACACTAGTGGATCCATTAGGCAGTTCAGGTTTTATACCTTTGGTCGGGTATAGGATGCGCTAAGAGCGTGAGGTAGATCGATGTATCATCACTATAGCTCTTAAGTGATGATTTTGGTTAGAGAAACTCCAGCAGAAATTAAATGTGTATATATATACACACAACACATCAGTTTATTTGTAATTTTTAAATATATATTAGAGTTATTTTACTCCTTAGTACACATACAGAGTTTACAACATGTTTTCAAACAACTTTTATTCATATTGCACTTGTTTTTAAATTACTTTATATTGAAATAAGTTAGTTATATTGAGTTATATTATTTATGAGTTGAGTCGATCCAAGGTAAATGTTCCTTCTTACTCTTTTAAGCTTAAGTTATTTTAGAATTCCAACTCGCATACTCGTAAATTCAATGTATCATGATGCAGACGCAGGTAACAAGAATCGGTATCCGACACACCGTCGATCCAGTTGAGCACTATAGAGTCAGTGGTGAGCCTTCTTGCATTCTGAAGGACTCCCTTTAATGTATTTTTCACTACTTCCGTTATTAGGATGTTGTGGGGTTAGTCCCAACATCCACTCCATTTTTAGAGCTTCATAGATAAACAGTCAGATGTTAGTCCTTTAGTCTGCTCATTCTTTCTATTTGGTAAGACATTGGGTTGCAAATTTTGGTCAATTGAATGTTTTATACCTTGGCAACATTCTCAATTAGTATGCTTATCACTTCAGTTGAGTTTTTATCGTTATATTATTGAATATTGTCTTCTGCTAAGTTAATTAAGCCAAGCCAAGGGTCCGCTCAAGGCCAACAACGTTCATTTAGTGTCGGCCATGTACAGGGTGTAGGCGTGACAACATTCTCGTATAGGCTACAACATTCACGAGAAGCCGGCTGGCCTCGCTTTCACAAGTGGGATTCTATGATCACATCCCGCTGCAAGGCATGGCCTCCCGATCAAGAAAGCCACCTCATGGCCTTTCTATTTAAGGTTGAGTCGCAACCAGCCTTAGCTTCTTTTGGTTCTTTTTAAATTTCTTTTCCATACAAATTCACATTTTGGTTATTCAATGACCACGTGCTTCTAATTGTTTGGGCTACATGGTGGAGTAATTGGAGTGTGTCAATGAACCACCATTTGAGCTGAATATTGCCTAGAAGTTATTTTTTTTTTCTTTTATCATAAAATTGGTTTTTTATTGCTTGTGTTGTTGTTTCACTTATTTAAAACGTGAATTGTGTTAAATTTGGAACATAAGTCAGGCATAGTTTAGAATCATTTGATAGAGTTAATTTTGAAATTTTCTGCATAGATCCCACGATTTCTGTTTGACTCTTAAATTGATATGCCATTATTTGGGTAGTTTTAGTGTCTATATGAACAAATTGACAACGTGATACTATTCTTGATAAAATGTCACCATTAAGAGTCCATTTAGAGGAGAATAACTCTAGCCTTGTGATCTAGCACATAGTGGCCTACATGTAGGTTACGACTTCTCTTCTAATTGTATTGAGCGTGATGTGTGAAACCATGATGATTCATTTAAATTGGGGGCATGTACATAATTAATCATGCTTTCAATCTTAGAAATCATGATTTATTATTGATTTCTACTAATTCGCTGGCTATAGAATGTAAGTTGGGGGTCGTATGTATTTTGAAGTTTGTTTTGTGATTTACTTGTTTTACTACGTGATTCTTGAAGCATGTTTGTCCTTAGTCTAGGATAAACTAGTTTTCCCTTAGTACCATGAGCCTTGGGAATTTGGTATTTCTCCAAAGTCATACAGAAAGACTAGGTCCTTGTAAACCAGAATAGCATAGATAAGTCTAATAAGATGAGCCTTGATCTAGGTGTTTGTGCAGCTTATTAGCCCTACTGTCTTCTCTCCCTAATTATGCGACTTCGATGCATTATTGGAGATTATGTGTTTTCTCTAGATTGGAGTACTTGAGGATTGCAGCCTTTTGTGATACATTTGAGAGTGGACATCGATCAATGGTGGCTTGGGGCATACGATGGATCCTCTTCAGGGCTGATATTCCCCATGGCCACTCTTTTTAGCTATGAAGCTTATGCTCCTAGGAGTGGACTGGATGGTTAAGAGAACTTGATATTTGAGATCCTCCACGGAGTCGATATGACCCCGGGTCACTCTTTCTAGCTGGCGGCTTACGCCCCTAGGAGTGGATGGTTTTGCTAGGTAGCCTGGGTTTACTGTCACTTTTTCTAGATGGGATGAGAGTTGACTTGTTCTTGGTTACTTGGGCTGGGAGCCTGACTGATGTTCTTGGATCCAAATTTGGGTTACTCTTTTTTCATGTAGACTTAAATATTATATGTACATGTGGGGCTTATGGTGTCCGTTCGGATATTACTTAAACTTGTGCACGAGTATACCTTCTGGACTTATGGAGTTTAGGTAGGTTTGGTTTAGTTGTACTTAGATTGACATTGAGTTTACTTGTGTGCCTTTTTTCATATTTGCTTTGACCTCAGCTTATGTCTAGATTCTATCTTATCATATTGTCTTTGCTTTTCTATCTCATTCGTCCATTTAGTGTCGGCCATGTACAGGGTGTAGGCGTGACAACATTCTCGTATAGGCTACAACATTCACGAGAAGCCGGCTGGCCTCGCATTCACAAGTGGGCTTCTATGATCACATCCCGCTGCAAGGCATGGCCTCCCGACCAAGAAAGCCACCTCATGGCCTCTCTATTTAAGGTTGAGTCGCAACCAGCCTTAGCTTCTTTTTGTTCTTTTTCAATTTCTCTTCCATACGAATTCACATTTTGGTTATTCAATGACCCACGTGCTTCTAATTGTTTGGGCTACATGGTGGAGTAATTGGAGTGTGCCAATGAACCACCATTTGAGCTGAATATTGCCTAGAAGTTATTTTTTTCTTCTTTTAGCATAAAATTGGTTTTTTATTGCTTGTGTTGTTGTTTCACTTATTTAAAACGTGAATTGTGTTAAATTTGGAACATAAGTCAGGCATAGTTTAGAATCATTTGATAGAGTTAATTTTGAAATTTTCTGCATAGATCCCACGATTTCTGTTTGACTCTTAAATTGATATGCCATTATTTGGGTAGTTTTAGTGTCTATATGAACAAATTGACAATGTGATACTATTCTTGATAGAATGTCACTATTAAGAGTCATTAAGAGGAGAATGACTCTGGCCTTGTGATCTAGCACATAGTGGCCTACATATAGGTTACGACTTCTCTTCTAATTGTATTGAGCGTGATGTGTGAAACCATGATGATTCATTTAAATTGGGGGCATGTACATAATTAATCATGCTTTCAATCTTAGAAATCATGATTTATTATTGATTTCTACTAATTCGCTGGCTATAGTATGTTAGTTGGGGGTCGTATGTATTTTGAAGTTTGTTTTGTGATTTACTTGTTTTACTACGTGATTCTTGAAGCATGTTTGGCCTTAGTCTAGGATAAACTAGTTTTCCCTTAGTACCGTGAGCCTTGGGAATTTGGTATTTCTCCAAAGTCTTACAGAAAGACTAGGTCCTTGTAAACCAGAATAGCATAGATAAGTCTAATAAGATGAGCCTTGATCTAGGTGTTTGTGCAGCTTATTAGCCCTATTGTCTTCTCTCTCTAATTATGCGACTTCAATGCATTATTGGAGATTATGTGTTTTCTCTAGATTGGAGTACTTGAGGATTGCAGCCTTTTGTGATATATTTGAGAGTGGACATCGATCAATGGTGGCTTGGGGCATACGATGGATCCTCTTCGGGGCCGATATTCCCCATGGCCACTC
Source organism: Solanum pennellii (assembly GCF_001406875.1). Classification (NCBI taxonomy): domain Eukaryota; kingdom Viridiplantae; phylum Streptophyta; class Magnoliopsida; order Solanales; family Solanaceae; genus Solanum; species Solanum pennellii. The sequence goes on along the minus strand of NC_028641.1, from coordinate 13,953,952 downwards.
TTTTTAGCTAGGAAGCTTATGCTCGTAGGAGTGGACTGGATGGTTAAGAGGACTTGATATTTGAGATCCTCCACGGAGTCGATATGACCCCGGGTCACTCTTTCTAGCTGGCGACTTACGCCCCTAGGAGTGGATGGTTTTGCTGGGTAGCCTGGGTTTACTGTCACTTTTTCTAGATGGGATGAGAGTTGACTTGTTCTTGGTTACTTGGGCTGGGATCCTGACTGATGTTCTTGGATCCAAATTTAGGTTACTCTTTTTTCTTGTAGACATAAATATTATATGTACATGTGGGGCTTATGGTGTCCGTTCGGATATTACTTAAACTTGTGCACGATTATACCTTCTGGACTTATGGGGTTTAGGTAGGTTTGGTTTAGTTGTACTTAGATTGACATTGAGTTTGCTTGTGTGCCTTTTTTCATATTTGCTTTGACCTCAGCTTATGTCTAGATTCTATCTTATCATATTGTCTTTGCTTTTCTAGATCATTCGTCCTATAATGCCTACTAAGTACCTTTCTTTTGTACGTATGCTACGTTATGCAACTTCTCATGATGCACTTGCTGGTAGTAGCTACCAGCACTGATCATTCGTGCCATTTTTATAGCTAGTGGATATCGAAGATGAGCGTGAGAACTCGGAATCTTGGATCAACATGTCTCCTTCTGTATATATGTTAGCTTGTCTATTGACTTTGAGTCGACTTATTATTGTCTACTCACACGGGTCGACTTACCTACTGGTGGATTTTAGTGGTTGTAATCATATCTTGGGAAATTGGTTCGTGACAGATTTGATGAAACAAATTATATGTTAAAAAATTTGAACTTGATATTCAATCTAATGACTACAATCCAGGTTACTACTATTTTGTGTGACATTTATGTCTAAGGATTTAAATTTCCTTGTGCTTTTTGATTTAAAATTTCTTCAGTACCATCGGTGTGTTCTTCTTTTCTTTTGTCAGGTAGTTCCTCCTCGGAAAATCATTTTGGTCATTTGTTGTGTTGATTTTCTTTCATTATTTAAATTTATCATTTTCCAACTCATCTAAATCACTTTGTTTCTTTTATAAATGGCTGAAATTAAAAAAAGAATTGTGGAATACAATAAACATGTTGAAAAAAAGAATTGTATAAATATGCATAATTATCCCTCAATTCCTTTCAAGAATTAATATTATTGTCCATCAAGGTACAATTAGACTTATTCTATGGGTTATCTTCACCATACTCCCAACTCACATGAAAACCATGAATGACAAAATGAAGAAAAAAAAACTATTTAATTGTATAAGTCAATTATAATATGTAATTGTCACGACCCAAAACCGAGCCGCGACTGGCACCCACATTTACCCTCCTATGTGAGCGAACCAACCAATCTAAACCTTAACATTTCAATTTAATATCAACATAAAGCAATGCGGAAGACTTAAACTCATTAATAAAAGACAATTCAATAACTTCTAAAATTCAACATCTATT
>NC_028641.1:13883712-13945702 GCF_001406875.1 Solanum pennellii | reverse complement strand
CCCTCGACGGCCCGTCGTGTCCATGACGGTCCGTCGTGGGTTCCGTCGACTCACACAGTTTTTCCAGAAATAAAATCTGCTGCTCAAAACGACTAAACAGGTCGTTACAGTAATTGATAAATAAATACATACTAAGAATAACTTTTTTCTTTTGTTTATTTGATAGTGTCTTCTTAGGAGGGCCCTCTTGATCTTTTTTTGTTTTTCCGTCGATGTGTACTTTTAGTGATAGATACATAATTATAAACTATCTTGTGTGAATACTTCGAAATTCATATTTATATATTAGAATCTGCATCTATCTTCACATTTAAATAAATAAAAATATCAATAATATGTATCTATTGATAGATATAATACCACTAATATAGTCTTGCTGTTGGTTTTGAGGTATTTCCTCCTCGAAAATTCATCTTCATCCTTTTACTTCTTGCTTTCATTCTCTTCGGATCTCTTAGTTTGTCTATCCGACTATCTCTTTATAAGTTGCATCTTTTTTTTTATCTTTTTTTTTTCAAGTGGAAGTAGAAAAAAACGTAACCAATAAAAGTTGAGTGATCATCCACAAAATTATCCCGTATATTTGATCGTAGAAAGAAAATGTAAAAAAGGAAAGATGACTTTGAAAGTATGATGGGACAAAGTAAAAAGTTAACATTCATTTCATTAATTATAGTCTTGAAAATTAATTAGAAATGATTATTGAGTTTATAATGTAGAGGGAACAAAAAAAAGGAAAATAGGTATATATGAATTAGCTTAATGAAGAGGTGAATAATAATGGAACTTGACATTATATTATTCGATTTTTCTTGTTATACATAGTTGTCTGCATTCTTCCTCTCTTTCCATGGGAAGTTTTGAACTGCTCCCTTGATTTTCTTTTACTTGTCAAGCTTCCCTTCTTGAAAAATGTTAGTTAAGTATTAGTTTTACAAGAATTTTCATTAATTATACTTCCACTTTTAAATTTTACTACTATTAGTTTGATTAATTTTTTAAAAGAAATTACTTAATGATTAATATTAGACTGAAAGAAATAAAAATACTCGATTAATTTTTTATGTGGACAAGGAAAATTACAATTAACACAAATCAAGTGTACTATGTATAATTACTTAATACTTACCATGAATAGTTCATGGTCATTTTCGGATTTTTCTTTCATGTGTTATACAGATTTTATGTTTGTCTTAGAACACTCTTTGTTTTTGTTCTCTGATTAGAGCATGTTGAATGTATATTGTGAAACCAAATATACAAGGCAAGATCAATCTGTTGTTTAAACACACAATGAATCCAAAGTTGGAGAACAATTGAACCTAAAGAAATAAGAAAATAATTTATGCTTATATATACTATACCATTGAACATGCATACAACATATTCCGAAAATAATTTGTAAGAATTCAGACTGTCGTGAGTAATATCCATACTAAATCACCTGCTGGAAGAACCAACTACCAACTTGAAATTACCCCAACACGCTATTTATTTAAACCAAGTCATGATATGAAGACTAGGAAAACAGGTAAACAACTAAAGAATTGAGTTTCAATAAACTCGATCAACAGTCAAAAAATTGCGAAAATAAAACCCTCTGGAATCTAAAGTTGTAATGCAAAAACATTAAAATGTCAATTATGGGGATGAAACCCCAAAACAATAGAAAACGTGAACTAATAGTTTAAAAAATGGACAAAAAATAATGTAGAGGAACCCATGTCATCCTAGAAGAGTAGCTCACCCTTGGATTCAAAGTCAACTATCCCTTAACTGAGGTTTTGTATCAGCTGCCAGAGAAGGCGTTGTACTCAACAAGAAAAGAGCATGTGGATTATTAGTACACAACAAATGCACTTATAGGATCAACTGCCGGAATAGTCATTCTACTCAACAAGAAAAGAACATGTGCATTATTAGTACACAACCAATACACTTATAGGATCACAAAGCCAGACCAATTCATGCCGGTAAATAGACAACTAAAACATAGTAGCACAAACCAACACATATACAACAATTGTGAATATATAGACACCTAGTCACAATATCATGAATCAGCCATACCTGGAGGCATTTCTGACATGATCAAAATAACAAGAACTTGGTCCTCTCATCGCCATAACTGTTGGGAATTAAACACACAACACACACAAATAATCTAGAGAAAAGAGAAACGGAACACAAACGGGACACACAAGAATTTAACGTGGTTCGGTTTCCCTACTCCACGACTGTAACAGGAGGATTTTTATTTCACTTGTGCTGCTTTTGGAATTACAAATACAAGGATCATATTTATAGGAAAACCAAATGGTTAACCTAGGGTTTCAGTAATGGGTCGGGCCGGCTCACAAGCCTCCACAAAGCCCAACAATCTCCCACTTGGAGGCTTGAAGAATTTCAACTGTCATCCACTTAGAACACTTGTATGTCTAGTAATCTTTTTCAACTCTCTCCTGCTACAGCGGCCTTCTCATCAGTCAACTGAAAGGCCCGTTGAAGCTCCCCGAAGCTTCAACACATCAGTCACGGCTGAAACTGCCCTTGACTCGTCCTCGGTCCCTACCGGCTCCCACTTGAGACACGAACTGCCGGATCCTAGAACTCCCTGAGAACAAACACTCTCCATACTCAGCAAGAAATTTTCTGGAGACGTATCAACAGCTGGAATACTGGTTCTCTTGACCCACTGTCTTCTAGGAGCCTTGGCTGAAGCACGGCCGGTGCTCCCACTGCCACAAACGCCTCTGACTGGTCTTCCTGAACCTTTCCTTGCTCGTTCATCCTGAATCTGACCTGTGGCTCTGGGTTTCTTTCTTGCAAAGACAACCTTCTTCTGCCCACGAGATTCTGTGAACCGGACTTTGTTTTTCTTCTGAACTGGGACGGTCACTCCCTCAGACGGTAATCCGACAATATACAACGATCCTCTTTTTGTTCCACGAGCCATGACAAGATTGCCCCTCACGACCTTCCACTGCCCATTTCCGAACTTCACATGATGTCCCTGTTCATCCAACTGCCTAACAGAAATCAAACTTTTCGTCAAGCTTGGAACAACTCTGACATCCTTCAAGGTCCAGAAACCGACTGGCGTCTTCAGCACCATGTCACCCATGCCCGTAACATCAAGAGCTCTATCGTCTGCAAGCCTTACCTTTCCAAAGTCTCCAATAACCAGATTCTGCAATGCTTCACTGCTGTGGGTAGCGTGAAAAGAAGCACCAGAATCCATGACCCAGGAATCCACATTGCTCTCCGCGCAACAGATAAACAAATCCTCGTTGACGCTGTCTTCTGCAATGTTGACTTGTTTGTCTTTCTGGCATTGATTCCTGAAATGCCCCACCTCCTTGCAGTTCCAACATGTTACACCTGAGCCATCCCGAGCCTTTGACTGACTCCTTCTTCGGTTCCTGCTCCCACTACCTCTGTTATTTCCTCTGCCTCTGACGACGTTTAGCATATCACCTGATGATTCTCCAGAACTCCTTCTTCTGACATCCTCGCCAAGAACGAGATCACGAATCTTCTCAAAGGTGAATCCATTAGGTCCCACTGAACTGGCAACTGCTGTAACCGTTCCGGACCAACTGTCAGGCAATGATGATAACAGTAGTAAAGCTTGAACTTCATCATCGAACTTAATGCCAACTGACAAAAGTCTGGCTAAGATCGAATTCAATGAGTTGATGTGCTCGGTAACTGAACTGCCTTCCTTCATCTTTGTGTTCACCAACTCTCTAATCAGAAAAATTTTGTTTGCTGCAGATGGCTTCTCGTACATGTTAGACAAGGCTTCCAAGATGCCTTTCGCTGTCTTCTCCTTAAGAATGTTGAACGCAACATTCTTGGTCAACGAGAGTCGGATAACTGACATAGCTTTCCGATCCAAAACTGCCCACTCTGCATCAGACAATTTTCCTTGCTTGTCACCCAACACTACGTCCAAATCTTTCTGAACCAGCAAATCTTCAATCTGCATCTTCCACCAACTGAAATCTGTACCATCGAACTTCTCAATTCGGAACTTCCCATCTTCTGCCATCTCAAAGGACTTCGGCAATTCCCTTAACGGCGTCTACAGACAGCGGGCGGCGATTTGGACGATGCTCACGATCTGGACGCTCGCGGCTGGATCTGAGGCTCCTCGACGCGGCGGCCAACGGAACGGCGCGACGGACAGCACACGGACGACGGCTGTTCGCACCCTGCGCGGTTCTCCTAGCCGGCTGCTGCTTGAGGTTACCCACACGATAACGGCGGCTACTCCTCCCTGCACACAGTTCTTCACACAAGAACCCTAGGTGACAATTTCTCACAGTTTGTGTTACAATGTTGTTGAAACCTCGCTCTGATACCAATTGTTGGGAATTAAACACACAACACACACAAATAATCTAGAGAAAAGAGAAACGGAACACAAACGGGACACACAAGAATTTAACGTGGTTCGGTTTCCCTACTCCACGACTGTAACAGGAGGATTTTTATTTCACTTGTGCTGCTTTTGGAATTACAAATACAAGGATCATATTTATAGGAAAACCAAATGGTTAACCTAGGGTTTCAGTAATGGGTCGGGCCGGCTCACAAGCCTCCACAAAGCCCAACAATAACTTCATCTACTCGGTTCATTCGAGGACCCCACTCACATATTATAAGTGTACCGGTGCAATACCATAGCTAACAAGAGTTAGTATTCATACAAGGTGTATTATATGATTAGTATTTTTGTACCAGCATAGTACTAAGCGAACAAACATTTTCAAATAATAATGTATAGTTAGAATCACAATGAACAATACCATTTGAACCCACAAGTAAACGATTTGAGCCTACACCCTGGATGTCGCCCATACTCGAGAATAATTGTTGGCCCCAAAGAAAACCCTCATATTTTCTATCTATAGGTGGAAGACTTACTCATATATTCACAAGCATCAAATTAAAATAAATGTTGAATCAACAGTGTAATAAGTCTCAAAACTCTCTCAATATACGAAGTACTCTCCAAAGCTATCTATGAAGCCTCTATTATATGAAGATGAGTGTCGGGACAAGCTCCACGGCTCCTCAAGAGAAATAATACTAATAAATCATAAAACTAGAGTCCTCCTGAAGCAACGAGCTATCTCTCAAAAGTTGATTAGCGAATAAAAAGATCTCAACACACTCTTGTTGAGGATTCTAAGAACTTGTATTTGAATCATTAAAAGATGCAGGTCGAATGACATCAGTACATTGAATATACGAGTATATAATATAGTTAGATAATAAATAACTGAATGAAAGGACAATAATTAGTATAGATATTTATTCAACTGAATGTAAAGAAATGAAGGATTGAAATTGTTGAAACTTTACAACAGTGCTTACTCATCTATGAACTAAACATATTAATCAATATTTAAGAATATACTTTTATCTCTATTTGGAGATTCTCTAACTGACAATCATCAGTATGAGCTATGTAATGATACAACGTATCGCCTACATTGCTAGAACTATCATATACCGTTTTGGGGTACATAAACTTCTCTACTAAGTGGATCCACAAAGCAATAAGAATTCATTTAAAAGAATGATCCTTTACCCATGTTGAAAAACATGGTTTATGGGGATTTCCATTTATCTGACACATCCCTATATCGATTCTCAATACTACTCCGAATTAATATATACTTAGGCTCCATTGTATAAAACACTCTTTTTCTCTATTTTTAGGAAATTGCTAAAAATGCCCTCTTAAAAGAGGTAATGCTTGAAGTGTATCTAAACTCATTAACTCTTTTGGAAATCAAAATTTCTCTTTCTTAATGTAACAATGACACATGTGGTACTACTTAGTTCCCTTATTCTCTTTGTTAAATCATTTTCTAGATTCTTTCTCAAGACTCCTCTTTTCTTTCTCAAAAATTAGTTCAAAACATTACGTTTGTTTAAAGATTCTTAATAAGAACTCAATGAGTACTTAGGGATATGGTTCATGCTAAAGAATAGACATGAAAAATCAAGTGAATAAATCACAATGCACAATATACAAAAATTCAATAATCGGGAATAGAAATTTAATAATTAAGAACTCAAGAACTCAGAACTCAATATCAACTCATCTCAAGAATACTCAAATCTAAGGATAGAATAGAGCCATATATTGCTTTTTTACTAATTTAAAAGTAGATATAGGGTGTGACGACAAACTAGTCGAATAGTATAATAGTCTTACATACCTGATTATGAAGATTTTAAAACACAGACTTTTTTTCTACGTCAGGCTGACAAGCCTGAAAAGTCGTCTTCCTGAATTTGAATGAGTCCACATTATGACATGGAACACTGCTGCAATTCCACATCAGCATATGATCTTAATATATCTATATTAAAAAATTAGAGCCTTGAGACATTCCATAAACAATCAAATATGTCGAGTTAATTCGATATCATCATAAATGAAGAAAAGTTACACTCAATTAAGTATATTTGAGAATTATACAAGAGGAGGATAGGGTTTGAAGGAGGAAGAAATAAATCATGTGAGAGAAATGGAATTGGGAAGGTAGACAAATTAAAAGTAATTAAATCTTTTAGGCATTTTACGTTGCATTACGGACATTTTTGGCCCATTTCTATAATCATAAAGGCGTACTTAAAGCAAAAGAGAAGAACTGGACATAGATGAACTTATCTTTATTGATTATTGTATTGGCCTGTTATATAGCCAGTGTATTACATACAAGTCTAAGGATAAAATAACAACTTAGAGAAACCTACGTAATTACCCTTCTAATGATAAAAAGGCTGACAAGCAAAATAAAAAGAGTCCTATAAGTGAGAAGAGTCCTATAGGTAACAAGAGTCTTAGATGCTAGCCATTATTGTTTATTTGGAAAAAGGAAAAAATATTTTATTTTTGAGATTTTCAACTTTTTAGAGTCGCCACTTAATTTTTTGAGAAAAATCAAGAAAAACGACGTTTTCAAAAGACTTAACAGAAAAATTATTTGAAAACAATTAGAGGAATTCGGGAATTCTTATTAACGTCTTAGAAAGGTTTTGAAGGCACCTAAAATGTTCCTCTTAACACGGTTATCCGACAACTAACTTTGTATTTGGCTAAAGTCGCTTAAGTTCGAAAATCACATAGGAGGGTAAAGAATTAAAACATTAACTTATTATATAAGTGAGTTATTTGCAAAATTATTGGTTTTATGTTGATAAAACATTTGAGACGTTTGCGGGAAATTTGGAGTTTTCTTAACTTAAAACTAACACATAAAGCAAGTAAATGAACAAGAAATAAGAGAGGGAAAGAGATTTGGTTCGAAATCCGAGTTCTGTTGGTCTTGATCGATTTTTGGACCCACCTGTTTTGGGTTTTTTGACCCATTTTTTTTCTTTCGTACCTATCCTAGACTGAGCATACAATAATAATAAATAAATAAATAATCATTCTAAAAATAAAAGAGACAAGGACTTACGCCCCAAAATACAAAACGATAAAAAATAAAAAAAATATAAAATAAAGGGGGCTTATAGATCCCAAGTCTTCAACACTTCTTATTTGCTTTGAGTTTTCGCTACTCCAAGCTCTGTGCGCCTCATTTTATGGATGACTGACCCGAATAAAGCTTTGGATCCTTTATGGCTCTCCAGTGATGTAGAAAAGAAATTCATGATGAACTCGAATGGATTCACATGTAACACAAACGAAAGGAAAATAAGTGAGTGGAGAAACACTCGCCTAGTGAAAGAGAATCACTAATATTAAGCTCATGTACTAATACAATTTGATTTTAACGATACGAGAAGAAAACAAGACAATCATATGCTTAAAGTGAAGCTCCTACGAATGACATTCCCATGTTCTAAGAATACCAAATAGCATAATAAATACTTGAGATATTTTAAAGCGCCGGCAATGCTTAAATCTATTTCATATAAAGCTTTCCGACTATGAAGATTAAATTATATTTCAACGAATAATCTGCATGACTTTGGGCCATTTTGCATATGGGCAAAAATTAATGCAAACATGTTAAGTACACTACAATCATACATTTATTGGTCAACCAGAATCAACAATTATCCATTTAAACTAAAACAAAACACAGGGAATGTACTCTTCCTAAAGGTAAAACAAAACTAAGTAAATAAATAAAATGCATATGGAGAAATAATAAATCGTGAAGACAGACCGTGACACAAAAGGGACAATAGATCATGAATATCAATACGCAATCGGGAGCGAAACGAGGACGATAATGAATCCACATCTAGAACAAAATTAAACACTTTAAGCCAAAACAAAACAATCAACAGAGGTGGTTAAATGTGCCACTGTTTTACTATAAATTATAAATGGGTACAAAGAGGAGAACCTCGGTCAAACATCACCATTCAAGTATACAAATAGCAAATGCTCACAAGAAAAACTACTACCAAACGCGATGACTTAGCTTAAAACGAGACAGCACACATGAGACACTAAGGATTGATATTCGACCATTAGGAAAGGGTTACAGCTACGCCATGTTAGACAGTAAAGCGATCATGGGACACGAAAATGACAAAAAAAAAAAAAAACCCAGTCTTATATCAACAGACAATAGACACACCAATATAAATGCTAGCTTAGTTAACTTCGACATTCTGATGTTATTTCGAAAGAAAGGGCACTAGTGACAGACTAAATCAAAACACCAACTGGTGTTCAAGAACAATCAATAAAAAACTGATAATGACTAACTCACGAATACAGGATCAAATGTACGAAGAAAACGTCGCTAGTTAAGTTAACATGAGAGCTATACAAATGGCACTATGAATGGTGGCCGGAAATTTCAGATTTCACGCACATAGCTTAAAGAGCTTGGTCAAGCTCAAGAAGAAGAAAGAAAACTAACGTACTCTTAACTACACTCTAAAACCAAACAGATCGAGTAACAAATAGACCAAAGAAATAATGAAAGAAAATCTTTTCTAAAGGAAAACGAAGCGGGTTCGAAAACATGTTTTGGAAACAAAACAAAACTCTAGATATCAACCAAATTAAAAATGCTTCAAAAGAGAGGGAAGACTTGAATAGATGACCACCAATATTTGACAAAAAAAATGGAAATTTAACCAGACTTTAAACACAACACCGAAACAAAAGAAAAGAAAAAAAATGACTTAACTTTAAATCGAAGAAACAAAGTCAAGCTTGGTTCTTAGGGTGTCAACAAACTTCCAATAAATAACAAAAGAGTAGATCGCCGGAAAACAGAGATAATATCCAACGAAAATTAGTGCCATCGGAGACTAAATGTGAACAAGAATAGGAGGGTGGAGTTACCGTTCTTGAAGCAGCTAACTTGGACGGAATTAAGAGCAGCGAAGGAACTTTCCACACCTCAACGAGACACTGGGAAATCTGGCGAACTTTGACGAGAGCGAAAAGAACACAAAGCTTAACGATAAACTCGAACTCCTTTGGATTCCGTTCGAAAATACCTTTTTCCGCCTAAAATCAGTTCTCTGTTCACCTATATCTCTCCAAAAATCTCTTTCAACTTTTTTTTTTTTTTTAGAAAATCCCGTCTCTATGTCCAAGCCCTCAAAAATCCCCTCTTTTGTGAAGAAAAAGGAAACTATATATAAGACAAGAATTAGGGTTACGGGAATGAGGAAAAAATCGTCAGCCCCCTTTTTTCAAATTTTAAAAAAATTTCTCACAAAGGAAGGGCAGCTGGGTTTGTACGAGATTCAAGCTCCAAATTCCGTAATATCCGGGTTTGACGATGATGCGGAAGGTCAGGATCATCCCAATCATTCTTGTATGCTACGTGTCACCATCCCGTGGCCACAAGGACGAATAAGCGATTACAAGGACGATCTTGCAAGAGGCCAATGTTGGCGAAAAGATGTACAACGCAGAGACAGAGGGAAAGAAACGTTGAGGTGCATTTGGTGACGTTCACGCGCAGAGGGCAATGTTGTCGCTTCTTCCGTGAACTCGCACCATTCGAAATGTGAGTTGCTGCTATTGCACGCATTTGGCTATGCGTATGCTGGGTATTTCGTTGAGGAGGGGACTGTGTACGCGTAAGATCGAAGCTATCATGCTTTTTAGACGCTCCTCGATTTTTAACCTCTTTGGGGAAAGAAAAGGATGGGCTGGGTCGGAATTAGGAGAATTGGGCTGGGATTTGGGTTATTTGAGTTGGCTGGGAACTTGTTGAGGGAGTCCAATACCAAAATCTCTCCTAGCGCGTTGTCACTAAGATTGGAAACTTACATCCGGTATATCAAAATTTTCGGATGCGAGACCGAAACTAGTAAAACTAAAAAAAACATGTCTTCTGATAGGGGTGTGGTTTGATTGTGGTGGAAGTCGTTCCTTTGCTCGCGTTCTAAGAGTTTGACGTTCCTCTTTGGACTGTGTCCCAGTTCGCTGCTAAGAAAAGTTCCACGTTGTGCTGCATCCTTTTTGATGTCGTCTGCACCCTTTTGTATGTTTTGGAGAATTCATCCTTACGCATGCTCTCGACAAAGACAGAGATAAAACTTGTCAGCACAAAAATGCAATTTAAATGGGATATAGTGTCTTTTACCGTGTTGACACTTAATCGGTCTCCTCGACATTCTGACTTCAACTCGATTGGTTTGAAGTAAGCAAATAAAGTTTATGTCTGGTATTTGCAATATAATCTTTAATGCACTCTTCATTTGACGTCGAATAAATAAAAGCTGATGCAATGTCGATATTTTCTTCGTTGATTTCGATGATTCTCTTGCCATTCACTCTTGCCAAATAAAGATGCAGTTGATGTTGGGGGGTAAATATTTTCCTTGAGATGCACGATTCCTTCTCTAGCAGTGCATGATTTCTTATGGGGCATGAATATCTACCCGTGATGCGTAAATTTTTGCGAGGTATGAAATCTTCTCGCAATGCATAACTTTCTGCGAGGTATGAATATCTTCTCGCGATGCTCGAATATTAACTCGCGATGCATTAGTATTAACTCGCGATGCATGAATATTAACTCGCGATGCATAATTTCTGCGAGGTATGAATATCTTATCGCGGTGCATAAATATTGACTCGCGATGCATGAATATTGACTCGCGATGCATGAATATTGACTCGTGATGTATCCTTGGTACCAAATGAAGATAGTGCTTTAATCGAGCAACATAGTGATCTTCTCGGTGCCCTCTGGATAATCATATCCTCTCAATTGACGATAACGGTAAAATTACTTCCAGATAATATATCGTCTTGATCGATAATAAAATAAATGACCCCTTCGGATAGTGTATCGTCTTGATCGACAATAAAATAAATGACCCCCTCTGGGTAACGACACTATCTTGTCTGATAATGTGATGCAGATGGCGTCCTTTACGGAAACCGTAAACTCTTCCTTGAGATTTTTGCTTGATTCACCTTCGAATCTAGCTGGACGTTCTTTATAAATTTCATGTTGTTGGAAATTGATTGAAATAAACCTTTCATATTCCCAAGTCTCCGACATACGCGATATAAAATGATTCCTGCTTCTAGGAAAACTATTGATTTTGGAATAGTTTTCTCCTCCATTGACTTCTCCATATTCATTCATTAGAAGAATTTGCCGATTTTAGAGAAAAGCTATAAACCTGCATCCACAGAAAATTGTTAGTTTTTAAAACAAACTAATTTATGTCGATTTCTTCAGTTGTCTACTTCTCGTCCTGCTATCTTTGCCCGATCTCCCGATTCTTGATAGATAAGACAAAATATTTTATACCAAAACAAATGAAACACAGAAGGGAAAATTTAGGAGAAATATATTTTCGAGAAATAGTATATGAAAAAGGTCACTGGCAAGTTATGTCACATCAGGCTTAACAAACTTCTTTGAGTCTGATGCTTGGAGGTCTATCTCATTATTCGCTGCGGATTTTTCAGAGTCACTCCAGACTTGTAGATAAACCCATGCTGAAATTTTGAGGCCATCCTCAAAATTTCTGTCCCAGTTAACTGTCTTGCTTATCTTTCCACTGTAACTGAGTAGATTGCGGAATTTTTGGGATCTTCTCAAAAATTCTTTCCCAGTTGCAAATCTCAAAATATCTTCAGTCTTGACTTGCTGAGGAAGAATCTTCTTCTCGAGAATTTTTGAGTCCCTCTCAAAAATTCTGTCCCAGTTTTAATTGTAAAGAGGAATAGAAATCTTACGGGATATATGACCAAACCCTTGTGGCGCCTACGTATCCCGTTGAGGCAGGAATCAGGTCAAACTTAGTTCCCCCTCAAAGGTTAACAAAATAAAAAAATTACAAAGAAAACCGACCGAGGCCGACACAAGCCGCCTACGTATCTCATTCTTGAGAATTCAGGTCGAACGTAGTTCAAATACAAGGAAATATTAAAAGGGGTAAATGGGGTGACCGAAGCCGACATAGGCCGTCTACGTATCTCGTTCTTGAGAATTCAGGTCAGATGTAGTTCATTACAGGAGGGATAAGAATTTAGGCAAAATGAATACAAGAAAATAGAATGATTACAAGTAAATAACATAAATGCAAACCGCCTCTTCACACGTAGTATCTCTTGACGGCATCTGAGTTGATTGGTTTCGGCCATGCGGTGCCATCCATCTCTGACAGGACCAAAGCACCTCCGGATAATACCTTGCGAATCATGTAGGGTCCTTGCCAGTTTGGTGCAAATTTTCCTTTGTACTCATCTTGATGAGGAAAAATGTGCTTAAGTACTAATTGACCGATTTCAAAAGTTCTAGCTCTTACTCTCTTGTGGAAAGCGCGAATCATTCTCTGTCGATACAACTGACCATGACAAACGGCAACCATTATCTTCTCATCATCAAAGTTAACTGATCAATGCGCTTGCTGACCCACTCAGCATTACTCAACTCTGCTTCTTGGATGATCCTTAGGGATGACATCTCAACTTCAGCAGGTATGACTGCTTCTGTTCCATATACTAGCAAATATGGAGTGGCTCTAATCGATGTTCTGACAGTCATTTGATAACCCAACAAAGCTTATGGCAGCATCTCATGCCAACCTTGGTGATTATCAATCATCTTCCTCAGTATCTTCTTGACATTCTTATTGGCAGCCTCTACAGCTCCATTCATTTGGGGATGATAAGCAGTTGAATTCCGATGAGCGACCTTAAATTATTCACAAATATCTCTCATCAGGTGACTTATGAGATTTGCACCATTATCAGTAATGATGGATTCTGGCACTCCGAATCTGCATATCAGATTGTTGCGAACAAGATCAGCCACTACTTTCTTGGTTACCGACTTGTAAGAAGCTGCTTCCACCCATTTGGTGAAGTAATCAATGGCAACCAAAATGAATCAGTGTACATTTGAAGCGGCTGGCTCTATCAAACCGATGACATCCATACCCCAAGCTATAAATGGCTAAGGTGAACTCATAGCATTAAGTTTGTGAGGTGGCACTCAGATCAAATCACCGTGCACTCGACACTTATGACATTTTTGTACAAACTTTCAACAATCATTCTCCGTAGTCATCCAGAAATAACCGGTTCGAAGGATCTTTCTTGCCAAAGCGATCCCATTCGTATGCGTGCCACAAAATCCGGCATATATGTGTTCAATAAGTTTCGCAGCTTCGATGGCATCAACACATCTGAGAAGACCTAAGTCGGGAGTTCTCCTATACAACATTTCTCCACTTAAAAAGAAAATGGGGGTCATATGTCGTATCGACTTTTTCTGATTGGACGTAGTATCTTAGGTATAAGTTTCAGACTCCAATTACTTCTTTATATCAAAATACCAAGGCAAACCGTCTGGTTCTGCTTCAACATGGAAACAATGGACAGGATGTTCTTTCAACTCTATATCCAAAGGATCAATATAATCTACATCCGAATGTTTAATTATCGAAGCGATGGTGGCAATATCATCAGAAAATTGATTCTGTATTCTGGGAGTATGTCTGAACTCGATCTTACGAAATCTTTTGCATAACTTCTACACATATTGTATGGAAGGTATAATCTTTGGGTTCTTCACAGCCCATTCTCCTTGAACTTGATGAATTACAGGGTCTGAGTCTCCAATAACCAACAACTCGTAGACATTCATGTCGACGGCCATCTTCAACCCAAGAATACAAGCTTCGTATTCAGCCATGTTGTACGTGCAATTAAATCGGAGCTTAGCTGCCATGGGGTAGTGCTGAACAGATTCTGACACTAAGACTACTCCAATACCTTTACCTTGATGATTTGCCGCTCCATCAAATAATAATCTCCAACCTGGACATGCTTCAGAAATATCGTCACCCACAAATGACACTTCTTCATTTGAAAATAAGTTTTAAGTGGTTCATACTCTTCATCAACAAGATTTTCTGCAATATCATCATCCAAAGCTTGTGCCTTTATCGCTTTCTGAGTCACATACACAATGTCAAATTCACTCAACAACATTTTCCACTTAGCTAACTTTCCGGTCGGCATCGCCTTCTGGAAGATATACTTTAGCGGATACATTCTGGAAATAACTTATGTAGTATAAGAAGACAAATAATGTCACAGCTTCTGGGATAGCCACGTCAAAGCACAACACATTCTCTCCAACAAGTGTAACGAGAATCGTATGAGGTAAACTTCTTGCTTATATAATAGATAGCCCTTTCATTCTTTCCTGTCTCATCGTGTTGACCAAGTACGCATCTGAATTCACTATCTGAGATAGACAAGTACAGTAACAAAGGACTCTCTTCCCGCGGAGGAACCAATACCGGTGGATTGGACAAATAGTTCTTGATAGCATCAAAAGCAGTCTGACACTCTTCAGTCCATTTTGTCGGGGCGTCTTTCTTCAACAGCTTGAAAATAGGCTCACATACCATGGTTGATTGAGCTATGAATCGACTGATGTAGTTTAACCTCCCTAAGAAACTCATCACCTCTTTTCTCGTCTTCAGCGGAGGTAACTCTTGAATTGCTTTAATCTTAAAAGGGTCGACCTCAATACCCCTTCTGCTGACTATAAATTCAAACAACTTCCCGGCTGGAACTCCAAAAGCACATTTGGCGAGATTTAAATTCAAGTTTTAACGACGCAAACGATCAAAGAACTTTCTTAGATGTGTCAAGTGATCCGAACTCTCACAGGATTTGATTATGACGTCATCCACATACACTTCAATCTCCTTATGAATCATGTCATGAAATATGGTCGTCATACCCCTCATGTAGGTAGCACCAGCATTTTTGAGGCCATACAACATCACCCTGTAGTGATATACACCCCAAGGTGTAATGAAAGCTATATTTTCTGCATCTTCCTCATCCATCAGAATCTGATGATAACCTGCATAACAATCCACAAATGACTGCATTTCATGCCTACCGCAGTTATCAATTAAAATATGAATATTCGGCAATGGAAAATTATCCTTTGATATATCTTTCTTCAGATCTCTATAGTCGACACAAATCCTGATTTTCCCGTCTTTCTTGGCAACCGGAACAACATTGGTTAACCAAGTTGCGTATTTTGTCACTTCCACCAATCGAGATTCTATTTTCTTGGTGATCTATTCTTTTATCTTTCAACTTAGTTCAGGCTTGAACTTCCGAGCCTTTTGCTTCAGCAGATCAAACCCCAAATTAATCGGCAGTTTATGAGATACGACATTGGTACTCAGCCCTTGCATGTCGTCGACTTCCCAAACGAACACATCAATATATTCAACAAGCAAATGAATTAGGCCCTTTCTCTGAGTTTCATTTAAGTAGATGCTAATCTTAACCTCTTTAACACATTCTGGGTCTCCTAGATTCACCGTTTTCGTTTCCTCTATATTCGGCTTATGCTGGTTTTCGAACTGCCGGAATTCCTTGGCACATACTCTGGTTCCTCACTTTCTTCTTTGTAATCATCAAATGCGTCATCACCTGCCTCATTTTTTTTATTCAGCTCGTGACATGACATGACATTGGCAGGTTTAAAACATACATTACTGAAACCATAAACATACAAAGTTAGGGAAGTAGAGTATAACATATGAATAAATAAATAAAGTTTAAAAACAGAAAAGGCTTTCATTCAATTTGGAAAACAATGCAAACTTTGGCTATGGAATAGGGCCATGTTGCCTTATTTGAACATCACGATGAAAATTTGAAAATTCAAACAGTTAAGAAAATGTAAAATGGTGGGTCTCGGGCCCCTTCCGGACTACCACCAATTTTATATGCATGAAACGATGCCTTTCTACCTAGGATTTCGGGGGATCAGGATGGGCATGGAGGTCCAGTTCTGGAAAATTTCTCCTGGCTCAGCATCGCGGATACAAGCTAGCTCAACCTCTTCCTCAATAACAACATCGATCTCCTCGAAGAGGTCACAGATTCCTTCCCCAAGATCTTCATGCTCGACATACTCCCGACTAGGAAATATTGATACAAACGTGGGATCAGCTTATCCAATGATTGATCATTTCTCTTCTTCGTCTTCATGTCATCATCTGTGGGGATGTACCCCAAACCATATCTGGCTCCCTTGACGAGGACCGAAATAGGCTCAATAATTCCTTGGGAATCTCTTCCCAATCTGAAACCTGGTTCAAAACCATTTAACAGCATCACAGTGGCTATCATCTTGTTCACGGCAGGCATGGGAGTCTGTGGGGCCAAGTCTTCATCAGTGGCATTCACCAGCTCCACCGTGTAGAAATGTGTACCTCGCGATATCTCATTAATGATCGGTACCTGTCTGCTAAAGTGACTCCCTTCGCTATGAATAACCAGCTCTTCGTTAGTCTAAACGAGTTTCATCATCTGATGTAGAGTAGAAGGGAAAACTCCATCCATATGGATGAAGGGCCTTCCCAGAAAAAGGTTATAGCTCGTATCGGTATCCAATACTTGAAATTGTCCATTGAATTTTGCTGGACCCATTTAGATGATCAGATTCACTGCTCCCAACGTATCTCTCTGGACCCCATCAAAGGCTCTTACATTGACTTGGTTTTGTTCCAGCTTCCCAAGGTCAAACCTTAGTTGCCTCAATGTTAACAACAGGAAGATATTCAGACCAGATCCATCATCTACTAAGATGCGGTTGACAACCTTTTCGTGGCATACCACAATGATGTGGAACGCCTTGTTGTGTGACCTCCCTTCAAAAGGCAGCTCATCGTCACAAAAGTTGATTCGGTGCCTTTGAATAACCTGGTGAATCATAGCGGCCACGTTGTCGCTGCTTGTGCCTATGGGCACATACGTATCATCTAGAGCCTTCATCAAGGCCTTCCTGTGCGATTGAGAACTCATCAGCAGGGCCCATACAATGATCTGGGCTGGAGTCTTCTCCAAATGCTTGACGATAGAATAATCTTTCGGCTGCTTTCTTCTCCACAATTTCTCCGCTTCTCCTTCGCTTATTGGCCTTTTAGCCTAATCAATCTTTTGACCTCCGAGAGCAAGCTCGTTAGGAGTGTAACATCTTCAGGACCTTGTCATGCCTTGAGCTGCAGCAGTTTCAATAACAAACTTAGGCTTGATGAGAGTTTTTGATGCACCAAAGCAACAACCTTTGTGGGTGTCAAAATAACGAACTCTTTCTTCTCTTTGATTCTCAAAGAAGCTACAGCCTTTTCCAAATCATCGTGAACGATGAGAGTAATCATTTTTGTTCCACACCATTCATTGTCTATCTCGTTCATATTGACATTGTCGCCCCCATGATTCGACAATGGGTTGGGGTTGACATTTGGTGCCGCTGGTTGAAGAGAGACTACCTCTTGGTCAATCAAATCCTGAATTTTGTGCTTGAGGTTGATACAATCCTCAGTATCATGCCCAACACTGTTGGAATGATAAGCACATCTCTGATCGTGTTTGTAGAATTTTGAATTGACATCCATGGGTTTGGGCCCCACAGGTTGATGTATCCAGCCGCAGCCAGTCACTCGTACAACTTTGTTCGGCTTTCAGTGAGCGCAGTCAAGTTCCTTGAGGGATTCTTCTTGAATCTGGGTCGGGGAGGGTCATAAATGCCTTGTTGAGGAGGAGGCACCTGTTGATAACTTCTGGTATTTGGACGGGGAGCTTAGATTCTGGTATATGGATTTGTTTGGTAGTTTGGTGATGGAGATCGGTAATTCGGAGGGGAATTTTGGTATAGTGGAGTTTGGACTTGATAAAAAGGAGGGGGTGCTCGGTAGCTCGACTGCACGTTACCGCACTTGGTAGCAACACCCTGGTAGGGAGATGGAATTTCGTAGGGTGGAGGATGATTTGGGTAAATGGGAGATGGATTTTGGTAATTTGGAGTGGACTTTGGTATAGAGGAGTTTGGACGTTTGGATAAGTGGCGGTAGCATTCTGATAAATTGGAGGATGTTAGGGATGACTAGCTTGTGTTTAGAAAGCTTGGTGGGGCTTTTGGGAAGGTCGAGAGCGACCTTGGGAATATGACGAGCTTCTAGGGTTTTCCATCCCCCATATGAAACAGCAGCAATTTCCTCTCTTTTCTTCTTCAACAACCCTGAAGATCCTGGTGATGCGGCTACACGAGCTATCTTTCCTGATTTTAAACCATCCTCGATAGTCTCACCAATCTTGACTATCTCGGCAAATTTTTCTCCAACAAGCAACATAATTCTATCGTAATTTCCGGCTCTTGCTTGCGCACGAATACCTCAACGATTTCTTTCTCAGACATGGGTGGTCTCACCCTTGCCGCTTCCTTTCTCCACCTATAGGCAAACTTCCTATAACTCTCGGTTGATTTTTGCTTCATCTTCTCCAAAGAGTATCGATCTGGAACAATTTCTACGTTTAAGAACATTGATTGATAAAATCTTTGGCCAATGCATTCTAGCTGGGCCATTGCTTGGTTTCATGCAATGTGAACCATTCAAGAGCTTCTCCGCACAGGATTCGGGCCTTTTCCACTTCAAATGAGCACTTCACCCCTCTTTCTTTTTAAATTCGAAAGAGCAGGGTCTTACTTATTCAGGGGGGATGAAAGACAAATAAAGGGATCAGGGGAATTTATGATCGGAGAAAGAGAAGGGCGTTGTTTGGTGTGTCACTAGGTCGGTGGGGGAACCCGTTGGTATTGGTGTGTGGGAATGGGAATGGCTTCCAAAATTCCCTTTAGCTCTACGGATGACTAACAAGGCAGGATCCAAGCTAAAGAGCCGCATCAATAAAGCTCCATCCCTTCCAACTCCTACGAGCTGGTCATAGTAGGCTCTGAGATGAGCCATAGGGTTTCCCAATCCTCCGAAGGTGTCAAAATTTGGGATCTTGAACCCTTCTGGAAGGTCCAAATTTAGATGAATACACAAATCTCCATAACTAAGCCTAGCGATATCGGGGACGCATTGGAGCTCTTTCATGGATTTCTTGATCTCTTCTTTTGTGTCGACCTTTACCTCTTCCTTTGACCTCCAATCCTTTTCCTTTTCCTTGTAATGGTCCATCTCAGAACCGTGCACATCGTGCTCACAGGAACGGGAATTTGGAAAGTGGCTCTCTTTGGTAAGGGTGTTGCTACAGATGGACTCTGAGCATTTTGAGTGGTTTGAAAATTCTGTGGGTAAGTTTGAGGATTGGTATTCTATTTTAAGTGGTGGTGGGATGTTTGTGGATTAAAAGTATTTTGATTTGGATTTTTGTTTTGATTTTGCGCGGGAGGAGCAGTTTGATGGTGGGCATTTTGAGGATGGGGTGGCATTTGGGGGTGGTTGTTTTGAGGAGGAGGTGCATTTTTGTAGGATACATGGGGATTTTGGGTACTCAGATCTATAACTGATGGATTCTGAGCAGGTGTAGATGGCTGGTTCTGGGTTGGATCCATATTTGAGGAAGGGAGGTATATTGGAGGTCTCCCATCAACAACGTTAGCAGCAAAACCTGGCGGAGGCAGATCCTGTCTCCGTTGCATTTCCACCCTCATCTTTGCAATCTGCTGCATCAGCTGCAGAATAAACTCATTCTGGTCTGCTACGGTGGGTTGAGCCACCACTTCTTTGTTATTATCCCCCATAACTGTCTTTCCTTTGTCTAGGAAAGGAATCTGCAGGACCTTTTGATCTGGTGAAATAGGGATGATCTGCCAGCTTTTATCGACACAAATCAATTTCAAAGTACCTGAGAAGGAAAACAAATCAAAGGCAGATTTGTCAGTGCAGATTCAGAGTACAAAAGGCATAATATCACACAGAGAGAAGATAAATACACAAGTTGCTTTGTTTGAGGAAATCTTCAACCTACGAGTGAAGATGGAAACACATTTTTTAACAAGCAGGAATTTGCTTGTTTTAGTTTTGACGTTGTCTCAGAAAGGCTAAATCACATTGAGCTACGATCTTCTTGCAGCTGCTCTTTGACGTTTGTTGATCTGGTCTTCGTATCTTCTCGTAACATGAATGGAGAATGAATGTTTTTAAAGATAGGGGCCGGGCCTGGAGAGGCTGCCTACGTATCTCGCACGGAGAATTCAGGCCCAACGTAGTTCGGGTACACGATAAAACATTTTCATTCATTCGTTCATTACGATTACAAGGAAATTTAAAGGCAACAATAAAGCTTTTTGAAGATAAAATGATGAATACACGTTAGTCATTTCCTTTCTTGTTGCAGCATTAGTTTCCTCCTTTCAGAAGACCTAGGAATGGAGGTTTGTAGACGATTTCCTCGTCGTCGTCTTCCCCAGTTACTTCAGGGTGAGCGTTATTGGGATCACTATTAGCTCCTTGCTCGTAGCCGGGGTATTTTTCGCGCATTTTCTGAAGTTTATCAAGCATGTTGCTATGGAAGACTTTGTTCTTCTTCCTTAGTGCGGCCATCCTTTCTCTCCTGGAGGCGAATTCTTCCATTTTCACTGTCAGCTCCTCATCAAGTGACATGCTTTTAGCTAACAGAGCGGCGGTCTCCGATTCTATACTCGCCTCTCTCGCTTCTCTTTGTTGCACTTTCAACCGAAGGATGTCCAACTTCTGTCGCAAGTCCTCTGTGTTCATCTCAACATCTTTCTTTCTCTTCATCTGTGATGTCAGATCCTCATCCAGCGTCAGGGTTGCAACTTTTGTGTCAAAGGTAGGACTAGCGTATTTGAATGATGTACGTGTGAATTTAAACCAAATAAACAATTCCCCCCAAAATAAATTTTACCAGTGAATAATAATGTTCACAAAGGGGAAATAGAGGATAAAATATTAAAGACAAACACACGCAGGGGCCATTTGAAAGTTTAATAAAGGCAGGCCCACACAGGCGCTAAAAACAACGTAAATACATATAAAAACTCACGCAGGGGCGAAGTCCACTATGCCACTCCGTATGGTCCTGCTCTGTCGCCGTTCCCCTGAGTCTTATACTGCCGAAACATATACCTTAGCATCAGCAAAGATTCCTTCACCCAGGCATCCTTTGTCTTCCAAGCTTTCGTATTGCATCCTCTCGATTTTCTCCTTGACCCAGGTATCAAAATCATCATAACCACGACTTAGTCATTCCACCTCTTGGGTCGCCTTCTCAAGAGTATCTTGGTTCTCGACAAACAAGGGTACACCTCTTGGGCCTCTTTCTTTACCTCTTGTAGCTCGGCCATTGCTTTGGCTTCTCAGTCCATTACGCTGCGAAAGCTGCGCGGGGTTTGGGAGGAGACATTTTGTATGTCCTTCTTCATCCATTTTGTGTTACCCTTGTCATATCCAGCATCGAATCGGTCAGGGGAGATGGTGTCTTTATCCTAATTCTTGGCACTTTTCCATTTTGTGAACATTTCAGTCGCATCGTGCACTCTATCATCTCCAATATTGTATACATAAGAGCCATAGTACGCTTCTTTGGGTACAGTTTGTCTCCTCCCGAACTATCGCAAGACTCGAAAGGGTGCATAAGGGCGAATTCCCCGAATACCTGGGAGAGGAAGAACAATATGTTTGCGGCTCTCCACGACGACTTTTTTGGAGATAAAACGGTCAAGCATCTATTGGATATCCTCTTCTCTCAATTTGGAGAAAATTTGAGCCCATCTCCCCCTTATTCTCCGATTGTCCATATTCGTCAAGTACAACATGTCATTCAAATCTTTAAGGGTGTTTTTATTGTCAAGAGTATGCATCTCCCGAGTCCCAGTACCCTTCGCTAAATGGCGGAGGATCCACTATTGAAGTAGCAAGTTGCATCCTTGGAAGTATCGATGCCCTCTTTGCACTTTCCTAGGGCTCGCTACATATCGGACAGGATGACTGGAGCTATAGGATAGTACTTTGTTGTCCCTTGGTTCTCATACCCTTTGAAAAAAGTATGCGCGAGTGTTATAACTCGGGTATTGATGCTCAGACTTGCGACATGAGGGAAGACCATTGTTCCCAACAACGCCACAGCAAATGCTAGAGGACGAATATCGTTCCATTCTCTATAAGAGACCTTGAACTCTCGGTTGTAAGTGGAGTAGAAGCTTGCATGTCCAAATAGGATGTAAATATCTACGAATGCTACATGGGATTCTTTGCACCAGTAGGCAAAGTCTTTGCCCAACCCGAACCAGTCTGCAATATCTTCTACGAAAGGCTTATTAGGGATGAAGATGTCTTCTTGTTTTCTCGCTTTCCTTTCTATCCCAGTACCTACAGTGTCTATACAGTCTCTGATCTCCTCCAAAGTGGAGGTAATTTCGCGATTCCAAATCGAAACACCGTTGTTTGGCTATCCCAATATCTTGTAATGACCTCAATTAGTTCTTATCAACCATTCATGTTAATCAATTCCTTAAGAGCACCCACGTATTTATTAAGGGTTCTTCTATGATCTCCGTCGAGATTTTCATACCACATTTGAGTTGAGGTGGTGTTGCTATGACCATATCAAACTTTGGGAAACGATCCGAATGTCAAATAATATGGTGTGTCGTGAGATCGAAGACCTTAGACACGATTTTGGCGGTTTTCTACTAAATGGACTTAATACACCTCTGGTATTGAGCCGTCTTAGTCTAATACTTAATTTTGGTTTTGGTTTCGCTCTATCTTAGGTTTACTAGAATAGTTCTCAAGATGACGGTTACCCGAGTCCGACAAACATCGGGGTGAAGCTACGAAATAACGTCAAATGACAACATTCCAACTATTTGTTTGATACTTCCAAATGAACTTTTGTGTATTTTTCTGAAGAAAGCCGTGGAAATCCACGTAACTTTTGTTTTTCTAATGCAAACTAGTTGCCAATTGGCGGAAATATGTCATGAAATGCAAGAATTCAAAAATATAGGTAAAATAAACAAGTAAGAAATTATTACAAATAGCCAAATAAAGTTAGTTTTAAGGTTATAAGTGGATATACCAATCACAATATTTTTAATGTCTAATTAACATAACATAAGAGAATTAGGGCAGCGTACCACCAATCCACTCTCACCACTTCAATCCATAGCTAAATCATCCAATTCAATATCATAAGGCCCTTACTCATGGCCATAACCAATAATTTAATACATAAACTATGATATTCAATGAAAGTAGGTCAATTCAGTATATATTAATCAATCTAAGGCAACCAAGATATCAGTTCAATGCATTCATTCCATCAATCAATAGCCCATAGAAAACTACACTAGAATTCATAAGTATTAAGTCCAAATCACTTAACCCATAAAGTAGTCAAAAACTAGGGTCATCAATTACATGACTTAATAGGTTAATTGAGTTAAAATAATCTAATTAACAACAATTCAATCAATATTCAATGAAATAAAACCTTTAATGCCCATGGATAGATCATGAAATTGGACAATTCATCTTTGAAAACATTAGAAAATTCTTTTGAAGGTGGGCTCCTTGATGAATAGATTTTCAAGGATAAAAAATCATACCTAAATAAAGATAATACTCCAATGTGATGAAGAATCACCACTCAAACCTCCAATCCAAGCCTTTCCTTTAGTTTTGGCTCCAATGGAGTTCTAGGGAATTTCTAAGGGATTTTGGATTTTGATTTTGAAGAATGAATTCTTCTAAGTGTTAAAGGCTTATAAACATGTTTAAATACCCTTAATTAAACACCCTTTCTCTTATTTGGACGTGGGTGAATTTACCAATTCACCCCTTGACTCAACAGTGACTTGTGTAGGAGACAGCCTCACAGACGGATGGCCACCATCGGATCGTCCCTTAACCAACGGACCGTTATGTTGGTCCATGGTTTGGGAATGAGGTTGGTCCTTGGCTTGGCCTTATCCCACGCCTATGTACTGACCCAATACAACCATCGACGGGGCGTCGACTGGCCCACGATCCGTCTACTGCCTCCGTCGTTTGGGGCTATCTTTGACTAACTCAAGGAAAGGGTCCTTTGTCAAGGACCCTTGGTTGGTCCTTGGGGACTTTCACCTGGACGTTTCCAACCCGAATATGTTTGTACACGATTTTATGACCTCTCACATGAATTTCATTCAAAACAAACACGTAAAACTCGACGAAACATGCCAAGACACACAAGGTCGTTTCAAGGCAAACATTTCGAACGTCATGAACATTCTTGGACGTTTGACCTCCAAACTTCATGAAACTTTAAATACTGCCTACAAACACTATAATAACTCATATAAGGACCTAATTAACTCATAAAACACACATATAAGCATATAACCATACATGAGGCACATAGGTGACTTAGTCGTCAAACGTCTTAGTCGTCCTTTGACGTTTCACTTATAAATCACCTAAAATTCTAGAAATTGCCTCAATACAACATTATAGACCATTTTATGACCTTAGACCCTCATGACCACCATGTTAGTCTATAACTTTACCTATGTCCTTTTCGAGGTATTACAATCTCTCCCACTTGGACAACATTCGTTCTCAAATGAAACTTGTCACTCTCCGAACACTTCAAATAATAGAGATTCAACTAGAAACTCATGAAAAAAATCATATAACACATTATACAAAACAAAAATCTAGGAAAACATCAATTTCACATAATCAAGAGCATCATGACACAACAAGAAACTAGAATAAATTCTATAACTCATTATGCCATAAAACTGACATCCTTCATTCGAAATAGCAAAAACTTGTTTTATATTCACTATATTGATCATATAAATCAGTTATAACAACATTGCAAAAATTTATACCAAAGAATAAATTAGTCAATATCTCAAATTTTTTACAATAAGCAGATTTTCCTGGCAGCTTTACAGTGAACCTGCTTTCAAATTTCAAAAATGCAACTTTTAGGCAATTCATGATAGGAACATGTTAATATGCAAGGTAAAATCACATAAACACATTTTACAACATAATTATAACTTCATATAATGCACAATGCAAGGAATCAATGAAATTTTATTTCAAAAAGACCCCTAAACACAATGCACATGCAACATACTTCCATGACTTTCTACTCTCAAACTTGAGTTGAATTGAAGAGATGAGACAATCAATCAAAACTCCTTTACTCAACATACTCCCCGGATTAGAAGGAACTCATAACACTAAAGAGAAATATAAGGACTTACCATCATTCATCATCATTCTCACAGCTTTTCTCCTCTAGTCTGGAGTGCATGGAAACGCCTGTTATTTGGAGCATCATCCTTTGGAAGATTACGAGAAACTTGTTTACCCTATCTTCCTCTAGCCACAATGGTAGGACAATCTCTCACCTTATTATCATCCTTCCCACAACCAAATCAACCACTAATACCGGCTAGACACTTCCCATAGTGCCTTTTTCCACAATAAGCACATGTAGGCTTTTCATTTTGAGAACCACCTCCTCTATCAAACACCTTAGGACTCCTAGGTTCTTCTTGAGTTGGAGACCTCTTTTTTAACCTAGGTTGATCTTGATCACTTGAACCACTCCTTTTCAAGTTTCTAGCAATCCTACCAAGTTTAGACTCCTCAATTGATTGAGCATACACCATGACTCTAGCTAGGGCCATATCATCATGTAGCATGGCCATACGACATTCTTCCCTCACTGGATCGGCGACACCCATCAAAAAACTACTCATCTCATCCCTACGGTTAGGCACAAGGGATGGAGCATAATTAGACAACATAGAGAACTTCAAAGAGTATTCCTCAACACTCATATTTCCTTGCTTGAGGTTGATAAACTCCTCTACCTTAACCTCCCTCCTCCCACGGGGAAAGTGCTTTCCAAGAAAAGCTTGCTTAAACTCTTCCCACTCATTAGGACCCGACTCGACCGGCCTATTGTATTTCCATTGTGCTCACCACACTTGAGCAACATCTTTCAATTGATACGAAGACAACTCCACTTTATCCCTAGAAGTCACCCCCATACAATGCACTATCTTATACACCTCATTTTGAAACTCGTGGGGACCTTCTCCCACTTTAGAGACAAGAAAGATAGGAGGATTAATCCTCATAAAGTCTCTCAATCTAGATAGAATAGTGCTCTCCCCAACATTCACTCTAGGTGCAAGACCCATATTCACATGGGTAGTCAATGCTTGGGCTAAAGTAAGAAAAACCTCTCTAATTTCACCATTGGTCATTTCCGGGGGAACCACCGGAAGCTCATTACCTTGACCTCCAATAGAGACTTTATCACCTTGAGCAACTTGTTCAACTTGAGGAGGAATCTCCTCATTCAGATCATTCTCCTCAATCCTCCTAGCTGGTGTCCTCCGCGTATTCATCTTCCTAAAAACACAAGGAAAACCATAAGAAAAGAGTACTCATAACTTTTACTCTACGGAACAACATAGGAGTAGTAATGAAGGGAAACTCTATCGTCCTGTAGACTCTCGCCCAGAGATGTGTTGCTACTCACACCAATCAATACTCTAATAGACGTGACTTGATGAGATGTTTTCATTCCTAAGACCACTTTCTTAATCTATGCTCTTATTCCAAGCTTGTTACATCCTGAGACCACACCCTAACTCATATAGTCAAGTAGGAACAATCATGCATCAACTCTAAGACTACACACATAAGCACATAGTCGTACTCTAACATGATCTCCTAATATACATAGAAGGAACACATATTTTCACTTAATCACATGTATATAGATATAGTGATACTTCACATAAATCAACTACACACATCATCATAAGACTTCAAGTAGTTCCGACAAGGCCATGATCATCATATTACATAAAGTAATGCCAACAAGGCCACATCAACTACAAGTAAAACCGTAGACAGCCCCCACAAATCATTGTAAAGTAAATTTAATAGATTGGCACTGTTCAAAGTCCATTTAGGAAAAGGCATGTGGCTTTTATTATAATAACATGAATGACAATCAGAACTATTTTTTGAACCAACTACTGAAATAGAAAAATCATGCGAAAACTTATTTAAAACTTGACGATTAGGTGGCCTAATAGTTGATGCAACCAGTTGTAAGGAACAACGACATTGCATTGTGGCAGACCATCAATATCTCCTGGTGGACACTCATACAAACCATTTTTACTCCATCTGCGAGAGAAGAGTGCCCTCATAGTCAGATCCTTCACAAGGTAAGAAAAAGGAAAAATTTCCATAGATAAGTTACTATCTTTACAAAACTTAGAGACAGATATTAGACTATTTGTAATAGATGGAGCACAAAGGACATGTTGAAGCTTGAATTGGTGATTTAATTAATTAAAGTTCACATTACCAGTATGAGAGATTGGAATGGTATTACCATTACGCATGATGACTTCCTCCAAGCCGTGGTAGCCTTGCGTAGTAGTTAGACTTTGTGTGTCTAACACGATATGGTGGGTGGCACCACTATCAATAATTTGTGGAGCTGAGTGGTTCAGGAGGTGTGTAGCATAATTAGCACGCACTTGAAGATGATTGTGAGAGCGTGTTTGGCAGACACGAGCAGTATGACCTCTACCATCACTGAGTTGGCAGTAGAGGTTATTATTGGAAGATTGTTGTTGTTGGTTGTTGCATCGAGGTTGCTGATTCTTACGCCAAGATTGATTATGATTTCGCTGATGTTGTGCATTGGATCATCGATTGATGTTCTTGTTATTGTTGGAGCTCTGACGGGTAGGATCGGAAGTAGTCCCTTGAGTAAAGTTGGAAGTAATGAGAACATTGGTTATATTTTTGGCTTCCTCATGCTGAAGGAAAAGATCCTGGTCAAGGAGCTTTTCATATAGTTCTTCATAGTGGATCGCCAAATCTCGAGCTCGGATAGCGGTTGATATTTCTCGAAATTCAAACCCAAGACCAGTGAAAATCTTGACACCAAATTCTTCAATAGATACAGGGGAGCCAGCAGTGTCAAGTCCATCACAAAGAGATCAAACTTGATGAAGATAGTTTGCAGCAAGACGAGAGTCTTTGGAGAGACGGGCTAGAAGGTCTATAAGACTAAAGATACTATTTTGAGATTTATTTGCATAAGCAGTATGCAAGGCATCCCATGTGACTTTGGCATTTGGAGCAGAAGCGACTATACTGCCAATGGTCACATCCGCTATTTTCAAGAAAGCATTTTGTATAAGCTGATCTTGTTGAAAGTAGGAAACATAGGCAGGACTGGATACTTCAAGGTTGCTTTCAGAGAGAGTTTCATCAAGAGACCAAAGAGGTTGTGTCCACGCATAAGCATGGACAATTGAGCCTTCCCCAACAAAAATTTATGGCTATCAGCAAGTTTGATGGGGAGTTGAGTAACCGGATTGAACTGGATAACAAATTTTGAAACGGAGATGTTGTTGGCATTGATGAAACTTGTATTTGCGGCCATTTTCGGCTGGAGGCGTGTGGGCTGGGAGGGAAAAAAAGGATCAAGCTTGTTAAAGCAATAGAGCTCTGAATACCATAAAGCGAAAGACAAGAACAGGACGTAGATGAAATTTTCTTTGTTGATTATTGTATTGGCTTGTTATCTTACATTCAAGGCTTATAATAAAATAACAACTTAGAGACACCTACGTAATTACAATTATAAAGATAAAAAAGGCTCATAAGCAAAATAAAAAGAGTCCTGATAGTGAGAAGATTCCTATGGGTAACAAGAGTCTTAGATGCTAGCCGTTATTAGTACTTAAATGAACCAAAGTATAAACAAAATGCATTTTATTTGCGTAGTGCAAGGGCATTTATCACCCTTTTTCCTTAAAATATAATATTTTGATGAGTTGAGCTAATTATTAAAAGGTCACTCAATTTATCTATTGGTATCAATAAAATCACTTGGCTATATTTGACATTAGAACAAGTGTGGCAAAGAAAAATGAGAAATGCTACTACTTCTACCTTCTCCTTCTTATTCTATTTCTAATTGATTCATCATCATAGAGCAGTTTCATTGACTTACATAAGAACGGTGCTAATGGTTCAATACTTGATGATAATAACATGATAATATGGAGAATAGAAGCAATCATTAATCCAAAGGTGATAGAACTTACATAATTTCAACCCAACATCAAAATATCCAGATGTTGACTGAAGCCAACTCTTTCAAACATTTAGCCTCTCAAATGGAAAACACTACTCAAAACTCACCCTACCACCTCAAAAAAAATGTCACCTAACTTTGCACCATATAAAAGCAATACAGAAGCTATGAAAAGGGGCAAAAGAATCAAAGCACACTAAAATAAAGGTCATTATAGTTTATGAATTTTGAAATAAACCTTTATAGAAGGTAATTAACAAAGGCGAAATAATGAAGTAATTGACAAAGTTTATATAATGTCTTAAATTTAAAATTATAAATGATTTGATACTATTCAACATTCATACAAATGATTAAAATGCAATCTTGAAGATAAGTTGAAGTAGTTTCAACACCCATTTATTTTTTTGTCGTTATTGTTCTCTCCTTTTTTTTCTCAAAACTAACATTCTCTTTATTTGTTTTGATACTTGAGTGTTCTTTTACCGAATGATTCATATTTAGATCTTCTATAGTCGAAAGATTTCAATCAAATGAAGCTTCAACTAGTGAGAGCCTATAGTACACTTTGGAATGCAAGAAAATATGACGAGATTTTAAATTAAGTATACCAATTTCTTTTTTTTTCAAATATAAAATAACCAAAAGTGAAAAAGAAGAAAACTATAGTTGAACGACACAAGAAACTTGTTTAAAATATCTGATGTTCTAAAGTAAGATAGACATAATGTTTATATGATGTCCTATAGTGGTTATCCATGGAACAAAATATTATTGTTCTCAATATTCCATACGATAATTTCCATCATTTTCCTATCTTGTCAAAAATTTTGAGTCATAATTGACAATATTGTCATTTAAATATGATCAGAATTATTCGAATGAAAATGTTCACATGTAACTTGGTTGAGATTACGCGATACATGTGAAAATAATCTTTCGAATAATGCAAATTATATTTTAATGGAAAATATTGTCAATTATGGTTCAAAACTTTGACAAGATATGAAAATGATGGAAATTATAGTATCATGCAAGGAATAGTGGGAAGCATAAAATTTTGTCCATCAATGACCTCTATAAGGTAATTCCTACAAACCTTATGTCTATCCTACTTTATAATGTCATATAGTTTCTACAGGTTTTTAGTATTGTTCGATAATAGTTTGGTTCTTGTTTACTTCTGCTTACTATGAATTTTACAAACAAAATAAATTTGTTTAATTTTATTTTGATTATCTCGTCATGTTTTTTCCTATATACAGTGTATTAAAAGGCTCTCACTAGTTGAAGCTGAATTAAATTGGAATCTATCAACTAATTAAGGAAGATCCGAATATGAATCTTTCGGTAAAAAAAGATTCAAGTATCAAAACAAACAAAAAGAATGTTGGTAATATAGAAAAG
This sequence comes from Solanum pennellii, assembly GCF_001406875.1. Classification (NCBI taxonomy): domain Eukaryota; kingdom Viridiplantae; phylum Streptophyta; class Magnoliopsida; order Solanales; family Solanaceae; genus Solanum; species Solanum pennellii. The sequence continues at coordinate 13,914,870 of NC_028641.1, read as the reverse complement.
GAAGATAAAATAATAAAGAAACAAATAAATGGATGTTGCAACTCTTCCACTTAGCTGCAAGATTGCATTTTAATCATTTCTCTTTATGTTGAGTTGTATCACTTCGCTGACAATTTTAAATTTTAGTCACTTCATAAACTCTTGTCAATTACTTATTTGGATCATCTTTATTTACTACCATTTATAAAGGTTTATTTCAAAATTTATCAGTAAGAACATTATGATATATCCAAGTGTGTTTCCTATCCTTCTCAATGTAAGATATACTTAACCTTTATCAATTCACGTGTTATATGTAACTCTAAAAGTTCAGAAATCTTAAGTATTTCCTTTTGACATTTACGTCATTTTGTGGTCATTAAATTGTTCTTACATTTCTTCAACATACTTTTTCTATAACCCAAGAGCTTCTCGCTTATCCAATAGTCTATTTTTTAAAAAACTCAACTTGGAAAAGTTACCTTCTAGGTACAACATACAACAAAATAAAAATTATTTGCAAAAACTATATACAATAAATATAGTAAAAGTACTAATATTTGTTTTAGTTTGCTTGAGATTATCTACATCTTCGTAAACACTGATAAGTTACTTTGATTATTCACTTCATAGTCATTCTTGAAGACAAACTAAAACAAGCACCAATGTCGGAATAATGAAATCCTAAATAAATCAAGAAGACGTCCTCCCGTACTAAATACAGACTCGAATGCGACACTTGAAAATGGAACAACTAATATATCGCAAGTAATTTAAGCTTGAATTAGAAATCTAACTTTGTGCATTTTCCATCAATGTGTGGATGTTAAATTCTTTAGTGTCATTCTCAGTTTAATCACCAAAATGTTTATCTAGTTCTATTCCAGCTTTATATTGCTTTAGATCTTTCATGAGTTTATCTAAAAGTCTTTGACCTAGGTACTTACTTGACTTCCCGTAATTAATTCTGATTTTCAACGGATTGACTCATTCTCGATGTCCAATGGAAGCATCATTATCAATAACTCATAAGTTGTTGTATATTTTTTTAAGGTACATATCTTCAAGATTTTATTATTACAACACAAAATCACTATATAGTCATATGATGAACTCCAAGTAGACTCAACAAACTGTCACCCAACTTTGAAATCTCAAGAAAATAAAATAAGCAAGAAAAAAGCCAATACAAACAAGAAAAATGAGCCAAGATTAAAATTATTTTGGTTTTCTTTATCTCTTTGCTATCATCCATTATGCAGAAATTGAAGAGTGAGAAAATATGTGTTTAATAAAATGAAAAAAAAAAACTATTGAGAAAGATTAGGACCATATTTTCTAGAGAAGGATTGTTGTTCATCAGAACTGTAATTTTTTTAAAAATCTAACCTTGTAAAAGTCACCTTTTAGGTTTAATTGTACTGCACGTCTACTACGTTAAGATCTTTTCCGGTGCTAGCTGAATCTGTAGAGAACAACAATATATAACAAATATAAATTATTTGTAACAACAATACACAATAATTATAATAAAAGCACATACACTCATCTCAATTATACTGCAAATCAACTACATTAGGATCTTTTCCCCTGCTAGCTAGATTTGAAGAGAACAATATACAACAAATATAAATCATTTGTAACAACAATACACAATAATTATAACAAAAGTACTAATACTCTTTTCAATTTGTTCAAGATTATTCAGATCTTCTTAAACACCAACTTAAATAGAGTTAACTACTAAATGTAAAAGACAAAGTTATTTGAAATATGAACTACCTAAAAACAATAACAATTTATGATAACCAAAGTAAATTTATTATCTAATACTTAAAGGTAAAAATAGAAATTATGAATTAATACAAAATAGTTCTTAACAATAATCTCTAACAGTAAATTTATTATGTAATACTTAAAGTCAAATAGATAACTAAAGAATTAATGGAAAATAGTTCTTAACAACTATCACTAACAATGAACATTAATAATCAAACAAAGTAGGTTAACAAAGGTGGGAAAAAAACATGAACTGCCATAAAAAATAACCAAAACTAACCATAATAATAAATCATTATTTAATGAACAAAAAGGTTGCTTGGAAAATTTCACCATCACTGGAAATTAACCAAAAGTACAACAACCATCTAAACTAAAATTATCAACACAAAAAAAGAATATGACTTGTTGAGTTTTAACTTTTCTATCCAGATCTAAATAGTAGACTAAAGCTATACTAAAATGACAACAACCTCACTAAAATTAAAAAACACTGCCAAAGATGTTGGCAAAAGAGATGAGCGACTACTCTAAGATGTTAACACAGAGAAACTCATCTTTTCTATTGCTTTTCGAAAGCAAAGATACAAGTATTCAAATAGAACTTGGAAACAAACAAATTGAGAGAAGAAAATGGAGCACTAGTTTAGCACTAACCCATTACCTGCTAACTGACTAAAATCAACTATTTAGAACTCTTAGAGAAACATAAAAGCCTCCTAAAAGTACTTCAACTAATAGCACTAAACTTTTGAATCATTCAACTAATAATAGACATTATCATAAATAAAAAGTAAAATAAACACATGGAAGATCAAAAGAGACTTCAAAACAGATGACGCAATAGTAGCAAATCTCAACTGAAATGGAGGGTTGTTGAAGACCTGATTCATTGTTGTTAGTTGGTGTTGACCAAAAAAACCTGAAAATGTAAAAATACATAAAAGGGGGAGTGGGTAAGAAAGTTGTTTGTTGGTTGCAGAAGCTTGAGCTTAAGCAAACTGGTCGCAGTTTTGAGCACCAAAGAAGTGGAGCAGTGAAGTTTTTCTGGTGAGAATTGGTGGTTTGTTTTTCAATCGCTAAAGTGGTAAAGAGGACAAAATAAGGTTTTGCTGGTGAGATCTGGGGTTCGTTTGTCGTCCACTGGAGTGGCAAAAAGGACGGAGTGGGGGTTTTGGTTATAAGATCTGGGTTTGTTTGTGTTCACTAGAGTGGTGAAAAGAATGGAGAGGGGTTTTGGTTGTGAGATCTGTGATTCCGTTGCGTTCACACGAGTGGTGAAGAGGACGGGATGGGGTTTTGGTGGTCAGATCTGGTTGTTCTTTTGTCGTTTGTTGGAGTGGCAAAGAGGATGGAGTGGGGTTTTACTTTCATGTTGTGTGGTTGTAGGCAGAGCTACTATTGGTTGTGGTTTGGTTCTCTGGTTCATAGGAGGGTGGATCTCCTCACGGATAGCAACGTGAGAAGGGAGAAAGGAGGATAGGGTAGTAATTTTGGGTCTGATAGGAGCTTTAAGCTCATTTAGTTATCGTGTTTTGCTGAAACTTGGAGCTCACCTATGAGTTCTTCTATCGGTGAGAGGTTGTGGTGAGAGAGAAAGCTAGAGTGTGGTAGGTGGTGGAAGCTTTCTAGTGGTTTGGTGGTTTCGTGTTCGTTGTCTTCTTCAGCAGTAAGGAGAGGAGATGAGTGGTAGTTTGAGTTGTTTCACAAAACAATGGTGGAGTTGAGATCTAGACATGGAGTGAAAAACTTTTTTCAGGACTCTCCCTTTTGAGAAATCCCCCCCCCCCAACCTAAAAAGAGAACACCTAAAAAATTTCACCACTTATATACTTCATGATTAAGTAAAGGATTATAAAAGCAGTCAAAGTTATTGACTATCAAAATTGTGCTAAAAACAATATGATAATTAAATACATATGTAATTCATTAGTTGTATTTAATGAATTAATAGATTGTGCTCAAATAAGTATGATTCATCGCATATAAAAATTAATTTAATCAAAACGGTGGTTTGGAAATATTAAACAATATTTCATATTCTACGCACTGTGAAAAAAATACTAATAATTAAAATCAATCCAAATTCAAAATAAACTAATAAAAATCATAACATTTTAAAAAATAAGGAATATTATCAATAATTGTATAAAGTTGGAGAAAATATATTTTCAACTATTTAAAAAATAAAAATTTGAAGTATGCTTTAAAAATGTCAATCCAAAATTCAGTGTCAATAACAATCAATTGATTCAAAAAAGAACGATCACACAAATTTTGAGAAAATGAATATTTGATGTCACATAAACTAATCCAGATATTTTCAGTGTAAGGAGAAAACCTATTTAAAGAAATTTGATAATTCTTTACACGTGCACCTGATCGTTGCTCAGTAGTTCACCTGCAATGATTTCTAACTTTAACAAACAATTATCAAAGTCATGTCTCAGGATAATTTCGTGAAAAGCATTATTTGAAAATATTTTCTCAAATTCAATAGCTCTACTTAACATTAGGTAGAGCATAAAGATTTTTCGCAATTGAGTTGTTCATCATCACAACTTTCTTGAAACCTTTTAAAACTACCATATTGCACGACATGTCTAACACATTAAATAAAAGATTAATTTTCTTTTAAATTATCCTGAACGATAAGATTCACAACTTGCATCATACACCTCACTTGAATGTGCTTATCGTTCATCAAATCAGTTTCCATCTTAGTCAATTGCTTAGAAAATTCTTTACAATCACATAGATTGACAGTGAAGATTTGATCTATCCTTCACTTACGTTACTTACATCAGTTCTAGCACTTTCTCTTGATTCTATTTTTAAAAAAAATATATTTCCTTACCTAAGAAAAGACCTAGAGGAATAGAAAGAAGCCTCATAGATTGAAGCCTCTGTTCAGTTCTTGCTTCGGTTGGTCTACGAATCAAAGTAGACTAACAAACTACAACAAAAGCAAGTGCACCGGTTGGATTGACTAAACCAGTGCAACAATAAATAAGCCGATTGAGAAGAAAGCACCTAACAAATTACGTTTGAAATAAACATTTGAGTCAATACTTGCATACTAAAATATATTCAACACTCAAAAAACACATTCCATGCACAATCAACCAAAGAAGGGACTAAAATGAAATAATTAGACAAAGATAACATATGTAGTACACTACACTCACATACCTAAATTGCATACACATTGTTATTCTTATGGAGAAACAAAAAAAACAAGTAAAAAAAAGCAGAAAAACCAAAAAGAAACACATTAAGAAGGGAGGCAAATAGATAAACAAAGAGAGATGGAGACTTTACTAAGTTGCTACCAACAAGAGAGAATGATTAATAATATAAACATGAGATCTGAGAAGCAACTGAGCAGTGATCAACAAGAAGAGTCAAAGAGATGAAGATACGTACATGTGGCTTTACAGTTTACACTCTTTTAAACTATAGTGATTTTTTGAGTTTCTTGACTTTCTCACTAGTTTATACGGCAAAATATATAATTACAAAAAATTAAATAGGTTTTCCATGCTTTATGGCTTTAACCTTTAAAGTTTAGGACTAACAAAGGAAAAATATATATAATTACTCTTATGTACCTAGAAAAAATATTAGATGAGGTTAATATACCTAAAAATGTAAATATGGTAAGTCTTAACTACTTAACAATTTATCCAATAAGTAAATTGGATAATTCTCCTCACATCTATAAGTCGTTAATTATAAAACTTTAATGTGTTCGATAATCCAATACCAATAGGTCAATACGTCAACTTTGTGGATGGCTTATCAATTACGGTTTAATTTTGGACATCCCTTCTTCTCGGTATTCCTTCCTTGATATGATGATTTTCATCCTTTTCGTCTCTTTTCAAAAGTTTTGAGCCTTAATTAACAATATGGTCATTTATAGTATTTCATGAGTTCTCTCGTCATGTTATCATAATTCTACCTACTAAGGAGGAGAGAGTTCATTGCTTTATTCATGGGTTAAGACTATAACTGTGAGTTGAGATTTAGTCTACGGTCTCAGTGGTTAACTCCTTTCTATATGTTTTTTTTATCATGCCTTCACTATTGATCAACTCTACTGTGAGGCACAATATGATAGCGACAAGAGGGCTAGACATAAGGGCAGTTATAGCAGGTATCGTTCCAAGGAGAGGGATTTTTATAATAGGCCATGAAGCAATTTCACAAAGGTCAGCCAAGTTGACTTATTCAGGACTCATTTGAGAGTTTAGAGGGTGATAAGTGTAGCTAGAGGGAGGTTGGCTCTAGTTAGAGTCATGGGTCCCAAGCTAGTATTTCAAGTCATGGTGGTCGTTCTTCTGGGATCAGATCATCTTTGCATTGTTTTAATTGTGGAAAAATGTATTATTGGTCTAAAGATTTTCCCATTTGTAGGAGGATTGCTTCAGTTACACCAGCTACACTAGCAGCACCTTCTGCTAGGGGTCGAGGTCAGGACCATCGCAGTGGAAAAAGAGTATATGGGATGCTTCCTAAGGAGGTATTTAGATGGTAGGACTGATTGCCTGGGCATATGTGGACAGGGTTATTTCTATGTATTCCCAGTGGGGCGGAAATTGAGACACCGGATGATGTGATCACAAGTATGATTTTGTTGTGCCATCAGCCCGTTCTAGGCTCTACCTATTATTATGTGTCTCTGTATTATTCTTCTCATATGGGTATGATTTTTGAGCCTATGGCAATATCATTGCGTGTCTCGGCCCCTCTGCATGAGCCTTAGTTGAGGATACTTGTTTCTATCATGTTTTGTTACTATCCAAAGATGTGACACTTAGGCTTACCTTATATTGTTAAATATGGTTGATTTTGATGTGAATCTTCGCATGAATTTGTTATCCCCCTTCCGTGCAATTTTAGATTGCTTCTCTAAGAACTTTACCTTAGTCATGCATGGTTTTACCTCGATGGTGTGGCAAGGCTCCATAAGCTACACACCGTTTAAAGTTATCTCTTTCATTCAAGCTTAAAGGCTAATGTCTAGCAATTGTTTGTCTTACTTGGTAAATATGCATGATCTGAGTAAGAAGGTCCCTCTAGTTGAGTCCATTCTAGTCATCTATGGTTTTGTAGATATGTTCCCTACTGACCTAACAAGCCTACCCCTAGACCATGATATTGATTTTCCTATTGATCTTGAACTGGACTTACTCGACCTATTTCCATAATGCCATTTTGGATAGGTTCTACAGAGATAAGCGTTCAACTTCATATATATTGGGTAAGTGGTTCATAAGGCCTAGTGTATCGCCTTGGGACACTACTGTTATCTTGATTATATGCAGTTGAACAAGGTGATAGTGAAATATCGCTAGATCATTCATATGATTGATGATATATTTGACTAGCTTTAGGGTGCCACAGTGTATTCTTAGTGATGTCTTTTGGGATGACTAATGCCCACCACCTTCATTGACTTGATGATGTGGGTGTTTAGGTTGTAACTGTACTTGTTTGTCATTGTTTTCACAGATGAAATTCTTGTAAAATCTTAGAGTAGGGGTGATCATTAGAAGTATATGAGGATTGTGGTTTACACTTTGAAAGATCAGCGACTTTATGCCAAGTCTCGAAGTGTGAGTTTTTGCTAGACTTTATAGTATTGTAGGGGTATGTGATGTCCAATTATGGCATCATGGTAGATCCAGTAAAAGATTAAGGCAATTTGTGATTGGTCTAGGCCTAGTTTAGATACTGATGTTCGAAGCTTTGTCAGTTTTACAGGCTACTACAAAGGGTTTGTGGCAGGAATCTCCACCATTGTTGCACCTTTGACCCAATTAACTCGCCTAGATGTTCCTTTTGAGTGGACTGAGAAGTGTGATTTGAGTCAATGAAAGATCAAGAGTTGCTGAGCACAACTCATGTATTTACTCTTCCAGTTAAGAACGACGACTTGTCGGTCTATTGTGACGCATCCAATATTTTCTTGGATTATGTTTTGATATAACATAGTTTGTTTATTGCTTATTTTTCGAGTCAACTTAGACTCCATGAGGGCAACTAACCCAATGATAACTTGGAGTTGGCGGTGGTAGTTTTTTCGCTTAAGTTCTAGTTGCACTACTTGTATGGAGTTTTTCGTGAGATCTACACTTATCTTATTATGTGGTGATCCAAAAGGACCTAAATTTAAGGCAGCATCACTTGATTGATTTTTTAAAAATACTATGACATATCTAGTATCTACCATCTAGGAACGACGAATATAGTAGTGAAGCCTTGAGTAGGAAGGCGGTGAGTATGGTAGTCTAGCCTTCTTATCTGCTATGGAGCGACCTTTTGAATTAGACATTCACTTCTAAGTTAATTAGATGATTCATTTGGATGTTTTATATTCTAGGTTTGTTTTAGATTGTGTGGGAGTTCAATTTTCTTTACTTGATCAGATATATAACCATCAATTTGACAATGAAGTTATAGTGAAACTTTTAAATTGAGTGTTAGTAGGTGATATTAGTCAGGTTACCTTGGATTCAGATTGGATTTTATGTTTTAGAGGCTATACTTGTGTTTAAAGACTTAAGGGTTTGATTCAACTGATAATTCATGAGGCTCATTTTAGGTATTTTATTCATCCGGGCATTGTAAAAAACTATCATTACTTAAGACAACATTACTAGTGAACCAACATAAGGAGATATATTACACACTATATGTTCCATTACCTGAGTAGCAATAGGTGAAGGTTGAGTGTTTGAGACCTGGTAGTAAGTTCTAGAGAATATCTATTTTGGATTTGAAGTGGGATCACATCACTAAAACATTTGTGGCAAGTTTGTCTTAGAGGTGTTGACATCATTTGGGTAATCGGTGATTGAATGACCAAGTTAGCACACTTCCTCCCTATTCAGTCTTTATTTATTGCCTAGAGGTTAGACCGTATCTATATTCGTGAGGTGGTTAATCTTCATAATGTGTTGATCTTTCTTATAACGGATCGGGGTGCTGAGTTCAGTTCCAACTTCTTGAGGACTTTTCAGGATGAGTTATGTACTCGTATTAACCTAAGCACAGCTTTCCTCCCGCATATTGATGGTCAAACCGTACTATCCACTCTCTTAAGGATATATTTTGGGCATGTGTTTTAGAGTTTTCAGGTCATTAGAACCAATTCTTGCCTTTGGCAGACTTTGTGTGTAATAACAACTATAATTGTGTCATTTAGATAACCTGTTTGAGGCCATATATGGTGGGAGTTGTCTCTGTCCAATTGGTTGGTTTGGGTCTACAAAGCCTAGCCTTCATGGTACAAACTTGATTAAGAAGGCTTTGGAGAAGGTGACAGTGATTCAAGATAGACTTCGGACAATTCATATTAGGCATATGATTTGTACGGATCGTAGGTTCCTAGATACCTTTGAAGTTTTTAGCTTATGATAGATTTTTCGTCCATATAGCATCCATGAAGGGTGTGACGAGATTGGGGAGGTTGGGCAAGCTTATCCCAGGTATATTGGGCCTATTGAGATCCTTCGCTCAGATATAGAGGTTGGTTGAGTTAGATTTGTCTCTGATGTTCTCATCTATTGACATAGTCGTTCATGTTTCGATGTTGCGCATGTATGTTCATGATGAGTCTAATGTACTTCAGTGCGATGTAATAAAGTTGGATGACTGCATAACCTTCATGGAGGCGCCATTTTCCATTGTAGCCAGAGAAGTGCGACGATTGCACTCGAGAGACATTCATGTAGTTAAGGTATGTTGGAAGTATCTTCTAGATAAGTAGGCAATTTTGGAGACTAATCATTATATGAAGAGATTAGTTTTCTAGGTTGTTTGAGCCTTCAAATATTCTTGACTCTTACTTTCAGAGACAACAATACTGTTTTCTAGTGGATTTGTAATAACTTGCAGGTCATTTATGTATTTATTCCTCATGCTCTTTGATTGGAACTTCATTTAGTAACCCCAATTCAATTATGAGTTTATGGGACAAATAGTTTGGCACTTTGTCATTCATTTAGTTTTATACAGTTTTAGTGTATTGGAAATTTTGAACTGTGAACGGTCATTTTTATTAGGATTTTAAGATCTCTTCATAATCAAATTTTCTTGATTTCATTAGCTCCAGAAGGGTATTTTAGACTAGTATCATACTCAACACCACTCCCGAGGCTTTTAGTGCGAGTTTGTGCAATTAGGCATTTTAACTTTCAAGTTGAGGCCTAAGTTTAAATTTAGTCAATATTCTGAGTGAATGAGCTTGGATGAGAATTCTGTTAGTATGATTATCTCAAGATGTTGAGTTTGATCTAAAATGACCCTTCGTATAGGTCTTTAGTCTTTGGGGCTGATTTTTCGAGGCCTCTCATGGATTTTGGCTTTAAATAGAAATAGGGTGTAGGACCCTCTTGTCATAGAGAAGAACTCACATGGATGTTTTGATGGTTCTGTTGAGTCTAGAATGTCTAATACAATTGGATGTCATGGTTTGTTTGCACGTACAGGGTTATTTACGAATCTTGGTCATCCTGTCAAAGTTTGAAGGCCTTCCACTTTAGAGTCAAGTGAGTTTGCGGAGCGTTGATGCGTAAGCGTGCACATTCTCATGTGGGATACCACATTCTCGAGCAGCCCATTTTTCTCGCATTCACACTTGGTCTTCTATATTTCCAACCAACTGCAAGGCGTGGCCTCGCGGTTGAGAAAGCCACTCCATGGCCTCTGTATTTAAGCTTGAGTCGCAACCATTCTTATCTCATGTTGGTTGTTTTGAGATTTCTCTTATGTCCAAATTTAGATTTTGGTGATTGAAAATCCCATGTGCTTCTAATTGTCAGGGATACACGGTGGAGTGATTGGATTGTGTCAGTGAACCTCCGTTTGAGCTAAATATTTTCTAACGCCTCGAGCCTACACCCTGGACCTGGCCAGCAACCAATGACCATAGCTGGCCTTGAGCGGACCCTTGGCCTGGCTTACTCAACTCAAAGGAAGACTTTACTTAACAGATTTGTAAAAGTAAGGAACGTTCTCAAGAGAAATACTTAAAATGTAATAGTCCGGCCAAAATGGCACTTAAATTTTATCGTTTACAAATCAAATGAAAAGACCCAGAACTAACACTATTTGTCTATGAAGCCTCTAAAAATACTAAGCTGAATGTTGGTATAAACACCACAACATTCTATAATGAAAAGACAGAATGAAATAAAAAAGGCTCTCCGAAAGCGAGGAGGCTCACCACTATCTATGGATGCTCAAACTGGATCAGCGAGGTGCTGGATGTTGATTCTGATTTCCTCCATCACGATACGATGCAGGCCAACTGGCAGAATTACATTGAATGTATGAGTATGCGAGAACTTGCATTGGCTCTGCTCAATTCATGAAATATTATCTCAATACATAGTAGTAAAGACATATGCAATACATTTTTAAAGCTTGTAAAATAGTACAAACAACTTAGTTCGTTAAAGAAATGCAATAACAAACTCAACTTTACTTAAATATGAAAGTAATATAGTTTCTGTGGGAGATTCTTAACCAACAACCATCACTATGAGCCTATGTGATGGTACAACGTCTTACATCACGTAGAAACTTGACCAACCTATACCTTGTCATCTATATAGAACCTGAACTACTTAGTGGATCCACTAGTCTATGCTAAAAAGCACTAAAGAATCATCTAAAAAGTATGACCCTTCTTCTGTCCATGTTGGCTACATGGTTTATGGGGCTTGAGTTAATATGAATTCCCATCCCCATATCGATCCTCAATACTACTCCCAAAATACTTAGCTCATATCTTTTAAACAACAACTTCTTCTCTGGTTTGAGGTAATTTGCTCAAACAAAGCTTTTAAAAACTCTCTTGGAAATAATAGTTTCCTCTTTACAAAAAAATTGCCAAAGGCTATGTTGGAAGTCTAGCTTCCTTTCTTACTCAAAATCTGAAAACATTTGTAACTCTCATGGATAACTTAGTTCCCTTATAACTTTTTATACTCTTTGCTTAACTTACAACTTAACTCTTATGGAATACTTAGTTCCCCTATACCTTTTGAGAATTTAACTCAACTTTTTACTCTTTGGTTAACTTGTAGTTTGAGCCTTAAAACAAAGTTAAAATGTTTGTTAAAGACTATTGGAAACTTTAAGAACTCACTTTGACTTGCTTCTTAACTTTTAGACTTGACTCTTAACTTCATTGGCTTTGATCTTAAATTTCCTTGAATTGGATTATGGATTCAAGGTTATTATTTGAGTTATTTAGTGATTTCTAGGTGTTTTGAAATAATTATAAGTAATTAGAATCATCAGAAGGTGTTAATGTACCTTAGAAGAATTTACGAAGGCTACACTACGAAAAACTAGGCAAAAAATGCCAATCCAGGTGCACTGGTAGTGCGTCGCGCCAGCCTAGTTGAGTGAGGCTTGGTTTTGGCGCACTGGTGGCGCGTCGCGCCACACCCCAGTTAATTGAAGCCCCATTCTAGCGCACTGGAGGCACGATGCACCTAGAGTTGCCCAAGTGCGTTTAACGAATTTTCTCTATGTTTTTCAATCTCTAAGCCCTCCAAATCCCCCTAGTTCTTTCAACAAATACTTGGGACTATTAGTACCCTCAATACCCACTGAATTCAATTCAAAAACAACCCGGAGAAACAAGAATCAACCAACAATGGCAGCCAACAATTCAATCAACAAGAATTCAAAACTTTTCTTTAAGAACTTCAACTTCTAACATGAAATCAACTCATAAATTTCTAAATTGAAACAAATTTGTGTGTGGCTGAATTAATCCAACACAAAAGTTCCCACATACCCTGATAGGGATCACCCCCGACGAATTTCACTTGCGAGACCTTAGCGTTCTTGACCCTTCTCCCTTCTCCTTCTTCTCTTCTCTCTTCTCCCAATCCCTAAGCTTGAATAATTTTTTTTTTAAAACTGACTTAAGGCTTAGTTTTATCCCTAATAAACCTTTAAAACTAATTCGGAAATATTCAGGTGGAAAGACTATTTTACCCTTACTAAAATGCGGATTGGACTTTACTCAATTCAATAGCCCAACTTTTAAATGGCATATATGCGACATATGATATAAAAATCATGCAAACTCGGCACCATTGGAAATATCTTCACTAGGGATTTCCAACCATACAATAAAATGACTTTAACTCATCCTGAGCTAAAACTTATGGTCATTTGAAAATGACCAAAACTTACTTTCTTAACTTAGGAAATTTTCTTCAAAATTTTTCCTATTCTTTCCAAAAATGATAAATTTTATTTTCTTAGTTTATTCTTGGCTATTACGATTTACGAGATGATACATATTGCCTAGAAGCTGCTATTTTTCTTCTTTTAGCGTAAAACAAGCTTTTTTATTGCTTGTTGTTGTTTCCATTGATTTAGGTAGCAAAATTGTGTTAAAATTTGGAACATAAATTCAGACATAGTTTAAAAACATTTGATAGAATCAATTTTGTAATTGTATTGAGCATGAATGTGAGAAACCATGATGATTAGTGTGAATTTGGGGAATGTACATAGTTATTCATACTTTTCTTCTTAGGAACCTTGATTAATTATTGATTACTACTAATTCGAGGGCTATACTATGTTAGTTGGGGATCGCATGTAGATTGAAGTTTGTTATGTGATTTACTTGTTTTACTACATGTTGAAGAGTCTTTGACCTTAATCTAGGATAAAGTAGTGTTCCCTTAGTATTTTGAGCCTTGTGAATTTGGCATTCCTCCGAAGTCGTATGGATTGGCTAGGTCCTTATAGACCGGAAAAGTAGACTTAGATCTAATAGCAGGAGCCTTAATCTAGGCGTTTTTGTAGCTTGTTATCCCTTCTATATTCTCTCATTAATTATGCAACTTTGATGCGTTATCGGAGGTTATGTGTTTTCTCAGGATTGGAGTACTTGAGGATTGGAGCCTGTTACAATATCTTGGAGAGTTGACATAAATCAATGGTGGTTTAGGGCCTACTAAGGATCCTAATTAGGGCTGATAAGCCCCTGGGTCACTCTTTATATCTAGGAAGCTTACGCTCCCAAGAATGGACTAGATGGCTAAGAGGAGTTGACATTTGAGATCCTCTGCAGAGTTGATATGCCCCCGAGGCACTTTTTCTAGCTGGCGGCTTACGCCCCTAGGAGTGGATGGTTTTGATAGGAAGTCTAGGTTGATTGTCATGACCTGAATCTACACCTTGGACGTGGCCGACACTCAAACCATCGTTAGTCCCCAAGCAAATCCTTATCCTGGCTGACTCCAAGCAAAAGAGTAACTTAAGCATGCAACGCTTAAAACAACTTTAACTCAAAAGAAAAACTCGGAATTCAAATTAATATATTCAACTCGCCATAAATAGACAACTTTAGCCTTTAAAACATTTAATAAAATAAATGAATGATATAGACTCATCAGTTATACTAACCATCTATGAAGCTTCTAACAGATAATGATGGGAGTGGGGACAAGACCCACGACTTCCTGGCTAAACTGAAAAGTAAATGAAATCCTCCGGAATCAAGGAGGCAAATCCTAGCTAATTCAAACTCGCGGATGTATCAACGAAGCACCTATATACCTGTGTCTGCATCATGAGAAGATACATCCCAATTGACTCAGTACGTGGAATGTACGAGCATGTAAGAGTAATTCTTAAGCATAACATAATCTTCATACTTGATAAAAATGGAAACGTGCTTACCTCTTCTAAAACTTGAAACTCAAGGAATACTCAAGAAAGAGATACTCAAGTTAGAGATTAGATACTCAATGCAAAGATATGATAATCCACTCTGGATACTCAACTTTCGATACTCAAATCAATATAAGCAACAATACACATGCAATATACAAAAAATGTAAAGGGCCTAAAATATCCTCGAAGTATTGGAAATGGTACACACTACCCTCTTTCCACCTATTGGCTCCAAAATACCCTTTTCACCCACCTATTGGCTCCAAAATACCCTTGTCATCCACCTTTGGGTTCAAAATTGACAACTTATTTAACGGTTTTAAATTTAAATTATTTAAATACTTTATAAAATACTTGACGCTCTACTACTGGATATAATTTAACTAATTAGCATCATTTATAAACCAACCCACTAACCACCCATTTCTAATTAAGTTCCACCCAATTAATATATCATTTCTAATATCAAAATCGCCCTAAACACTACTAAAGCACGACAATATTACATATTCCTGAAAATAACATTCAAAATTATTTGATTCCGAATTGAAGCCCCAAATAAATTTATGTTGAGATACATTTTAGGAGGAAACATTCAATGGGATTCTTTTTCAAGCTTGAATTCAAAATTTATGATTAAAGGTAAAGAAGTAGCACTTCTCGAATTAATTCATGCTATTTTTTAATATAATTTTATAAATATTTATTATTTGTTTTAAATATTAAAACATAAATATATTTTTTTCTAAAAAAGTTATCCATTAAGTAACATCAGATAATTGAGCCGAATGAGTATTTAAGATGATCGTAGTCAGACTTATAAGTTTATCAGTACTTTTATTTAGACACTTGAATTATAATATGTTTTGATTGAGAACTTGAATGTATGATAATTTACTTTTATAGACATTTTCCCTTCAAATTCTTAGAAACATTCATTGGTAGCCTGTTGTGAATTAGTAATGGGGGTGGTTTATTAATTTGGTGTGGTTTAATTAGTAATGAGTGGGTAGTAGATTGGTTAATAAATTATATTAATTGTTATAAACATATTTGTATTATAGTGAATGTCTAATTATGTGGAGTTCTTTTAGGATATGGTTAGGAGTCCTACTTGAGGACAAAGTTAGGTTTCCTCTATAAATAAAGGGATTTTCCTTCATTGTAAAGAAGATCCATGAATCCCGAATATCCCTCAAGAGAAGTTTTCTCTTCTGTCTACTTTCTTTTTCTTATTCTATAGTTTCATAACACGTTATCAGCACGATTGTTCTATTCTTAATGAATTATGATAGAAGACGAGAAAAGTGCAAAAGAAATCTTTCATATGCAATAAGATTTTCATATATGTAAGGTATGATTTATCTTTATGTTATAATTATTTATGTGATAGATCTGGAATTACCATCAGGAGTAAGTATTTAAAAAGATTTGTCAACTTTTTATACGTTAATTTTAACCGATTGAAAAGAGAAGTCCTTAATTTATTTTAATAATTGAATAAGCATAATTTAGTAAAAGGTGTGTTTTCATCCTTTATATGAGATATATGATCTATTAAGCTATAACTATTAACTATTAATGTTGATTATAATAAATTAATAATTTCAATTTTTTGTGTAATTATAATGTACGATCATATTAATGATCATCAAAAGTGATAAAATTGCAATTATTTTGAAGGCTTGAGGTTGAGCTTCATTGTGGTTAAGACGATGAATTTAAGTTTTATCGCACCAAAACAATAAGACGATGGATTTACGTCCAATCGTACCAAGTGAGTAAGACATTAAGTTAAAGTTCTGGTGAACCATGATGAGGAGATGTTGGGTTCAAGTTCCATTGGTTTATGGCCTAAGACATTTTTATATAGATAAGACATTGAATTTTAGTTTTAATGCACCATATTAATGATGTAATAATGACTAAAGAAAAAATAATACGTTTTTTATGAGAAGTCGTGAAATTTACTGAATTTGCTTCATTACTAAAGTGAATGTGGTAGTAGTGCATAATATGTTTGAAAGAAGACAAGTGATTGGATAATGCACATAAATATGGAATGAGCTACTAAAGCTATCATAATTTGATATGCTCACATCTTTTTTTTCCTTTAATGAAGAATGAGAACTTTTGATAAATGCTAAAAATATAGATTCATTCTCTAAAGGGAATGAGGTTTAAACCACCATGCTAGGCATGGGAAAGATTGTGGCCTTTGGTCAATGATGTGGTATCACCAAGAATTCTCCAAGAAGACATGTATTATTAAATTAGGTGAATTTTCTTGTACTTTTTGTTATCAAGGCAAGTTGATTGTGAGACCATCATCAATGAAATTTAAGATTGAGTCCCTTGCGTTCTTGGAATGTATACATAGGGATATTTGTGGACCTATTCACTCACCTATTGGGTTGTTTAGATACTTCACGGTCCTAATAGATGATCCTTCTATATGGTCTCATATGTTCCTATTGTCATCTCGTAACTTGGAATTTATAAAATTATTGGATATATAATAAGATTATAAGCACAATTTTCTAATAATAAAATTAGTCCCTTCGGTGATGGCATCATGACTCACCTCTAGAAGAGGTAGAATAATTAAGAAGAAATAAATTTGAAAATTACTCTCGGAGTAATAAAATTGAATTTACTTGTGTAATAGTAAATTAGAAATTTACTAAAGCAAAAGGTACATGGCATAGTGGCATAGTAAACTTGGAGTTTACAAATACTAATAATTTTATTAGTTGGGATGAATAATTTGATTATCTCAAAGATGTACATAATGAGTAATAGACATACAATGAAGAACTAGAAGATTATTGAAGAATTCTCTATGTTGCTTGTTCTAGTGATAAGTTGATTGGATCAACCAAAATTAGGACTAAATCACTAAATTCTAAAAAGTATAAAGGTGAATATGGGCATGTTCACCTATCATGTGATAGGATAAAGTGATGCATCTATAAGATAATCACATGTGCATTTGTTGTCGACTTGCTTTTAAACATTCGCATAATTGCTTGTGCAAGATAATTAAGTTAAGAGCACAACTTTGAGAATATGAAATCAAGATAATTCATCTTGATAATTTGATAAATATCCAAGCTAATTTGATAGTAAATTCCTCAAATAAATAGTCAATCATTACTTATGAGTACAAAGTTTCACGGTCTGAAATATAATGTAGTTGTATGCATCAGACTAATAAATTATGATTAAATTTTAGTTCAATTGGTTTATGGTCAGGGACCAGATATTTTTCATCTGATTATTTTGATGTATAGTATATAATCAATGAATAAATGATGCACAAAGATAGATTCTCCAAAAGATTAAGATTTATGTTAGTTTGTCTAACATAAGAGGGGGATTAGAAGCAATACAAGAGTTGTAAATACTCCTATTAAATGTCCCTTAAATATAAAGTCTACTAGATACATGAAGCATGATACACTAATCGAATATGAGTAAAATAATACTTGAAAAAAAGGGAGGATCAAAGAATCAAAATGATCATACTAAGGAGACAATGTGTCTTGGAGAGTCTACGACATAATACTTTATGAAACCTCATGAAAAGGGTAGCTACCTAAAAATAATGAAGTGATGAGATCTCAATAAGTTATGTCCTATTGTGAATCGATACAAAATGATATATCATTGATGATATCTTTGATAAAATAACGCACAATATTGTAAAAGATTATGAGGATATGAATTCTACTTCTATTAAAGCATGTTGTTGTTCAAATAATTATCAAGTGAAAAGTGGAATGGTGCATCTTGGTAAGCGTAAAGCTTATTTGACTTGCAAACTAGGCACTAGATGATGTCATACATCTATTAGTGAATGTTGTCACTTGACAAAATTGATATGAAAATATCCAATGGGTTCAAAATCTAAAGCATATACGAGTTTTTGGAAATTTTATCATCCTCATAAGGATTAAATAGATTCAAAATGCATAGAGCATATACAAGTATTATTATGCAAGTTGATGACTAGAACTGAAACTCTTGAAGAGTTTTGAGAAGGCAATAGATTATTTACTTAGAGAAGTTGAAATAAGGAACTTGCAAGAATAATATTTGACCTTGAAGGGAATATTCATCAAAGGAGAAAGAAGGAAACATAATTAGTCAAAGTTTTTCTACACTCATGAGCTCCCAAGAAAATGATATCAACATGCAACATGTTTGTTCAAATAACACTATAATTGATTTATTCACCAAGTTTCTACCAACTACAACTTTCAAGAAGATGGTGCACAAGCTTGGAAGACGAAGATTCAAGTCTCCAGATTGATGTTCACATTAGGGGGAGTTAATACGTGATGTATTATTTTTATCTCATAAAGTTTTGTCCCATTGGGTTTTCCTTATAAGGTTTTTAATGTGGCATCCATAATGTGTATTATTAGATTTATCTACTCTTTTTTATTCACTAGATTTTTTTCCACTAGGTTTTATCTAGTAAGGTTTTAACGAGACACATAATCTACCGACATTCAAGGGGGAGTGTTATAATCATATTTATATTATAATGAATGTCTAATTATGTAGTGTAACATATTTGTAGTATAGTGAATGTCTAATTATGTGGTGTTCTTTTAAGATATGGTTATGAATCCTACTTGAGGACAAAGTTAGGTTTCCCCTATAAATGAAGGGGTTTTACTTCATAGTAAAGAAGATTCATGAATTCTGAATATCCCTCAAGAGAAATAATAAGTCTTCTCTTCTCTCTACTTTCCTATCATTATTCTATAGTTTCATAACATTAATAAGTTAAATTATAACAAATAGTTGAGCGTCATGAATTAAAAAAATATTTAAATAGTTTAAATTTAAAATCGTCAAATAAGTGGTTAATTTTGAATGCAAAGGTATATGAGAAGGGTATTTTGGATCCAATAGGTGGATGAGAAGGGTATTTTGGATCCAATAGGTGGATGGAGGGTAATTGTGTATGATTTCTGATACTTCAAGGGTATTTTTAGCCCTTTTTCCGTAAAAAAAAAATTTATAAAATAGTAAAAACAACTTAGTTTGTTAAAGAAAATGCAATAACAAACTCAAATTTACTTTTATAAGAAAGTAATTTAATTTATGTTGGAGATTCTCTAACATACCACCACCACTATGATCCCAAGTAATGATACAGCGCCTTGCACACGCTTCCAGAACCGTCCCATGCATTGCCGTCCCATAGAACTACTTAACTTAGTGGATCCATTAGCTTAACTTACATGATCATCTAAAAAGTATGATCCGTTAATGACAATGATGGCTACATGATTTTCATGGAAACTTGAGTTAATCGGTGCTCAATACTACTCGCAAAACATAGTTTAGCTCATGATTTAAAAAACAACTTCCTTCTTTGGGTAGAGATAATTGTTTAACGCTTAGCTTGAGAAAGCTCTTTTGGAATCAATGTTCCCTTTTCTTGCTCAAAACTATTTTGGAAATCTGAGTTTCCTCTTAACTTAAATGAAATCATTTATAGACTCTTATAGAATACTTAATTCCCTTATGACTTTTGAGAAATGAACTTAACTCTTCTTTGCTTAACTTGAAAACTGGAGTCTTAAATCGACTCTTAGGGAATACTTAGTTCCCTTATATTTCTTTAATGTAAGAACTTCAACTCTTTACTCTTTACTTAACTTGATACTTGAGTCATAATACAAAGTTAAAACGTTTATTAAATACTCTTGAAAACATTATTTAACTTTACTTTGACTTGCTTCTTAACTTCTAGACTTAAGTATTCACTCCTTAGACTTTGATCTTAACTTTACTTGAATTGGATTATGAATTCAAGGTTCATGATATCATATTTATGGATGATTTCACGATGTTCAACTTGGAGGGTTAATGCGTAATTATGAGCATGAACTACTCAATTCAAGGACTCGAAGATAGTTCTTATATCAAGAGTTTTTCGACTTATAGGATTCATGCAGAATTATGGGCATGCACTACTCATCTCAGGGACTTCATAACTAACATATAATAGTACCGTGATTAGGAATATAATATCAAAAGGATAAGGACTCAATACTTAAGATTTAGAACTTCAAGATACTACTCTTCTCAGAGGTACTCAAATTTATGGAGTCCATGCGGAATTTATGGGTATAAACGACTAAACTCAAAGGTCTACATAAATACATGGAACTTATGTATTAAACTCTTCTAATTCTCTTTATTACTTCCTTAAATCATAGCTCAAATCAGTAGTTGATCTCAAAGGATTCATAATTGAACTCAAAGGCTTACTTGAACTTTACTGTTAACTCTATCTTGAATGTAATTATGAATTCAATAGTTATGATTCATGATATGAAGGATCTAGGTGATATATTAGACTCATGAATACATTCTCATAACTCTCATTCTCACTTACTAGAGTCTTAAAACAAGTTACTAGAAGTTGTAGAAGGCTTCTTAAAAGAACTCAAAAGGACTCTTTCAAAAGGTTCGGAGAACTCTCAAAACTTAATCTTAACTTTACCTTGAATTTTAATTATGAATTAAAAGTTATGGTTCATGTTATGATTTATTTATAAGTTTTTAGTAGTATTTTAAAGTGTTAAGAATCAAAAGGAGTGAAGATACACTTTAAATGAGCTCAAACAAGACAAACCGATGAAAAAAGAGTGGGGGCGGGCGACCCTAGCGTGTTTTCGGTGAGGGGCTCCAGCGCCTAACTTAAGAGACATCATTTGGGAAAACTGTAGGCGCGCCTCTCCAGCCCCTTGGGCGCATCTGGGGCGAGCAGCATCTCCCAAGCAAGTTCTCAACGAATTTTGCCTCTCGTTTTATGACTAAATCGCTTTAATTTGATTTTCTAAAATTTTCCTTAGATTCAATTAACAAACCTAAGTACACAGTAATGAACTCAATACAACACTCCAAACAATCACTTTAATCTCAAGAAATCATCAAACCCCAACAAGACAAGATTTATAATGAACCTCATATACACCTATCAAGAACTTAAATCCTTCAATTTTTTGGGAATGAAATTAGCTTAAAACAACATGTTTGGAGTGTGGGTGATAAAACCCAATACTGTGGAATCTTACATACCTATTAGGGTTTAAACCCATTGGGAAATTCCGCAACAAGATGCAAGAATCTCGACGAACGTTTGATCCTCTCCTCTTTTCTCTTCTTTTATCTTCTTTTCTCTTCTTGTCACTTCTTGACCTCTCAACTAAAATCCTAGGCATTAGGATTATAAACCTGAACCTAAAAGTGTGAGACCTCTGAAATATTACTAAAAATGAATTAAATCTGATTGGGTAAGACCCAAGTACCCCTCACTATTTTCGGCTAACTTTCCTTAACTGGACGGTCTAACTTCAAAAGGTCATATCACATGCATCTAAACTTGAAACTTAGTAAAATTGGTGTGTTGGAAAGATAATTCAAAGATATTTCCTATTGTATCTTGTAGCACACCTAACTCATCATGTGCTAGGAGTTATGGTCATTCAAAGTAGACCCAAAACTCATTCTTAGCTTAACTCTCCAAATTTTAGATTTTTGTTATTTCCAATTTAATTCTTTTTGGAACTCAAGATACTACATCTAGTGATCTGACCTTTATAATTAAAAAAATTTTAATTCTTTGGTACAATCTAACTCACTACGAAGAACGGTTCGAGTCTTAGCTCAAAAATTTTCTAGGGTGTTACAATGATTTTCTTTCTATATGGGTTGGGAGTTGACTAGTTCTTGGTTACTTGGGCTGGGAGCCTGGCTGATGTTCTTGGATCAAAATCTAGGTTACTGTTCTTTCTTGTAGACTTAGATATTATATGTACATGTCAAGCTTATGGGGTCTGTTCGGATATTACTTAAATTTGTGCGGGAGTGTACCTTCTAAGCTTATAGGGTCCACTTAAGTTTAGTCTAGTTGTACGTAGATTTACATTCATTTTACTTGTGTGCCTTTTTTACATATATTCTTTGACTCTGCTTGTGTCTAGATTCTATCTTTATCATATTTGTTTTGCCTTTTTGGCTTATTCATTCTATAAGGTCTACTAAGTACCTTTTTGTAAGTATGCTACATTATGCAACTTCTCATGATGCAGGTCCTAGTAGCAGCTACCAACACTGATCATTTGTGTCATTTTACAGCTTCTGGATATCAGAGACGAGGGTGAGAACTTAGCATCCTGGATCAACATGTCTCCTTTTGTATATATGTTAGCTTGTCTATTGCCTTTGAGACGGCTTATTGTTGTCCACTCATACGGGTCGACTTACCTACTGGTGGCTTTTAGTGAATTCCATCATGACTCGGGAAGTTGGTTCATGACAGATTGCATGGCACACGTGAAACAAATTATATGTTAAAATTTTTTAATCAAGCTTCGAACTAATGACTAGAATTCAGGTTACTACTATTTTGTGTGACATTTAGGTCTAAGGATTTCAATTTCGTTGGTGCTTATTGAGTTAAAATTTCTTCAGTATCATCAGTGTGTTCTTCTTTTTGTTGGTCAGGTAGTTCGTCCTCGGAAGAATCATTTTGGTCATTTCTTGTGTTGATTTTCTTGCATTCTTTAAATTTATCATTTTTCAACTCCTGTAAATTCACTTTGTTTCTTTTAAAAGTGACTGAAATAAAAGAAATTGTGAAATACAATGAAAGCGTTGAATAAAGGAATCGTATAAATAGGCATAATTGTTCCTCAATTACCTTGCAAGAATTAATATTATTGTCCATCAAGGTACAATTAGAATTATTCTATGGGCTATCTTCACCAGACTCCCAACTCACCTGAAAACCATGAATAACCAAATGAAAAAAAATAAACTTTTGAATTGCATAAGTCAATTATAGTATGTAAATTGATAAATAAATTACATTCTAGGAATAACTTTTTTTCTTTTATTTATTGGATAGTGTCTTCTTAAGAGGGCCCTCTTGGTCTTTTTTTGTTTTTCCTCTGATGTGTACTTGGCATTGTATTCTTCGATTTTGCTTGTTGTACATAGTTGTTTGCATTCTTTCCCTCCTTCATGGGAAGTTTTGAATTGCTCCTTTGATTTTCTTTGGCTTGTTGAGCTTCTCTTCTTGAAAAATGTTATAAGTTAAGTATTTATTTTAGTAGTATCTTTTGTTAATTATACTTTAATTTTTAAATCTGACTACTTTTAGTTTGATTGTTTTCTTAAAAAAATTACTTAATGATAAGATTAAATTGAAATGTAACAAAAATACTCTATTAATTTTTTATGTGGACAAGGAAAATTACAATTAACACAAATCAGGTATACTATGCATAATTACTTAATACTTACCATGAATAGTTTTTTGGTTTCATTTTTCAGTTAATATATTTTGGGAGCCATCATGGTCATTTTTAGACATTCTTCGATGTGTTTTTCAGATTTTTTGTTCATCTTAGCACCCTTTTTGTTTACTTTTGTGATTCGAGCATATTGAATGTATAAATTGAAATCAAATATACAAGGCAAGATCAATCTGTTGTTTAAACTCACAATGAATCAAAAGTTGGAGAAAAATTGATTAACCTAAAGAAATAAGAAAATATTTTATGCTTATGTATACATATACCTTTGAACATACATGTAACATATTTTAGTCATAATTTGTCATCTTTTAGACCGACGTGAGTGATATCCATACTAAATCAACTACCAACTCGAAATTACCTCAACACACTATTTATTAAAACCAAGTCATGATATACATACTACAAAAACATCTAAAAACAACTAAAAATTGAGATTCCATAATTTGATCAATCAATCAATAGTCAAAACATTGCAAAATAAAACCCTCTGGAATCCAAAGTCGTAATGCAAAAACATTAGACCGCCAATTATGGTGATGAAACCCCAAAAAAGATAGAAACATGAACTAATAGTTTATGTCTTTCATCGAAAAGATGGACAAAATAATGTAGAGGAAGGAACCCCTGGCATCCTAGAAGAGTATCTCACCCTTGGATTCAAAGTCAAGTGTCCCTTAACTAAGGTCTCATATCAGCTGTCTAAAGAGGCTTTGTACTCAACAAGAAAAGAACATGTGCAGTATTAGTACACAACCAATGCACATATACGATCACACAGCCAGCGCAAAGCATGAATGTAAATAGACAACTACAACATAGTAGCACAAACCAACACGTATACAACAATTGCAAATATAGAGACACCTAGTCACAATATTATGAATCAACCATACCTGCTTACACAATCAAATTACAAGAACTTGGTCCTCTCATGGACATAAATGCTAATACCCGGTTCTCTCAAGGAACCCACTCATATATTATAAGTGTATTAGTGTTGTACAAGAGCTAACAAGAGTTAGTATTCATACAAGGCGTGGTATCTAAGCCAATCATTAGTATTATTGTACCATCATAGTACTCATGCCAACCAGCAATCACAAATAATTATGTACAATCAGAATCACAATGAACAAATCACTTGAACCCACAAGTAGATGATTCGAGCCTATACCCTGGATGTGGCCGACACTCGAGAATCATTATTGGCCCCAAAGTGAATCCTCATCTTGGAAGACTACAAGTGGAAGACTATCTCATATATTCACAAGCATCAAACTGAAAGAAATGATAAATCAACAGTGTAATAAGTATCAGAACTCTCTGAATATACATAGTACTCTCCAAGACTATCTATGTATGAAGCCTATCAGGACAAGATCCACAACTTTTCGAAAGAAATACTACTAACAAACCATAAAACCAGAGTCCTCTGGAAGCAAGGAGGTATCTCTCAAAAGCTGATTAGAGGATGAAGTGATCTCAATAGACTTTTGTTGAGGATTCTAAGAACTTATAGGTGCATCATTAAAAGATGCAGGTCAAGTGAAATTTATACATTGAATACACAAGTATGTAATATAGTTGAATAACATATAACTGAATGAAAGAACAGTAATTGACATAGATATATACTCAACTGATTGTAAAGAAATAAAGGAGTGAAATGGTTAAAACTTTACAAAAAGTGTTTACTCATCTATGAACTCAACATATTATTTGATATAATAAGAATATACTTTTAACTCTATTTGGAGATTCTCTAATCGACAATCATCATTATCGGTAATGTGATGATGCAATATCTCTCCTACATTGCTTGAACTATCATATATTGTGTCTGGGTATATAAATGTATCTACTAAGTGGATCCACAAAGAAATAAGAATTAATCTAAAAAGTATGATCCTTTACCCATGTTGACAAACATGATTTATAGCGATTTTGATTTATCTGAACTCATCCCTATATCGGTGTTCAATACTGCTCCAAATAAATATATACTCGGGCTCCATCGTACAAAACTAATTCTTTCTCTATTTTCAGGCAATAACTCAAAATACCCTCTTAAAAGAGGTAACGCTTTTAAGTGTATTAAATTCACTAACTCTTTTAGAAATCAAAGTTTCTCTTTCTCAATGTAACACTGATAAATTTGGAACTACTTAGTTCCCTTTTTCTCTTGCTCAATATATTTTTAGACTCTTTCTCAAGACTCTTCTTTTTTTTCTCAAAAATTAGTTTAAAACATTTATGTTTGTTTAGAGATTCTTAATAAAAACTCAATGAGATCGGGAATAGTGTTCATGCTAAAGAATTGACATGAAAAATCAACTGAATAAATCTCAATGCACAATATACCAAAATTCAATAATAAGGAATAGAAATTCAATAATTAAGAACTCATGAACTCAGAACTCAATATCAACTCATCTCAAGAATATTCAAACCTGAGGATAAAACCCTAGATTAATCTTTTACTAATTTAAAAGTAGATGTAGGGTGTGAGGACAAACTAGTGCAATATTATAGTAGTATTACATACCTTATTGTGAAGATTTTAGAACACGAGCTTTTTTTCTACGTTAGGCTTAGCAGCCTGAAAAGTAGTCTCCCTGAATTTGAAGGAGTCACGACATGAAATGGAGACTGCTACAATTCTACAATAGCATATGCTCTTATATCAATATAAAAAAATTTAAATCCTTGATACATTCCATAAAATGAAATATCAAGATCTAACTCGATATCATCATAAATGAAGAAAAGTTATTGTAACACCCTAAAACGAACTAGGTCGAACTTGTAAGACCCTGAAAATGAATTAAGGTTCATAAAGACTCACATGTGTCCAAAAAGATTTAAAATATGTTCATTAAGTGTCTATAGTATGTAAAATTTATTTGAATTCATTTGAAGGTCAAACGTCCAAGAACGGCAGAGACGTTCGAAAGTTGGTCTTTACACGTGCTAGTGTGTCCTTGTATGTTTGTCTTGTTTTTATGTGTTGTATGAAGTTGAAAATAAGTAGGGGTTACCCTACCATAATAATATACATGTTAAGGGTCAAAACTCCCGGGTAGGACTCCCCGAGGACCACCCTAAGGGCCCCCGAGGAGGACCCAAACATCGGACAAAGAGGCTGCCCAAGGCAGCGTGCAGCAGCTAGATTTGAGGCTGCCCTCATGTCGCGCGCCTGGCACTGAATGTGCCTATGATACGCACACCCAACACGCACCCTAATGCCTCAAATTTTATTTGGGGAAGAATCAGAGGCTTCCTCCACGACGCGCAGCCAATTCCCAGATCCGATTGGATCGCTTTATAGTCAATTTTGACATGTCTAAAAGTCCCAATAAGTATGGGGTGTTTTGGTAACTTAGGGCGACGGTTATAAACTTTTTTTAGGACCTTTTAACCCCTTTAACAATCCAAAACCCCAACACTCAATCAGAAAATCAAAATCCCAAATCTCTCTTCTCTTCCAAATTCTCTCAAACCTCCATTGGAGGGAAAACTCTAGTTCAAGATAGAGGTTGGATTTTCATGATTTCTTCTTCAATTTTTCATGGTATTCTCATGTAGAAAGGTATTGTTATCTTTATCTCTAATAACCTTCCATTTAGAGAGTTCCTTTCAATGTTTTCAAAGAGAATTCATGATCAAAATTATTGTCTTCCAATCTAGTCAGGGGTTCTTTCTCAAAACGTTTTCAAAGGCTTTATCATGAGAATTGATGTTAATGTATTGATTATACGGTGAATTTCAATCCAATTGCATGATGAATCCATGTTTCCTTCAAACTCTCGATTTAGCCTATGTGTGGGCTCTTGATCTTATGTAAATCGAATTGTGATTCAATTATGTTAAATTCTTATATATACTGCCTATTATGTATATTCATTATGAATTATGAGAAATCGATCCATGTGGATCAAGGTATGAAGGTTTGAATGAGAATAGCATATGTTCTTCTATCTTCTATGGATTTCTATATAGTATGTCGTGATCTTGATGCTAGAATGATTGTTATGAGATTCAATTATGATAAATTGATTTAGCTACTGCCTAATATTTAAATTATGATGAATTATGTATAGTTGATTCAATGTGGATCAAGGTATGGAGATTGAATGAAATTGACCTATCTTCTTTTACTTCTATAGCTTACTATGTAGTGATTTCAAATATTGATTCTAGGTCTATTGAAGTAGGATTTTGTTTATGTTAAGATGATTTTAGTTACTTCCCTATACTTGAATTTTTGATGAAAAAGGATTATTGATCAATGATGATCAAAGGTTGAGAAATTGGTATAATAGTTATACCTCCCTATTTTTCTATAGTATTGTTGATAGAATTGGCCTTGTATGGCTTTGTGTGGTATAGTACACTTATGGTAGTAGTGTTTACTTTATTGTCATTATATATGTGATGTGATCATGTCCTTAAAGGAAATTGTATTATGAATGAGTGGTAGTGATGATCACCTAATGTGAAGTCTCATGCCTAGTCTTCTATTTTAGTTGTGATCTAGGTTGTATGACTATTGTATAAGCATGTGTATAACTATGCTAGGGAGAGGTTTATTTGCTGCCATTGATGATACCTACATACCCCGACATGAATGTGTTATTAGCTATGGTTAGGAGCCTTGAATGCAAGTATTGAAGTTATATTGTCTCCTTTGCTATTATGTGTTGTGTGATCTATGCTTGGTTGTGCATTGTGGTCCTAAGCGAGTGTCTTCCTCAATGTGTTGTTGATAGCCATTATGTGATCATGTTGATCAATGTACACACACTCACACTTCATGCATTCTTACTAGTAGTATAAGTTCATGGTGTTTAAATGAAAGGGTATTCTCATGTGCACTAATGTCTACTACTATGCATGTAAAGCTTATGTATATGAAAGTATGATTATGTATACCTTAACTGGGATGAATTTATAGGTTTACTAGTATGGGCAAGGGTATGGGACCTTGTCTGTGCATTGCACATGTGTGCCTTGATAGGATAGTTCCTAGGTTTGGTTTTCTATGTGCATGAATATGTATGTATGACTATGTTATGCATTTGCATATTGTCTTAATGTGTTTATATGAAAGGATTTCTCATATATTTACACGTATACACTTATACATTGATGTATGGACATATGTAGATTTAATGTGTTTATGTGAAAGTTTTTGCTCACATATATGTATACACACATACATATATGATTATCTAGTCAAAAGAGGGGCGCTTGGAGGTGTTCCCAAGAGTACCCTAAACTAGATGGTGCTTTACATATTCTATGTCCATGTGAAAGGACTTATCACATTATTTAGGTTGATAAACTCTCATCTATGACCTATGAGCTAAGCATATGAGGAGTTAACTCTCCTAAGACTACAATTTATAAAGTAATGTTAATAAAGGCTTTTCAATAAAGGGAACTTAGCTTAGCACCAAGTGAACTTGACAACAAGAGGTGTTGGCTTCCCATGGAGGAATATTCACCCTATATTTTCATATGAGGTATTGACTCCCCTAGGGACACTCACCCTATGGATTTTCATGAGATTAGGGCTCCAATGCTAATAGGCATGTAGAGAGTTTAATACATATCTCTTAGTTCCACAAACTATGCTTTCCCCATAGGATCAAGCAAGTAATATCACTTAGTATGCTAGCATGTGTTAATGTTCTAGTTTGGCTAAGTAGAGCACATTCCCTTGGTGTAAGGCTCTACAACACCAAATTCCATGTAGCACCCATGGTCTTAGTGTCGGTTAAGGCTATAGTTTCCCTAAAGTAAAATGGATAATTGAAGGAAAGAACTAGACTCTAACTAGGATAATCTAAGGGAAGTTGCTTAGTGTAGGTGGGGTATGCGACTTCACCTATGCATTGCACAAGTAGCTCTTGAAGGAAGTTCTAGGAAGGTATTCTAATGTATATTATTATGTTTATGTTTCTTATGAATGACATTGTAGTGTTGTCTACTTGTTGTGATTATATGCATGGTATGAGTCTATATGATGTGTTCTTACCTTATATGCATAGTATGGGTCTTGTTGACTATATGATGAGGTCTTGCTTGACATGAAGGAGATTGTCTATGCTTGTCTTGTTGATGTATGAAGTGAATGTAAGGCTTGTAATCTCCTTTTAGTTTTACTTAGTATGTGTGAGGTTATGAGACTTCACATGTGCATTGCACTAGTAGGCTTAGATGGGGATTATGAATAGGATCTTATGATGTCTATATGATATGAAGTTCGAGTATGCTTTCGTTGACTATTGCTTATTATGATGCTATTGATAGTGTTGACTTGCATTGGTCTTGAAATGAGTTCTATATGTGGTTCATCTAACATGTTGGTTCATATGTGAAGTAGGTGTCTTAGGATATGCTATGTTCCTATGAATTACTATGTTTAAGTAAATGAAGGTTATGTGAATGTTCACCTTGGTGACCTTAAGGTGATGCTTGAATGTGAATAGTGGAATGGGACATTATTCATGCATTGCACCAAGTGTTACTAGAGGGTTAGTTGGGGGTTAAAGACTTAAGGTAAAAGATAAGATAATACTATGAATATGATAAATGTACTTTAAATGAATAATGTGGCTTTATGTGATGTTATGAATAATATCCATGCTTATGTGAAGTGTATAAGTGTCACACCCCTTTTTCGCGCAGCGGCGTAAGGGTTTTTCCAATTTAAGTGACGTTATTAATTAGGGGATTATTTTAGCTTTTTCAGAGTCGCCACTTGGAATTGAGTTACGGTGTTCCAAGTCACCTTTTATTTAATCCCTAATCAAAAGGAAATGACTCTTTGTTTGGTCTGCGAACCAGTTCGGGTAAGGAATTCTATTGACCGAGGCGAAGGTGTTAGGCATCCCTCGAGTCCCGTGGTTCTAGCACAGTCACTTTATGGACTTCCATGACTTAAACTAATTTTTGAATATTATGTTATTAAGACAACTGTATTTACCCTCATTCTTTGATTTATATTAACATATTTAAAACTGCACTATTTTATAAACATGTGAAGTTTTTACACATTTTTATTAATTATTTATTTTTTTATTTTTTTGTGCTTTCAACATTTGTCTGCTTCTTAATTTCTCTCTTTCATTATTTTTTTTATATGTTTTTTTTTACATTGATTTTCTTCTTTTTCTTTTCTTAACCTTTTTAATAGTTTTGTTTTTTTTTTATGATAATAATAAGATATTTTATATATTTTTAACACTATACTTTTTGTATCTTTTCATTTTTAAAGTATTTATTATTTTATTTTTTTTACTTTTTTGTGTACATTTTT